>NC_052540.1:3980000-4281041 GCF_016699485.2 Gallus gallus
CCTATCACAAAGCCAAACATCAAGCACAGCAAAAATAAAGCACGGGAGTGCCAGAACTTCTCAATGTGCCATGACTTTCCTAGCGATGTAGTTGTCGTTTATTTAAGTAACTATAAAACAATGCTTTTTCCCTGTATCACACTCCTGGATCTGGCTGAGCTCTGTTTTACTCAAACACACATTCATATGTACAAAGACCAGCTGAGCCAGTGGCCTGCAACTGAAAATTTCAGCCTGAACAGTTACATGCTGGCAAGGACATAGCATTGGAAAACAGAATCTTTTAATGGGAAATGTCTGGCAACCTTAATTATAGGCACCACTGCCAGCTCCACCAATAATTATAGCTCAGTTTCAGCATCATCCATGTGCTAACAAATATATAGGATGACAGGAGGTTTAGGAAAGGTCTGGAAAGCACGCGTTGGAAGCCCACTTCATGGAGCTCCGTGGCCCTGCTCCATGGTTTGCTGGGTCTCTGCTAGCCATACTGCTCAACAGTGACAGCCCAGAGCACGCATTTACAGCAGTGCTGAAATTTTAATTACCGAGAAATTAGGAAAAGAAGCGAGAAAGGATTGAGGGCAGCATGTAATGCAGTGAAAACATGCCGGAGCTCCAGCCATCTGTAAGAACCTTGGAGGAAAATGTTGAGTGGTGAATAGCTCCAACCATGCAATCTTCCCAGGGCTCTGATCTCTGTCCCTGCACCCTCAGTCTCTCCCCATATCATGACATGATGATGATCACGGGCCAGACCTCTATGTCAGAGGATCAGCCCCTGTGTAAGCCTAGAAGACAACTCCAACTTGCTGAAGTTCCTAATATAAGCATTACAATGGGCTGAAAAAGAAAGCAAACCCCCGTTAATTGTAGAAATATTCATAACTCGTTCAGAAAGTAGTGAGAAGTAGGAAAACCAATTTAAAAAAAATAATAACTGTTATAATTTGAGAGAAATGAATTTGTTTCTCCACACCTTCCACACCTATGGTTTAGAAACCAGCCAGGTAATAAAAATGTTTAGCAATTGTAAGCAATTCAGCATTCGAAATGGAGCATTTTGCCTCTTCAAATTTCCTGTCTTCACTTGGAATTATCTTAGATAGTTTGAATTGAACTTTAAGTCCTTTTCTTCATCTTTCCTTCCACTTTTCACCCCTCCGTGCTTCCAGCATAGCTTAGTGCAATGACACAAACCCAGGAAGACATCCCTACAGATAGTAATATCTATGAGAAAAGGAGCAGCCACTGTTGGTAAAACCACTTCTTTCTTGGAACCTATTTTGGCTGCAAACTTTTAACCATCTCTAAAATCACCAACCCAGGACCTTTACAGAGGAGAGGGAAGGCAATATCAAAGCAAACACGTCAGTGCTTCCCAATGAAACGTCCACGTGTCCAGAGAGCAACATTCTCCCAAACCCTGTGATTCATAAGCAGGAAAATCACCCAGCACAAGAGGTGCTGACTCTTGACAGTCAATGAATTGAAACCTCCTCAGATGCAATGTTTCACAGATAAATCTTATTTCTAGATTTCAGCTAATATTCTAATACCATTTAAACCCAAAATGTTCTTATTCTCCCTTTTCTTGAAGATATTAGTAACTCTTTTGTCCTTAATTCCACTTTAATAACATCCTTGTTTTAGAATTTTCATGGGTTTTACGTATTGTCGTTAGCATTTTAAGTCAGTCTCCAATATTTGGCAAAGTTGGAGTTTCTGTCAAATCCAAAGCAGTTGCTGGCTGTGGGGCCTACGAGTGCTGTTGCAGACCCAGCAGCCTCCACCCTCCTCAACCATCACAGCTGGAAACAGGCCCCACCATTCAGCCTAGGGAAGCCTGTGTCAGGTAGACATAGGATTACAGAATCATTGAGGTTGGAAGAGACCCCTCAGATCCCCAAGTCCAACCCCAGCCCACCCCACCGTGCCCACTGCCCACGTCCCTCAGTGCCACATCTCCACAGCTCTGAACACCTCCAGGGATGGTGACCCCACCATTTGCCTGGGCAGCTGTGCCGGTGCATCACTTCTCTTTCTGGAAGGCTGGGCCAGTAGGGGAGAGCCCAGAGGAGGTAAAAAATACCCCCAGAAACATGCTATAGGTTGCCCAGGAAAGCTCAATGCCATCAATGCAGAACTTCAGGGTCAGGAATTTAAATCCTGGGAGGGCTGTGACCACTTTTCCCCACCCATGAACTTGTGTGGCAGAAGATCTTTCTGCCAGGATGCCTTTATGTGCAGCTGAAGCCACTGTCATAACACAGCAATCTCGTGCAATGCGGCTCACTCAGTCTATAAGAGCAGCAGAGGACTCAACAGCTCCAAACCACCCGCAGCAATACCTGGGGATGTACTGAAGGTCTCAAAGCAGGAAAAAAATCCTGCAAAGCAACCCCTGGGAGATGACTGTAATCTGGGCCAACTTGTTATCCTATTCCCAGTTTGCATGATGCTGCGATATGTAAATCAAACAAAAAATGACCCTGGTTTCCAGACACACTTTAAATTTAGTATCTCAGAAGCATTGCATTTAGGCTTAATAAAAGTTATGATTTGTTGATTAAATACCAGCTGAAAGCTGAAAGAGTGCTTCCTGAGCTTTATAGGGCCGCAGGCAATAAATTGTGTTGCCGCCTAATTATTCTGTCTGACTGCGATCTCCAAAAGAGAACACGATGCGTATTTGTCACAATGCTGGGGGAGGAGGACCCTGGGCATTCTGAACTCTATCATCACTGTGTTTGTGAGGGAGGCAGGGGGACCTGGGCACAATCCCACACATCAGCATGCAGAGCCTTAGCACACAATCAGCAGAGCCATCTCATCCTACCTCCGAGTTCCCCAGGAGCTTCATGCAATCCATGAATTTCTCACCTCAAATCAGAAAGCCTCCAGTGGGTCAAACATGAACCCCAAGTGTGATGGAACTCTATGAGGTGTCTGTGCCATCCCACCAGTTTCCTGAAAGAGAACAACAAGCCTTCCCTATTGCAAAGCCAAGGACACCCAGAAGTGTATTCTCTATTCTCTCTAATCGATAGAGATCGTTAACTATGCCTGTCACAGCGATTTCACCTTCTCTCTCAGGTCAAAGGAAGTGAAAGTTAGCTTGAACTCAAGGCTTGACTTGCTCAGAATGGCCACTTGCCATGGTGGATTCAAGGCAGCCTTCAGCTCATGCCCAGGGGCCAGCAGCTCCTTCATGGTCAATTACATCTGTGCATAGTGCGTCTCACACTGCAAAGGACATATGGATTTCTCCCAAAGCCCTGACTAAAGAGAGAATCATAGAATCATGAAGATTGGAGAAGACCCCTCAGATCCTCAGGTCCAACCTCAGCCCACCCTACTGTGCCCACTGCCCACATCCCTCAGTGCCACATCCCCACAGCTCTGAACACCTCCAGGGATGGTGACTCCACCACATCCCTGTGCAGCTGTGCAGTGCCTCACCACAGTTTCTGGGAAGATTTTCATCATATCCAATCTGACAGAGAAGGGTTAACACCCTCACACACTGCCACCACAACTGGGACTCAACCAGAGGCTCTCATGAAAAAAGCAAGCTGTTGTAATAGGAAAAAAACACCTTATTACTATTCCCATAATCAGTCATGGTTACCAAAACTGTACCCTGAGGTCATCATACTCCAAAGTCATCTACTTCAGAACCTGGTGGGAACACTGCATTAGAGAGGGATCACACACTCAGCAGGGGAAGAAAGACATCTCAAGGAAAATGCTCAAGGAAAATGTCCACTGAGGAACCCATTGCAATTTTGAAATACATTCGTGGGGTACATATGTGTTGTTACTGCCCTTCTCCATGCATACAGTCCCATGAATAGTGTGGACTCAATCTGTTATTCCTGTCATCTGAAAAACAATTCATCCTGGTCATGCAAGATAATGGAAAGAGAGCCTTCTAAAAAGAAAGGATACAAAAGGCTGATTCATCCTGAATTAGCCAATCTTTTCTTTATTTTAAGCAGATGTAATCCACTCATTGTTCCAAGTGAGAAATCTGCTGCACAGTGGCAAGTGCCAACCTGGGCTCTCAGAAAGTACCTCTCAGTTCCTATTCACTCACCCACGGGGAATGCACCTCCAGGCACAGGCATGCAGCCTCACTGCTGGTGGGTGCTGAGCACTCCCATCAGAGCAGAGCTCTCAGCACCACGCTTGGGAAGCCTTCGGGATCAGCCCATGAAGGATGAACCAACAGCAAAGATGCGTGCTTTTTCCATCTATTTTCTTTTTTTTTTTCAGAGCAGCAAGAGCAACGTCTCATGAAAGAAAGAAAGTGATCAGTTTGGGTTTTTACCACCCTGCAATTGCTCCAGCATCCCACATGTCGTTTCCTGGTTCAAGTTGGTGGGAGTTTTTAATCCATCAACTGCCAATCCGTTCAGTCCCCCAAACGCCACATTAAAACAGTGGAACAGAATGCCACCCTACAATCACACAAAAGGCTATCCTGAATTGCCAAGTGCCCTTTAGCAAGGGGGTCCCTCAGGTGAAAAGTGTAAAGTGATCCGGAGCTGGGTGTTAAGCTCTCCCACAATAGAACTCAAAATAATTGTGCTGCTTGACAGGTAGTAAAATTCATGGCAGACTATTAAATCAATGGCAATATAATGTGGAACACTGCAGATTAAAAAAAAAGCCAGAGGGTTCACAAAGAGAGGCCATTGGCAGGAGTCCCTCTGGAGCTCCTAATAGGTTTGATTTGTGGCAAGAAAGGCCAACACACGCAGCCAGAGAGATAGTGGGGAAGACAAGAAGGGAAGAAAAAAAGGGAAACAAGTGTGAAGGAGACAGGTTGCTGGGGAGTGGGATTGAAAGAAATGGAGAGAATGAGCCAACAAGTCGTTACTGTATGCACATCTTTGGTCTTCCCATCTTCTGTGCACTGTTGCACCATATTCATGGTGTCACAGCCAGCAGTCCCTTATGACCCTTGTAATATCTCCTCCTGGGTACCAGGTTTTAACCCCAGATAAAGAATCTGGGGTGCTGGTGCACCCCTTGGGAGAAGCCAGGGATCACAGCCCTTGTGTCATGTACATTTACAACACATCTTTCCAGCAGGAAGAAAGGTCTCTTGTCAGGCCTGACCAATCCACCATCAGTGATTCTGCATTAATCAGTGTATTCATGAGATTACTCTGACTGGGTCCAGGGAATCAGCTCTAGGTGACAAAGGCATTTGAGGAGGACACATTCAGTACCCGTTCCAGAGCAGTGTTTGAACCTGAGCAAACCTTTCAGAGAGCCATTTAGTTGAGAAGGAAGAGGCATACAGCCATGACAGATTCATGCTCTTCACGAGACGTTGCTCCAGCAGTTAATTGCTCTCACTGCCAGCATCTTATTTTCCTCTGGAATTTATCACGCTTTAGTCCAATCAAGTGCTCGTCTTCTGGGCTCTCTGTTATACGAGTTCAGCAAGAAGTGCTGGGTCTATTAGAGCAACAATCCCCATAGCACAGGATGCCTGCACTGACATTGAGATACCACAGTCAAATCATCCTCCAAAGCTTTCTTTTGGCAGCCTGAACCCACTGAACGCTGCCTGCAGGTGTGCACGCTGAACCCCTGGCTTTCACATACTCGTGGCCTCCCTCTTAGAGGGTGGAAGACCAGACAGAATGCCCTCTTCCAGTAGTGGACTTCATGTCTTCACTTTTGTGGGTAATGTATCCACGTGCTCCAAAACATTTGTTGTTTGACTTACAGCCAGATTACCGTAGCTGAATTCAGTAGCCCAAACAATCTGCTTGCTCTGTTACTTGCCATATCATCAATCCTGATTGTCTACAACGTCTATTTGATTTTTACCATGCTACAAATTTTATATATATATATATATATATTTCAAGGACCAAGACTCAAACACAATACACTAACGCAATACTGAGCCGTGGGTTACAGCACATTGCTACTTACCGGTTTGGAAATATCATAGAATCATTGAGGTTGGAAAAGACCTCTAAGATCCCCAAGTCCAAACCCCAACCCATCCCACAGTGCCCACTGACCACGTCCCTCAGTCCCTCAGATGTTCCACATCCCCACCATTCTTCAACGTTCTTCAAGGCTTTGTTTTTATTTAAAATTCCTACTATTTTAACAAAAGCTTTGAGGTAGGAGTCCTATTAGACTAACGGATATTCTCCTTTCACCTACCAACCTCACTATTGTAAGTATAAAATCACCACTAGCGTATTACACCTCTATAGTGAGCAGTAAGCTTATTTCCACCTTGCAGGCCTTCAGATAAAACTTCTGTCCTTTCAGCTCCATTCAAGTTCTGCTGAAAGCTGGAAAACACTTTCAGTAAAATTTTCACAATTTCTGAATTCTACTTTAATTCTGCCTCGGAACAAACTCCACATTTGTAGATCTTACACAGAAAAAGAGTTCTAAATGTTCTTCCTCAGGTATTAAAACCAATGTTTCATTTTGCCCTTAAGCCTTGAAACTCTGCTCATGGTTTTCGTGCAATTTAATTGAAAAGTGCTAACACAGTAACAATTTTTCCATCACCAGAAATCTCAGTGGTCTTCCTTCTCGAATTAGCTCACAGCTCCAGAGCAGCCCATGCAATCACGCCTGCTTGCCAAAGACTCTTCATTTCAAGGGTCATCATGCATTTTAGTCTAGGAGTTCATCTCCTTGACACACAATGGGCCAGCTCGCACGTTTTGCTCATTCAGAAAGAAAGAATTCAGCAACTCAGGTTATGAAAAGAGCCGTTTTCCCAACAGAATAACCCCCATCCCATATTACATCATGCTCTGTTGTGATCATTTCATCAAGCGTAAGATAAAATATTAAAATTCCAAAGCCAGGGCTTTCTCGATGTGATAATTCCTGATGTGATATTCAGCAGTATACTTATGCTCACAGTGCCTACAATAAGAAAATGAAAGAAGGCACCACACGCTGGCCTGAGCTCATCGGGCTAAGCACCGAGGGGTGCTCAGTTCCCCATCACTGTCCCAACCTGAACAAGTATCTGCATTTGTTCAAAGATTTAGGCAGGCATTATACTCATTCATTGCCCTCCTCAGTGCTTGGAGGACCACTGAGCAGTGACACAGTGCCCACCATCCTGCACCAGGCCTCCTGGCAGGACATGGGGATCAGCACCGCCACCACAGATGGGCACTGGGGAGATGAGGGAAGCTCTTGGAGACACCTTTGTGGAGGGAGGAAGAACTGGAGAGAGGTGCGTTTGAGATAAGGCTCCCTCCTTTTTTGCTACCATTGGGCTGCCGTTCACCTACATACTCAACTCAACCCATCACAAGCCAAGACCAAATGCAGCTTCTGGGACACATCTACATTATAAATATTAAGCAATGATCATAGAATCATAAAATACAATGAGTTGGAGGGGATGTGTAAGGATTGTTGAGTCCATCTCCTGGCTCCACGCAGCACCACCCACAAATCAGACCCTGTGTCTGAAAGCAGTGTCCAGATGTTTCCTGAAAATGATAACAAATCCCACCCAACTTTAATAAATCCTGCCAAAATGCAAATCCTTGCTACCCTCAGAGCTAACGTTCTTACCGGGAGGGCTGGCGTGCAGCAAGTTTCAGTAGAAATAAATAAAAGCAGCAGGACACTACTGGTCTGCCAGACTTTTCCTTTCTTTTCAATTTCTGCTGAAAGCAGCCGTCATGCTTCTAATTCATATGACTTTTTTTTCCTGAATTTTCTGAACCTTAAACCTTTAAAAAAGTCACAAATGGCTTATACATGGGGATGCCTCCAAGAATATCTCAACTCAGGAGATGCTTTGGTCTTCCACAAACCCCCCACTTCTGCCCATTCGCTATTAGGATTTGGTGCCTCTCATAACTCTCCTGGAGTTCTCTTCTTCACCTGTCATTTCTTCTCAGTCTGAAGCACAAACCTCAAAGCCCTCCAGCTTAGCTTTCTCATTTTCTAGTCTGCAAGACTACGGGAACAGTTATTCAAGACTTTACACTTCTCCCAATTGGGATGTTCATGGTACAGCTGGAATACTTTATTTCTCAGAAAAGTCTGTCTGCTCTGATTTCCTTTGGCCATCATTGAAAACAAACATGGACTCTCTAACTTGTCCAACAAAGTTTAAAAGACCTTCCAAAAATGTTATTTTCGTTTGCAGTTGCTCAGCCAGTGCAACACAAAGGTAATAAATACAGAGAGAAAAATGCTGCCAAATAGGTTTAGGATATGCAGACGTAGAATGAGAACTTGCCTTCAAATCAGTGGAATAATGCACCCAACAATGCAGGAAGCACACATGGATCAATGCATTTCAGATACTTAAGGAATTGAGTAATATTGCAAGCGAAGAGTCATTTGGGGATTACGCATTAGGAGCACGTGCTGCTCCTGAACCAAAGCAGGAATGCAGCTATTCAAGGAATGTTGAAGAGACTTGAGAACACTGGATTATAAGCACTTCTACTTCTGGTTTGTTGGGTTTTTTTTCTCTTAAACACACTTTCAGGCATTCTTAATTAGATCATGCATAAAAGTCAGCCAAGCCTTGAAGTTATATTCTGCAACAAAGGTCGGGGTTTTGCAAGTGTTTTGCAAATGAGTGTGTATGCTGTTCCTTGGATCCCACCACAAAGGATTGCTTTGGTTTTAATACTGTTGTTGTCAACTGAGAATCTGTCCTTTCGCCACCTATAGAACACGATGTATACAATAAACCCAGGTATTCAGGTGGTCATTAAAATGCAAAAGTAATTAGTACTGACAGCCTCAACAACTCACTTCCAGGAAGGTGGTGATTGAGGATGGAGAAATAAAGCACAAAGCTTCCCAAGAAGAGACCCAGGAGGCAGCGTCTCCATTGGGGAGGATGAGAAAGGCCTGGAAGGTACCTGAACAGGAGAGCTGTGTTAAATCACTGCACAGAAAGGCTGGAGACAGGCAGCCAGGCTCAGCAGGAGGAGGAAAATTGAGGGATCGCTGTTTGTTGTTGGTTTTCACGTTGCAAATCTGAGCTGCAAACTTGGAACAAGGGAGGTGATCGTAGAATCATAGAACCATCAAGGCTGGAAAAGACCTCTAAGATCATCTAGTTGTTGACTGCCATGCTCACTGACCATGTCCCTCAGTGCCACATCTCCACGCTTCTTGACATGGTGACTCCACCACCTCCCCGGGCAGCCTGTTCTTTCAACCAGATCTTCCCTGTTACAGCCAAATCTCAATGTGAGAGGTGAGCCATTTGGTGAGGTTAAGCAGGAGTGAGCTGCACACCGCTAGTAAAACACGCTGCTGTCCTACCTGCCCCTAACAGCCCTTTCTGAAGGAGTTCAAAGCAGGTTGGATATGCACTGCTTGGAGGTTGGATCTGCCCAAAGAAGTGACAGCATGCATCCATGCTTAATTTTACCAGTATGGCCCCATGTTACAGCAGTACTCAGTTGTCCCATCAAATAATTTGCTTGCATCTCTTTTGCAAAGCAAACACTGCTGACTAAAGCACATTCCCTACAGCTCACAGCTGTAAGATGCACCAGCCATACCTTTGACCCTTGCACTCCAGGAGTTCTCTCTCTGCCTCATCTAATATTTTGGGAAGGCGCCCAAGGCTGACAACTCCACTCTGAGCAACAGCATCAGCATGGAAGTTCTCGGAGTGGTCTAATTTCTCAGAGGCTTTCCTGGAAGTCTGCCTCAGAGCAAACAAGCTTGTTTTCTGTACCTTCCTAGACGTGCTTGCCACAATCCTCACTTTTCCCCTCTCTGAGGAAACCAGAGCCCTACAGACTCTCATAGCCCATGCTGAAGCCAACCGATTCTTTGCTCTATTTGCTATTACCCTTCTTGATGCAACTCCTTTCCATCTTCTTTCACTGTTTTCTTCCATATGGAGGGGTTTTGGACTTGGACGCCTGCTAAGCTCTGAGCATTGCATCAGCATAGAAACCTCCAGAAGATCCTTCGGACATGAATTACAGAATCATAGAATCGTTTGAGTTGGAAGGGACCTTTAAAGGTCATCTGGTGCAAATCTCATGCAATGAATAGGGACATCTACAAACAGTTGTTATAAAACATCTCTCTCAATCACCAGGTTGCACCATCCAACAAGGAAAAACAAGAGAAGGCCTTTCTGTGAAGCTGGATGCCTCTTCCAGATTGTTCCAGCTTCAGTGCTGGGAGCACTGAAGGCACAGGAAAAGCATCCCCTAATGGGAATACACTTGGCAAGGATTCCCCACATCCGAGCTAGCTGCGAGCCAGCACCACTGCTAAGCCCTGTCCAGGGGTTTATGCAGAGCCTTTGTGCTGCATAGATCCTTCTCTGAGCCTCCAGAGGTCTTCAGAGCAAAGGCTCAGAGCACACCCAGGCTGGGCTCGGCTCTCACAGCACTACCAGCTTTCACCCCCCATGAAAGAGTTAACTGAGATCACCGGGATACGGCGTGCATGCAAACACACACAACAACTCACTGCAAGGATAGTGTGGGATCTTTTCCTTTTTTTTTTTCCTTCCGTTTCTGTTGCCTCCATCTTCCTCCACCTCCAAAACATTCATTTTGCTTTCTTCATTGACGGAACAACCAGCTCAAGCAGAGAAAGGGATAAAATAAACTCAAATAAAAACATAATAATAAAAGAAAATAAAAATAAATCCATAACAAACCCCTTTCAAATACTCACCCTTCAAAAGGATAAAATGATTTCAATTTTGGTCTGTCTCATTCTCTTCCCTCCCCCCTCCCTTCCCGAGGTGTATATACATATCTGTATATTTGGAGTGGGGTTTTTTTTTAGCATTATTTAGTTAATATGAATTACAGGCCTCAAGCTGCCTCCCCTCTAAACCCAAAATGAAGCAGCTCTCTTTTTTTCTCTCTCTCTTTTTTTTTTTTCCCCTCTTCTTTCCCCCTCACCAACACGATTTACATTCTCAATGTAATGTATTAAAAAGTTGACAGGGCCGAAAGGATTCACATGATGTCGGCTAAGAAACCCAATTTCCATGATGAATTGCCCGGAGCCCCTGAATCACAAACCATTTTTTCCGCTGCTCAGAAGTTGATTTTTTTTTTTTTTAAATCTTCTTAAAGCTTCTCTCCTAATCTTCGGCTAGAAGAGATGGGTGAAAGGATTTTTTTTTCTAAACTAAGGAAAGTATTAGCATCTTGGTTGTTGTGCATCAAATTTGAAAATGCAAGGTTAGTAATATTTCAAATCGGCTACGGTCCAAGCCACTTGATAAGTATGCTTGCTGTCTCCCTCTCCCCCCTCTCTCCAAGTTTCTGCTGGCAGGAGCACAGTGCTATCGCAGTGACTGTGTGCGCACACCGTGTGTGCAGGTGGGGTGGTGGGAAGGGACCTTCAGCTGCCCCCACTGCTGCTCTTCCTCCCCCCTTCCCATAGGGTGTGATGTCCAGTGGAGCACACCCAGCTGTCCCCGTTCATGATGGGAGATGGGCATCACGTTGGATGTCACAGCACATGATGTGAGGTGGGGCAAACGAAGCAACAGCCAAATCCAAACAAGTGCTTCCCATTTAGGTGCTGGGATAGGAGCCCCGTGCTCTCTAGGCTCAGAGGTGTGTACATTAGCTTATAAATGAACTCCTTTCCTCCACAGAGTTCTTGGAAAAAGACGTTTTGCCTTCTCTAAGGTGACACCCAACCATGACAACAAGGTCTTTCACAAGATTCCCTCCCTCCTGCCCTCCTTTCCCAGTGCATGAAAACCAGAAGGTGATCAAGAGCTCTGTGCATTGAGGAACAGCAGTTGGATTGAGGAAGGGCTGTTTCTTCCCCTCAGAGACGCCACCTCCAAGCTGTCACATTCCCATCTCCATCATGTGTAGAGTGCACCTACCCATAAAGGAGGAATATGCTGGCAGCTTTGTGCTAATGAGCTGCCCAAAACACCTGAGACTTTCAGGAAATGCCTCATGCCACGCGTGCCAGATGCAAACACCAGGAAGATGAAGGAGCACAGATGGGAAAGACTCAGGTTGCATATTAGGAGACATTTCTTCTCAGAAAGAACAGTGAGGCACTGCACAGCTGCACAGGGAGGTGGGGCAGTCAGCATCCCTGGAGGTGTTCAGAGCCGTGGAGATGTAGCACTGAGGGACGTGGGCAGTGGGCACAGCAGGGTGAGCTGGGGTTGGACCTGGGGATCTTAGGGGTCTTTTCCAACCTGAATGATTCATGATTCCCAACAGCAAGCTCTGCATAAAAAGAGTAGGCTCTGAGACAGGGTTAGGATAGCAAGGCATTTCCAGGCAGTGCACCACATTTTTCCATCTTTACTCTAAGATAAAAGATCTAGAGCAGACACGTGGTTAGGCACAGCACCATCAACCTGTGCCATGGCTGTTTATCACTTGGGTTCAATAGGACAAGAGCTTCCAATGGTAGCCCTGCTGTGATCACTCATTGAGGAAGGGAAGGAACTCACAAATGCCACAGAGAATGACAGTCCTCAGTGCTGGTTAGAAGTCACCAAGACAGACACAGCAATAGCACACCTGGGACAGTCACCCAGCACTGAAAGCAAACAGCTTAAATATACACTGTGCAAAGAAACACATTCCTTTCTCCATTTTAAATATCTCCTTACCAGTATCACATCCCTAGCTCTCATACTGGAGGAGACACCAGAATCCCTGCTTCTGGGAATGCAAAGTTGTTGTAAATCAGTGATGTGTCTCACTCTAGTCAATGACAGATCTCCATCTTTTGCCTTCCTTGGTGTTCTCCATCTCTTTCAGCTATTTCCTAGATTCCTAAAGGCAGGGTGTCGATTGCATTCATCATTCTGCATACAAATTTCTCCCACTGATGGGGAAAAAAAGCTCTGCTTTGTAGCCAGGAAAAGAAATCAAAGCTGCCACAAAAGCCAATTTTTTCTTACTGGGAGTGGTTCTGTCATGGGATACTGCCCGAGATGCTAGAAGGAGTGAGGCTCTCATGACCTTGGCAGAGCTCCTGCATGAGTCTCTCCTACCTTCCCACACCCTGACCATTCCTTCTCAGTCTCTCTCTGGTTGCCTCCAAGTCAGGCAGCATTTCAACTCTTCTCCCCCATACCCTAAAAAATCCTTTTTTGGAGGTTTTTTCCTGAAGCATGTTGTCAAAATGTGGCATAACACATCCAAACTTCGTATCAAAGCCCCATCTTATTTTCTAGAGATATGTTTCCTAGCCCCATCTCATGCAAAGCTGTAGGATCTGTCTGACTGTTGTCTCAACCACTTTCTTTAGTACTAACATTACTTTCAGTGCAGGGGCAAACCTGATAATTATGGCCCAAAGCTAAGCCTGATGCTGTCTTCCAGGTACAAGTTTTAACATACAACTGCCCAGGTGATAGATGCATCTTAAATTCAGGACAGCCTCAAGCAATTCCAGCCCTTGCAGGTTTAGGAAAAACACAGTACTTCAGCTTAGGAGCTGATCAAGCTGAGCTCTGCTCCTGCAGTCACATCACCAGCCTTCCCTTCCCTGGATTTAGCACCAGGAAAGTGTGCATGAAGCAGCAGCAGGAGGGGATGACCCAGTAAGCACTGCCAGGAGCTAATCCATTCTCCTCAGGCTGATGAAGGCCCCCTCCTGTGTCCTGAGCCCTCAATCCCTGCGTGGTGCTGCCTTGCAGAGGGGCTGGGGGAGCCCCGAAGATCACACTGCCTCCCTCCTCCTTCCCTGCTGCTGTTGGTCAAGAACAGTGGAGATGTGGCACTGAGGAACGTGGTCAGTGGGCATGGTGGGATGGGTTGGGGTTGGACTTGGGGATCTTAGAGGTCGTTTCCAACCTCAATGATTCTATGACTCCAGCTGAACACTTAGGAGAAGGTAAGAAATATTGTCTGCAGCTGTTGAAACCTTCTCAGATCCCATGCTGTGAAGACATTTGGATGCAAGACATGGACTTTGTGTAATTTAAGGGGTTTTCCCATGTATCCCCAGGGCTTGATCAAATTATAACAGACAAAAGCCCAGTGAACCCAAGTTATAACTCCTGGAGAATTACAGAAGTACTTTCCTTAGACTTAGCATGCACTGGTATCTTTCAGTGGGATTGTCCATTCTGGCCCATTCAGAAAAGCATTAGCTCAGCAGTCAAATAGAGAAAGGAAAGTTATCAGCACCCTTACAAGCTATATACTCTTTCCATGCTCTTTTGTGTCCCTATGTCTGAAACAGTTGTTACCTGGTATTTATGACTTGCCTGCTCTGCAATCACTGCGTCCATTGAAACTCTTGAAAACCCACACATCGTTCCCTTCTTACTTCTCCAGACAACAGCAGGGAACTCAGGTGACTTGCATTTCCCATGGGCACATTTTTCCAATTACAGTGGAATGACAGCCACCAAGCCTCACTGCACCTTTGGCCATTGTCAAACTTTTAGGAAAACACTTTACAGAGCAGTCTGATCTCCCAAACAAAGCAGGTTTAAGGTAGGAGGCCAGGGAGATGCCACCAGAACCATCAGCTCTTGCATGATGCATGCACAGAAAGCAGCTGGAACACAGAAGCATGAATGAACTTATTTCCTTTTCCGCAGGGTAACCAGCACTCTCCCTGTTGGATGTCAAACTTGGAGCTCACTTCACACCTAAGTTTTAAATCAAGTGAGGTATTCAGAGTGTACGTTATCTAGATTACGGTCCTTGCCAAGGAACATCAAAGTGATGAGAAGAACAAGTAGAGGGAGTTGAGGATGAAGGAAGACGGATGTTGGCTCACCACCAAGATCCTCAGCAACAAGCTGTGTGCTTGTGTTGCTGCAGCCAGGCTATGTTTAGTATTGCACATCGGGCAACGAGATGCTTTACAAGGCAAGGTGAGCCAGGAGCCAAGGCAGCACCCTCACCCATCAAGGCATGATCCCACAGCTCCCAAACAGAGCACCCAGCAGTGCCCACCAAACACTGGGGATGAACCAAATCCAAAATACATCTATGAAATCCCATCAGGAAATGGGGCCAGAAATAAGCCACAAAATCCAAAACCCACCCAAGAGAGACCAGAAGAAAGACCAAAGACGAGCATGCATATAGCCTGATCCAAGCCCAAGAGCTTAAATGGAGCTCCTGGACCTATGGGAAGCCAGTGGGTGGATGGGGGTCCCCGATGAACCTGCTCTGAGACTGGTAGTGCTCTGGCTCTGACATCACATCAGGGATGTCTCTAATCCTATGACCAGGAGCTTTTTTATCATCTTCTGCCCAGAAAGGAGGATGCTTCCTGGCCCATGGGCTGCTGGAAGAGGCCCAAGCAGCCTCCATTGCCTTTGTGTCTGCAGCAGGCAGAACTCAAGGTAGGTGCTCAAGGCCTGCAGGCAGCTACCAGTGACTGCAAAGACAGCAGCAGCCTCCAGCGGCCAGCTGGCAAACGACAGCAGTGTAGTTGTGCATCTTGTGTCCCATGGTGAACAACAGTGTCGCCTCACGCCCAACATCCCACAGTGAAGACCAGTGTGGCCTCACACCCAACATCCCATGGTGAACTCTGGTGCAGCCTCATGTCCAATGTCCCATGGTGAACACCGATGCTGCCTCGCATCCAATGTCCAGTGGTGAACGCCAGCATGGCTTCACATCCAACATGACACAGTGAAGACCAGTGTGGTCTCACGTTCAGTGTCACAAGGTGAAGATCAGCATCACCTCATGCTCAACATCACACAGTGAACACAGGTGTGGACTCAGCTCTCATATCGCATAGTGAACACCAGCCTGGCTTTATGTCCATGTTCCATAGCAAACACAAGTATGACTTTGCACCCAGCATCCTCACATGGCATGGCAAAACCAGCTTCTCTGTCAGATGGGTTGTCACAGTGGGCCCATAGAGGTGTCCTTGGTGGATGCCTCATCCCATGCATTTCCTGCATGCCTTCCATGAGCTGTTGTTCCCCAGAGAACACCTTGTGGTGGAGGAGCCCACCCAGGTGCCTGGAGAAGCTGCAAAATAGGAGTGGGCGAGCCTGCTTTCCAGTTGTCTCCTTTTTTTCAGCCCTTTGAAATAATCACAATCATAGCAATTATTGCAAAGATAAAATAGCAAGGATTATGAAATCCTCACAGGCAAAGCTCTCCATCAATTAGCTAAATCAATCCTTGCTTCAAAATATAATCCACAACAAGAAGCCACAGCAAGAGACAATTAAAAAAAAAAAAAACCAAGCACAAGAACAACAAATAAATATCTTTGTGGAAGAGAAGGGTGGGGAGGAGAGAGATTTTTATCAGAAAGCAGAATTATTTCAGGCAGTTGCCTGAATATCTCAGCACACCGACGTCGTAATGCTGAGCGTGGCTGAGGGACTCCAGGGATGTCATGATTTGGAGTATACACCAAACAAACTCCTGGGTTGACATTTTGTAAAGCAGTACACAAAACTGTTCCTACATCTATGTTTAGAGACATGCAACTAGAAGAGCTCTGCAGGACCTCAAAGCCCATCCTCCATAGCACAGACAGTGCTGGTGTCATCACTCACCGACATCAGCATGCCACCAGCACTCTGGGCAGGGTGCTGGCTCCTTGCTCTGCCATGGGAAGATGGTCGGTTTCTCCCCTCTCAGCCCCATTTCTTCCTGTTGCAATGTCCCCTACTGACCAAACTAGCTGCCTACCGTTCCAGTGCCTTTGTTTTGGGAGCGGAGCAAGCAGTTTGCTTCTTGGAGCTCTGAGTCTCCTGCAGCAACCACAAAGGAGGCTGAGTGCTTGATGGATGTATTACTATTTAAATTAAAGTAATACCCAGCGACTCCAGGCTGGGATCAAACCTCAACATCACACACAGCTTTGGTGATCCTGGTCCCCTCCCCTGAGTCCCCACTGCCCACACTGTCCCAGATCCTACAGCAACACAGAGGTCAAGGCTCGAAATCCAGACTTGTCCCTGTGAACCCCACGGCACCCCACACAAGGTGGGCAATCTCCTCCAATGGCAGGATCCCCAACAGATGGGAACGATGCCCATGCAAAGACACAGATCCCACTGGGGCACCCCAAAACCACCGTACGCAGGAAGGGCATGACTCCATAAGCACCATACAAGGCCACGGAGATGCATCCCCCAAAAACTGTAGGTCCCCATGACACTCAGTTTTGACACTGTGAGATGGAAGCAACTCGACGCCAACACGCTGTAGAGCTTTAGCACTGGGCTGGTGCCTTGAATAAGGATCTACACCCAATGTTTGACCAAGCAGATTTGCATTTATGGCCTGCGTTTCCTTTTATCCACCACTTCTCTGCCACATGAGACGTGCGTGCTCCTTCTGCATGCCCACATCCAGCACCTGGCACAAAACCCATCGTGCTGAAGGAGCAGGGAGAGCCCTTGGCTTGCAAGGCAGCCGGAGCCACATTCCCAGCCTCTCCCTCCGGCAGCTTTGTCTTCCCTCTGAAACTCAGAGCTTTTCTGCCGCGGCAGAGAGAAACCATAAGGGACAATCAGAGAGGTTAATAAAAAGTTGAACACGTTCTTAAATGACAGCTCGAGCTGGAAATGTGAGTCTTCTGTTTGTGTTTCTTTGTCGCTCGGCTTGAATATCCCTGCTAATTTTTTGAATATTGCTGTAGTGTACAGAAGAATTGCTGATGACACATTTTCCTAACGCGCGCATTACACAAAAGGAGATTATATTTTAGCCTCTTTTAGAGACTATAAAATCAGATTCATCCTAATGAAACAGCAAATAAAAAGGGTTTTCCCTTTTCTTTCTCAATCTCTTGGCATTTTTTCCTCCTGTGGTTTTATTCTTCTCCTCTCCCCTCCTCTTTCTTACATTATCTGTGTTTCCTGCTCATTTCAACTTGATGACATGTTGCTGGGACAACTAAGTCTCGTAACCTTCTTAACTTTGCCATTGTTACTGCCTGGAGTGTATTTAGGAGGAGTGTTTTAATTTCTTTTCCAACGCACAGCGCCTGCCCCGTAGAAAGATATTAGAAATGGAGGGGGGTGGGGGGAAGAAGGCTTTTCTTCTATAAATGTATGCTATTCAAATCATCTCTTTTTTTATTTCCTTTAAACCCATCATTTGTATGCTGTAGGTCGCTACTTTAAAACCCGGCTCGCTGTCGCTGAAAGGATCACCCGTATAATGATGTCATCCATATTCAGCTGAAGTCTCGGCTCCACTGGAGCCCAGCGCTTCCCCCGCATCCCTGGCCCCATCCTCACCCCTATTCCCATCCCCAGCACAGCCGCAGGCACCCGAGTGGTCCCTGCTCACCCCAAATCTCCCTCTGCGAAGAGCAGCCGAGGCTGATGGATAAACAGGTGGACAGCATGGGGTTTATATGGGGAGCATCGCCTGCATCATCAACCACACGCCAGGATGAGTTTGGAAGAAGGGACTGGCTCCTTCCCATGGGTTATCCCATGGAGGAGAAGTGATGACTCGCACCGAGCTCCAAGGATTCACCGTGCCAGGGCTCACTAAACCCAGCTGTCCCAGCACCCTTATAGCGTGGGGAGAGCTGGGTTCTGCAGAAGGGGTTGTAGGGCTCAGCACGGGATCACCCCAAAGTGCCCCAGCAATGTCAGACACCCAACCGTACCCATGCTGTTCACACAACCTCTTTGACAGCAGTTTGTTGTCGCCCTGACACACTTGTTGTACCTGGATCAATGCTCTTTTAACAACTAATTGATCTTTTATTAGCATATAATAACTTACTTATTAAATCTAAATTAAAGACTTAATTGAGACACTTAATCTAGAGTGGCTCAGTGTATCACTCTCATAAGCATAATGTGTAATTTAATTAATTGACGGCACTGATAATGGCATGTCATCTGTCACATATTCCTCCTGACCTGGGAGCCAGAGGGGCGTGCAGCAGCGGCAGGAGCGCAGCACCAGGCTTGATCCACTGCCAAACCAATTCACCTCCCCACTGAAACACACCGAGATAGGCTGCCTGGGATCAGAGATCGATATGAACATGTTATCTGTGCAGAAGGAGAAAGCAGGTGGACACGTGCCATGAGCTGACAGCGACAGCAAGAGCACCGTGCGCTGCCTCAACCTCCGTCCCGGTGGGGATTAGGGTTAGGATTTCAGCTCCAATTCCCACCGTTGCACCCAGAGCAGCAGAGGGGTTTCCAGCAATGCCTTCGCGCTCTTCACCCCATGCATCTGCCTTCAGAATAGGGCTGGGGAGAGGAAAAACATGGCAGGGGCTGCAGGTCCCTTCCTTCTGCCACAGCTCAAAGCTGGGTCTGCACATCGTTTTCCACTGCTTCCTCCTTCGCCCCACCGCCGTCTTCCTGTGATGGAGAATTTCATTTTTAAAAACTCTGTGAGATTTAATTTAAAAAAAAAAAATAAAATAAAATACACAAAATGGCAAAGGGAGGGTTTCTGAAATAAAAAAATAAAGGTAAAGAGATGATGGTTGGAACAAAATGTTCCGGAAGAAAGCTGTTCCCTTGGGGTTTCTTTTCTTTAAGCTTTGCATATTACAATTTGAAATTTTTGTAAAGAGATCCCCATTTTATATTCACACTGGTAGCCTGAATTTAAATATCTCTCTCACCTGAGATTAATACAGGCTTCACCCTGAATTACTTCCCAGCTCTGAAGTACAGCTCCGGAGAGCTCAACTCTCCACAAATTCACTTCTCTTTTAGAGGCATAAAAGCTTAGGAAATATATGAAATGTTAAAAGAGCGCGTGTGCCGGGGCAGAGAGGGGGAGAGGGAAGGCTGGGTCATGGGGGGGCCCCTTTGATATGAAAACCCACTTTTCCTCAAATGAAAGCATGGATGTGCTGGCACGGGACTCCAAAGACAAAGATTTCAGCCCAAAGACGACGCCCTTTGTTTTATTTTGTGATGGTGAAGCCCTGCACAAGGAGCAGGATGCAAGCCGTGTCATGCACAAAAGACATCAGCATTTCCGTCGGCAATAGAAAATATCAAGTTTCTCCGGAGCAAAACAACAAATGGGGTTATAAACAAAGTTGAAAGCGCAGCTCCCTGCAGTGCCAACTCAGTATTAACCAAATGCACGTGATGGGGGAAAGCACCTTGCACGTGCTCGGGGCCCATTAGCTGATTGCCGTAGAAACCTGACATTTTTAGATCATGATTTAACCCTTGGGCCCCAGGGCCACTGCTCCTCCTGGGCTCTCTGCATTTCCTCTCCTATCGTAGCCGTGGTTTCTCCACCCAAGGAGGCTGGTGCAAACTGAAGCCTTTGCTTCCATTCTCCACGTCTACGAAGCAATGGGATGTAAGGTTTTCCCTTGGCAGACAACCCCAGAACAGTTGGGGTCAGAAATGACAGCAGGTCCATCTGGTCCACTCGAGGGCTACACAGAGCAGGGTGCTGTGAGCCATCAGCAGAAGATACAGCAGACAGCCCAGGAGCTGCAGCCACCAGCACCACCTCTGGGCACTCTGCATGCCTGGCTGCGATGGTTCCTCCAAGCACTGCTGGTTCCTACACCATAACTCTTGCCTCCACCCCTCCAGTCTGAGACTATAATTCCTGCTCCAATGGTCAGGTTTTCTTTTCATCCATCTCTCTTTACATTCTACCTGATATCAGAGTGTTGCTTGCAGGCACTTGGCAGCTCAATGCCATGGGCACAGCATGCACTGTGAAGCTTCACATCCATCAGAGAGTTTGGGTTGCACTCGTGACCACCTTCCCTTGAACATATGGTTCTCAAGAGACATCAGTGCTAAGAATACCACCTCCTCTTGCTCCCTGCAGTCTCCAGGGCGTGCAGGACACCCAGCACCATGGTTACCCCAAAAGCCACCAGGTTCACAAGCCAAACTCAAAGCCAAAACCAAACCCCAAAGGGATGCGATGGGTAACCCAATGAACATCAACACCAACCAAGCCCAGCTCCATTTTGGGATGCCCCAACTGGATGTCCTCGATGCAGTTATCACCACCACCTCTAGAGCCCGATGCCTCACAAGCAGCAGCTTGCCATGGCTGCCAGACTGAGCTGTGATGTGTCAGTGATGGCACAGGGCTTGGCTGTGCTGCTTTGCCCCCTGAGGCTGCATTCCCCGTGCACGTGGGTGTGCATGCGTGCATGGCTCTGTTCGAGAGGTGCCGGCTGCTGCAGCAGAAGGACTTCTGTGCAGCTCTCCCTTCTGTCAGCTGCAATAAATTTCTTTGCTAGTGCTTCTCCTCTGAATCGAATATAGTTTATTTCATTTTAAAAGTCCTTTTTTTTTTTTTTTTCATTTCAGGAAAATGAATGTTAGAGCCAGATAAGAAACTATAGTCTGCTTTCAAGAAGGTTACAAGAAAACTGCATCTTGCATTACTAATCCTTTATCTTTCATGTTAACAAAAAGATTACTGACATATTTTTGAATGAAAGAAAATAAAATAGCAAATGCATCTAAAGAACTGTGTAACTTTCATGCAACACACAAATCGGTTGTTAAACGTGGAGAAAAAAAAGGAAGGGAATGAAGGGAAGATTCATAATACATTTCCCTTTGTAAAGTGAGCAAACCAACTTTCTATAATAAGAGAAACTACTGAAGGATTGGAGGAGGCTCCTTTCATAGATGGAGAACAATGTTGCTTTTAACTGGAGGCTGGATTTGGGGGGGGTGAGGGGGGAAACCCCCCCTGCAGGGGTCTCCGGAGGGGGCTTGGGAGGTACTAAGGGATGGGCTGCATGGACCCACGTCCCCCAGCCCCATCCATCAGTGTTGGCTTAGAGGAGCTGTTGGGATGGCAAAATCAGGTATGGGATGAGAAATATCAGGTATGGGGTGACAAAAATCAGCTATGGGGTCACACTTCATGGAACATCTCCAGCTGCCCTGGGGATGTGTGCCCCACAGGAGGAGCTGTGCCCTGATCTCATCCCTGATTTTCCAGGAGAAAATACCCCCGCCTTGGCACACAGCGCTTCATTAGGAAACCCATAATTGAATTCCCTGACCATTCAGTTCTAAAACCTTTTTGATTGAGAATTAGTTAATTACATTGGGCCCAGTATATTCCTTGTTACAAATTTTGCCCATGTCCCCCAGATATGCAATAGTGGGCTCCACTTGCACTGTTGCCTTTTAAAGGCACTTAGGAGCCCTTGAAGCTCTCCCCCCTTAATGACACATTGTTCGTTAATAAGTGGCCATAACAATTCCCCATTAGGAAACAGCTGTCTGCCACTTGCTTAGGCTGGAATAGGTAATAATCCCAACATACTGGATCATGTTGCAGAACAAATGGGGATACATGCAAGATAGGGACATTGGTGTCATTCTAATGAGATGATTTCCCACCCCCCAAATATGCCAGGTCTGGACACCCAGGCAGAAACACTGTCCACATTATCTTCTCCTCCTCTCAAAGATCTCCTTCTCCCTCCAAGCCTAAAGCAATCGTTTGCACTCAGAGAACTGATTTGCTTTAAGTCCTGCCAAGGGAGAACCAAGGGACATGGGTAGTGGGCATGGTGGGGATGGGTTGGTGGTAGGACCTGATGATCTTAGGACTTTCCCAACCTTAATGACTCTATGATTTGATGAAAATACCCCTCAATTGCTCTATTTTGCTTTGACTGCTTTCTCAAGCCCCACCTCCCCAAGCATTGCTTCACTTGCACATCTCCCATTTGCATCGTTCCCCCTGTGCATTGCTCCATTTGCACCTTGCCCTCACCTGTACATTGCTTCCATTTGCACGTGGCTCTGTTTGCATAAGCCAGTGCTTGCACCTACCCCTACCTGCACATCATTCCACTTGCACATGGTTGGGCTTGCACATCACACTGCTTGCACATTATTCTACTTGCACATGGCTCTGCTTGCACATCATCCTGCCTGTATGTCACTGGCTTGCAAACTACTCCTCTTGCACATCACTCGCAAAGTCTTGTCTCTTCCATTTGCTTCTATTGCCCTCTGCTGGGGACTGTCAAAGGGACAGCCGATCCCTCGGGCACTGCCTTTCCGTCTCCATCTCCCTCTGCAATTTTAGGGGAACTCCAAACTGGGGTGTTTAACACAGGGCATGGAGCAGCTTGGCTCTGCCTCTGAATCTACTGTGCACGGCTTGGAACCACGCATGAGGACTGCCAGCCTTGTCTAGCTATGGTCCAAGGACAGTAATGGGGGGACACATAGCAGCAGGACATACAAACAGGGGACAGACAGCGGGGACAGACAGAGGAGGGGACAGATGCCCACCCTGCAGCTTCCACTTTGAGAAGTCCTGGCGTGCCTGCTGGATTAGGGATGATAGGGGAGAGGAGCGCCTTATAGAAATTAATTCCCAAAGTGTAATTAACATCTGGGCCAGCTCAGCGCGCTCCCCAGCTGCTAATGAACCATGGCACTGCTTTAATTCCAGCGCCACCGCACCATCTTCTTATTAAATCCAGGAGCAGGTTCCAGCATATTTCCCTTCGAGGGAAAAAGGAGAAAGAAACGGAGCAGGATTTGTCTCAATGAAATATGATAGATTAGAGTTGGCTGGATAAAGAAAGTGGGGGGGGGGGGGGGGGGGGAGAGAAATTTCCCATCTTGTGCACGCGTATCGCTGTATTCTCTTTCGCAATGACCTCCTTCTGCCCCATCCATCAGCCTGGGGTTGGCTTATTCTAACGAGCGGAGCCTTTTCTCGTGTGGAACAGGCCCATCAGACTCAATCTGCATGCCAATTACCGGAGCAGACCCCCTGATACTGAAAAATGGAAATTAGCCATCAAGCAGGCCGGGCTGGATGGCCTGCGCTCCTGCTGCTCGGAGACACCCGCAACGAGGGAGCCCCCAGTGGAAAAAGCAATCAGAAATAATAATAAAATAAAATAAAACCCACACAACTAGCATATTTTACTGTTGTTTGCCTTGGTTGCCAGCATTCGGGGCACAATGTGGAATTTACCAGAGGGCAGGAGGGTGGGGAGGGGAAGAGTTGGGATAATTGCGTTTAGGTGATGCACGGGAAGGATGCAGGGAGGTAATGTGACTGCAGGAGTGAAGCAGAGCCTGGTGCCCCAACGCGGGGGTGCAGTGGGAATCACAGCACCCAAACTCACCAGCTGCTATGCCCACCTGCAGGAATCTTCCATGTAGAAATGGGAAAGGCAACAAAACCCAACATGCATGCCATGCTCAAGCTGGTGCCCTTTTGGTCTCCCTAGGAGGGTCCCAGAGAGCTTTGCTGGGAGTTGATCAAGGTGTTGGGGGATTGCTTGTGCACCGACCCCAATTGCTAAGAGCTGGGTAATGCTGGAGTGTCTGAGGAGGCAGAATTAAACCTCAGAGGAAAGGAGAGAGGTGACAGAGAGCAAAGGGGGGACTGGGGGAGAATGGGGACACACATCGCCCTTTGCAGGGAGCTGTGCTCCCGGGGGCTGCGGCTTGACAAGCATCACTTTCCCTGCCTCCCTGCTCCATAATAACCTCATACATCAACCAAGGAGACTGGGGAGCATGGCTGCAAGGGCTCTGCTTCCACTGCCATCATTAGCCCGGAGTCCCTCTGCTTCGCATGCAAACAGGCTGGAGTCCCCACAAGGAGCACCTTGCATCACTGCTTCCTGCATGGGCACAACCAGCCTGACATCTAGTGGCACAGGGCAAAGCAGGTGCTCCAAACTGGGATGACTGGGAGCCCGGTGGCCCCTTCTGCTCAGTGCATGTCTCCAGGGTCTAGGGACTGACTCCTTCCCATCCTCTGCTGCTCTTTGGGAACATTCAGCAGCAATCTTAGGGCAGTTTTGAGAGGTGTTCACTATCTCTGTCCACGTCCAACCTCTTTATCCCCTTTTAACTGCCCTACTTTTGGTGGCTGCCCCCCTTGTCCAGTGGAATCCTAATACAGCCAGGATGCCCAGCAACCCCCCTGCTCCAGAGTCCCTGCCCAGTGCAGTCCCACCACCAGAGCTGGAGGCAGTGGGAGCTGTTGGAGGGCATTCTGCCCAAAGGAAGCACCTGGCCAATGGGTTCACACATGGGGAAGAAGTGGGACGGAGCTTCTGAGTGACTCAAGTGCTTTATTGGGGGGCTAGCTCTCCACCATTTACTCAGCGATGCTGCGGAAGGACTGGACGGCAGGGGTCACTGCCCCCCATTCCACTGGCTGCCGGTACTCGCCCTTGGGCAGCAGGTACTGCCTGCCCCGGTAGTTGGGGTGCTCGTAAAACACCCAGATGCCTTCCAGCACCCGGCAAGCGTGGACCTCGCGAAAGTGGCACTCCTCCAGGATGGAAGGGCAGTCTTCAGTGGCTTCAAACATCTGCCCACCGAAATCCCCCTTCTCAAACACCTGGATGTGGCCCTGGGCTCCACTTGGCTGGAAGGAAGAAGGGAGAGAATTGCACGGGGTTTGGGATGTGTCTGGGGTGGAAGCGGAGGCAAGGCACAGCCAAGCTCAGGTCAGGCACCAACACACCGGCACAGCGTTGAATAGCTCACGTCAGCCCCTAAACACAGTGTGGGGTAATTCTTGACCACGAATCACATGCAAAGAGCACTGTCAGCCTAAACCCCCACCACAGCCCCAGTTTCAGATGGGTGTGGAGAGAGATGAGCACGTGCTGGGCTCTATCCCATGCAGGCAGCCTGCTCAAAGCCTGTAGCCACTCAGTGCGAGCATCAGGAGGGATGCACCCCTCTGCTCCCCGCTCCTCTGGGCAATGAGGAGTTTAATGAGCTGCTGACCCCAGCTGGGTTGTATTACAGACGAACGCAGCACGGGTATTTTCCACTGTGATTTCAAGCGCTGTGTTGCCTGAAGGCAACGTGGTGGTTTTAATCTGTGGCTGCCTGGACACAATCTCCCCCCGCCTCCCCTCTGCCCGTTCTCACTACCAGCTCCAGCCAAACTCTGCAGGGTCTCACAGCTCTCTGTCACTGCTCCGGGGGCTCTGAGCCAACATCTACGAGCAGCCGGTCCCCATGCCACCTCCCCATGTATGGGAGGGGAAGCCAAACACAGTGGACACGCAGCATCACCTCTGCTCTTCATGCTGGCGGAGAATGCTGTGCTGCTCTAACACCTCCCACATGCTCCTGCTCCATCCCTTGTAGCAGTTCAGAGCTCTGAACTGGCTGACAACTCTTCCTGCCCTAGGCTAAGGGGTTTACACACACCTCAAACCCACAGCAGATGAAAGCAAAAGCCTCTTGCAGCTTTAAGACCTGCTCCATGCAATGGTAAATCATGGTAGTGCTACCCATGTCAGCGATGCACAGATCATAGAATAATTAAGGTTGGAAAAGACCATTAAGAACACCTAGTCCAATTATTGACCCATCAACACCATGCCCACCAGGCATCCACTATTCTGCTGGTACTGACACCAGAGCAGCAGCACTCGGCTCTAACACCATCCTCCCACCCTGCCAGGTTGGAGGCTGCTTCCCCCTGAGGTCATTATTCCAGCTGTGGGACCCACCTATTGCTGTCCTCTTCCTAGGGACCGCAGGAAGATGGGGGCCACATGCAAGCACCATCCCTAGAGGTGCTGAAGGCCAGGATGGATGGGGCTTTGGGCAACTTGATCTGATGGGAGGTGTTCCCACACGTGACAGGGGGTTGGAAGTGGATGGTCTTTGATGTTCCTTCTAACCCAAGCCATTCTATGACACTATGAAGCAAGCTGAAGAGGCAGGTTGGTGAACTAAGACAGCCCTAGGGAAGCATCACACTTACTATGTGGACAGCTTTGCAGGAGCCGAGGCGGTCATTGAGGCCCATCCAGTGGTGATAGTCAGGGTACTCCCCCCGCCTCAGCACATACATGTTCCCCGAATAGTTGGGCCTCTCGTAGGCCACCCAGGTGCCTCCCTCCACCCGGATGGAGTTGCAGCGGTTCAGGTAGGTGTGGAAATCAGGGCAGTCAGCGTCGCACTCGTAGCGACGACCCAGGAAATTCTTGTCTTCATAGAAGGTGACCTGAAAGACCAGCAGGGGAGGGAAGCGGGGGGTTCCTCAACCCTCCACAAGTAGCATTGGTGTTGCCATTGGAAGGGCATCGCTCCAAAGCACACAGCCACAATCTGAGCCCATCTGTAACCCCTGCTGCCTCCAACATGGAGAGAAATACAAAAAAAAAAAAAAGCAAAAAAAAAAAATGAGTTCCCAAACTCAAATGTTCCAGGGAAAGGGCAACTGATGTGCAAGTCAGTTGATTCAACACCATGCAGACTCAGGTAGCATTTGCCCTTTTCCAGCCTCCTTAGGAGGGCATCAGCCCCATGCATGCTGCCTGGGCTGTCTGGCAACATCAGAAATTGCCTCAGCCAATTCTCACAGCTGCTCTGGACAGAATTTTCCCTGCCCCGGTGATTTAAACATCTAACACACAGGACCCTGTAATCCATTTTTCCATGCACACCAGCCTGACTTCTTCACCCTCTGTCCCCAGAGGAGACTTAGTGAGTGCTAAGGCAAAGCAGAAACACCACAAGTCTCAGTATCCCCTGGTCATAGCTTTCCCAGTCATAGCACACATCAACCAGCTGATTCCTTGGTTATTCCATAGTGCATTAAGATACACAATCACCTCTTGATCCCAGCTAGCTGTACTTCACCTAGAGCGCCTTGGCTTCTTGTATTGATTTAATATTGCTGCTGTGAAAAATACAGTCCAAGGCTGCCATCTCAGCCTTGGAACTAGACTCAAATGTAGGACAACCTCACTATTTTTTGTTGTTGTTATTGTTCACTTTCTGTAAAAAATAAGTTAGCCACAGTTATTGCTGGTCGGTCAGTGTGCCCCACCAGCCCAACCAGGCATCTGAGGGTTCATGTGCCCTATCACAGCAACCTGATTTGCCTGTTAAGTTGGTCAAGGTGGCCTTCTGTTTTGTAACAGGAGAGCTCACCTGATGTCCCCTTCTTACTCTGAGGAGCACAAGTGACTTTCAATTCAATACTACTCTCTGTTCCCTGGGAGATATTCTCCCTGTATTTATAAAGCCACGGAAATCTGACAGTATGTTATAGCCACTAAGCAGTGATCAACTAGAGGTGTGGTTTGCTGCTTTCTTCCTAGAGCACATAGAGACTGAAGGAGACGGCTCCTGCCCACTGGTGTTGCCCTTCACACACCCTCAGTTCACTCCAGTCCCTCAGACTTATCACTTCTCAGCTTCCCTGTGATGCTGCAGGCACAGAGGAGGCAGATGGTTTCCACCCACGGGACAATGACAGGTGAACTGCAGATTTCAATTCCAGATCCGTCAGTTCATTTCAGTCACACATTACTGCGATGCAAATCGCCTCCCGTCAGTAAAGCCATTGAGTTGCTCTGCTCACAGTGATATCCCCTTAACTGCTCACTGTCCAAACTTTTCTTTGGGGCTTACCTGCCAGATAACAGATTTGCCACATCAGATCTTCCTTACACGACTGCAAAACTCACATTGCATCGGCCACCTAACAGCAGTTATCACATTTCTTCCCAACAGCAGCTGTGTTAGAAGGAAACTCATAAACAGCAACTGTAAGCAACACCTAGCAGTACCCACTGCGTTCTAATAAAGCAGCATAGGGGCAGTGACCTCTCTCTAGGGCAGATCGCTTGCTTAGGCCATGGGAAATACTGTTTCACTGTCTCCTTTGCCTTCTCTTTCTCTCTATGCAACGTGCCACATGAGCACGGCACAGAGAAAAGACGAGATTTGCACTCATTCACTGACTTAACTCATCCCAGATGTTTTGCTGCACATAATGAAACAGGCTCGTGTATATATCGTGTATAGGCTGCAAACAAGCTTACCTTGGGTCCAGCCCTGGACATTTTCTGTTCCAGCTAAACTTCCCAGTGCTGGAGGCAAGTCAGGACCTGTTACAAAACAGGCAGGACTGAGGCACCCTTTTTATAATGGGCTTGTTTGAAACCAGACAGCCGCTTTGTCATGAGAATAGGATCCAAAAATTGAGTCAGTGATTCTGAGGCTATAGCCCGTTTCCAGAAAAGCAAACAGGATTACGGAATAAAGGAACGCTTCGCCATCCTCCCTTTGTTATCATCTGCTGAGTCAGAACACCAAAACTCTGCCAAATGCACTCAAAACACACAGCCCCCTGCCAAGTCCTGGGAGATGGGGCATAGGGGGGTATTTGGGCTGCTCTCTTCCTTTTAAGCGTGTCAAACAATTATTGTTCCCAGTCAGCTCTAAAGAAGCCCATCCCCATCTGTAAGGAAGAAACTCAAGTACTTACTGGAAAACGATCCTATGCAATGAAGGGTGCAGCAAGGAAAGGGTGGACACATGCACAGGGCTGAGCACAAGGTTGCAAAGAACAGACTCTGCTTAAAGGGTCTACTTCAAAAGACCTCAATGGAAACATCTGCGCAGCAGAGATGCTGTGTATTTTTTATAGCATATCCTCAGCTGAACTGACAAAATTTACCAGTGATAAATTCTACTCAAAAAGTCTTACCCCACTGCTTGCAATTTGAGCAAGGGATCGTTTCTTCTGCCCTCATCTGGCCCACTGAGCAGGGAGGGAGAGGAGTACTGGCTTCTGTCCATCCACACCTCACCCCAAGCCACTGCATTATAACAAACACCTCTGCAGCTATTCGCTGCAGCATCCCAAAGGCTTAGTGAGACAAAGGGGCACGAAGCTGGCACAGCCATGCCTGAAACACACAGACCTTATTTCTAATCTGTCAGGACAAGCAGTCTCTGTGCTGTCCCACACACGCTGCTGCAGTTCTGCTGCACCTTGTAGGAAGTTGCACTCACATGTGGCTGTCAGCGATAGAGGAACAGCAGTACCTCATCCTCTTCCCATTTTAGGTGCCTTGATTCATCTAGCACTGCTGCTCACAGCTCTCAGTGCTAGCAACCACTGGAGATACCCACAGATGTTTCAGAGCCCAACCAGAACTGAATTCCTACTAAAAGGCAGCTTTAGCAGGACATCTCCAAGCTCCACTGCACTCACTCCGACTAAATATGAAAAACTCCCCTTGTATTGCCTAATGCCTTAGAATTAAATCTTACAGCTTTACACAGTACTAAAAACAGAAGTGGAATTAGAACTGGCATCGGTCCCAAAGAATGAAAGCTGCAGATGGATATAATTTTGCTTTCATTAAGAACTGACCCAGGGCCCAGGTGTTGATAGAAAGCCAGGTCTGGTCCTCCCTCAAGTGACACTGAGCAGCCAACATGACAGAGGACAGATGCTAAAAGTTGGGAGGAAGACCCACCTTCAGATACTGAACAGCCCAGCTTTACTCAGCTTTACAAATGCTTTTCTAAGGCACAACTTCTGAAGATGCCAAATCTCCAGCTGGTAATGATGAGCATGCATTCACCTGACCCCAAATCAGTACCTGATCCCAAGTCCTCTTCCTGATTCAAATGGGCTGCCTCCCCAGGAGTCTAGAGAGACCTCCTGAAAAATTCTAGCAGCCTGACAGCCATGAGCCCCAGGACACTGAATCCCATTGCCTCCATCCATCCTCAGTGTGGATAGCTCCTAACAAATCACACAGCTGCTGCATTCAGCCATCCACACAATCAGTGCCTCTGCCTACTCTGCCTAGCTCATTCAGGTGCTCAGCTATGAGCATACCTCCCCAGGAGAGGGTCCACCAACACAAAATGAGAGTGGGACTCACTCAAGTTGATAGTCTACTAAGAAATAACAAATGTATAAGATTATGTTTGTGTCAAAATGTTGCACTAAGACAGACTGCAAAGACTTCAGCTCCACTGCCATTAAGAAATCAGTGTTGTTCTCTCAGCTGACCAGTACACAGTTCATTGAAGCAGTGAAGATGCTGTGTTCCCCTAACAATAATTGTATAGGTAAAACCCATTCTCTAGAACTTGTGTTAGGCTTACCTTGAGTTTTATTGACATCCGTCAAACAAGTCAAATATACAATAAAGGTAAATCCACCAAAATCACATTGCTTAAGTGCTGTCTTCATACTAAAAAAAATCTATAGCATTTCATTCATAAACGATCAAACATTTGTTTTTCACATTTATAAAAACAGTGCAGCTGGCCTGTACAATAAAGACATGTGTGACAGCCAAGGCCCTGCATCCAGCTGTACACCAGGAAAGGCTCCTTTGCTGGACACTCACACACAACAGATGCTAACCACGACACCAGCCTCCTTGCAGCAAGGGGCACGTGTACTTCCTCATCATCCTCCAGCAGCACGCACCTTCCTTCTCATTTACCAACAGAATAGTTACAGTACATTCCTGGGAAAGCAGCAGCTATTACAAATCCTAAACCAGAGAGATGTCCAAATCCACACACAGGCTGGGCATCAGATCCACATCGAGCGTGTGCAGTCAGAACAGCCGCAAAGTCTTTATGGGAAATGTTTTCAGGACAGCGCTGTCTGTTCCCATAACTCTACAACAAAGCAGAGGTGCAGATTTTATGCCCAACACCATCAAAGACAAAGCAACGTAAAGAAAAATGGGAAAAATAAAAGGAAATAAAAACATTTCTTATGGTTTGAAACATGCAATAGAAGAGAATAATGAGAGCTTGCCTCCAGCTCCTAAACCACTTCTGCTTGGGAAACAAAAGAGACTGCAGAGTAACAATTATTTGAAGTCTCACCCAATTCTCCTAAACAAAAAGTGAGACAGGTAAGCACAGATATTAATACACGTCTTTCAAAAGCTGGCTGCTCAAGTTTTTACTTCAAGTCACATACAACATGCCTATCTGCCTTTACAGACACACAAGGGTGTCCCCAACAAACCACCTGCAGAGAACAAAGGAGGTGCCATGTACACACACAACAGACTCAATTAAAAAGAGGTTCTGACTGCAAAATAAATAAAACCAAACACAAGACTCTTGGGAGAATCTCCACCGAACAGCTTCCAGCCTTTTCCACCTCTCCCTAGGCTGTGCACACAAACATGGGACAATTCCTCTAGGAAGAGAAGAATCAAAAGAGATGCCTTCTACTCACCCTTCCTTTCCTTTTGGTGCAGAGGAACGAGATGCTATCCTGCAGCCTGCTTGGAGCCCACAGCAGGAGGGACGAGGCTATCCAGCTGCTGACGGTTCCCTGTCTGAATCAGCCATTCGTAGAACTTGCTTTCCACCAGCATCTGGAACTGCTTCCTTTGGTCCCTGCAACAAAAAGATGATCAGAAAAGAAGGAAGCAGAAGTCACACTTTTCTGTGCTTCTGAACTTCACTTCCAAAACGAGCCTCTACAAATACCAGCTAAGAGCTGGGCTTGGTTCAAGAACAATGCCCAGAAAAGAAAGCTTCTACCAAGTTAATATGGCTAAAATTAACCCTAAAGGCAGAACTCGGCTAGGCATGCAAGCTTCCCCACTCCACTAGCAGGCACTCTGCTCCATAAGGTCTTCTCTGCTTTCCTCTCAGAGCACAGATAGACTGTCCAAAAAGGCAGAAAAACACATCAGCAGTGAGTGCTGATATGTTTATATATGTATATGACCGAAGATATAAAATTTTGTTCTGACAGCATGTGAAGAGAGAGGATGGAGATCAGGAAAACAAAGTGTATATAAACACCACTCAAATAATTTCCACTGCAAGGAAATAACTGTTCTGTTTTTGCTAAGAGCAACAACAACAGGGTGCATCACTTAGCTCAGGCGCTCTATCAGCAGTCAGATGTCCAAAAGCAGCACAGGCTCATGGCAGTACTCCTCCAGAGCAGCATCCCAGCCATCTGGGATCAGCTCAGCTCCTGAATTTCTCTTCTTGAATAGCTCCTGACAGATATTCTACATTCTCTCTTTTTTTTTTTTTTTCCCTGTGAGCTTACACAATTCATTTCTGAACCTACATAAAACACAAATGTTTCCAATATCCTGTGGAGATTGTGTGGTTTTGTTTTGACCCCGTTCCTAATTTGTTTTGATGCTCCTATCACGTACTGGGAAAAAGCAGCAAACCATCCCCATACATTTCTGTGTCACTCAGCTTCAGAGGGGCCTGGTATGCCCTTTTTTTCAAGTTAAAGACTCTTCTTTGCACTGTCACTTCCATTGGAAACGTTCACTGACAGATCCCCCAGAAAGCAGGTTTCTAAGCTGGAAACTAACCTAAATTCCTCCCCAGTGAATGTGAACACAAAGGCAGTCACTTCTTTCTTCTCTTAGAGTTTATCTTCTCCGAGTGCTTATTATATACCTCCATCTGCTACAGACCCTTAAAGGCTTTCTCTCTGATGTGCTCAGAAAATGAGCAAGCAGGATTTTACGCTTTTACAAGTTGTTCTTCAACCTCTCTTTTTGGTCCTGCCTTACGGGGCTTTTACCTTTAGCCTGGCAGGATTTACATTCTTTTTTCCCCCCCACTTTCCTCCTCCAGACAGCTTCAACTTCTTGAAAGACATCTTCTTACTCATTCACCTCCCTGTTCAAACACCAGCAGCTTTTCTTCTTTCTACAAGTCTGACAATCTGCTTGCCCTGGGTTGTCTCTCTAGCTATCCCCCTGCCCCCACAGGGCACGGAGACATCTTACACTGCCAGCTGCCCAGCTTCTCTCCAGCAAGGTTCTAATTCTGGCACATCTTCCCCCCTTTCATGAAATAAACCACTGCAGTACCAAGCTCTCACCTCCTCTGACTGCTGCAGAGGGTGCTAAATATAAGTGCATCATCTATACCATCTAATGTTTCTTTATATGTTGGATTTTGGTAGGTATAACATCTTCATAAAAACAGGATTAGAAGCAGCAGTCCTGGCAGGGCAATGGCTGAAATGAGAAGGAGCACTGTAGATGAGACCAACAGACACAACGGATGACTCCAGCACAAAAGCTGAAGTTAAAACTTTCTGCTGCTGTTCAAGATGCAAGGATTGAGAGGTTTGAATGCTTTGACACCTCTGTCACCACTACTGGATCACTACTGCTCAGCCATCCTCTACTTGTAGCAAAATCCTCCCAAAGGATCCTTTCTCCTTCCCACTCTGGAGCTCTTTCAAATGGCAAGTTCCTGTGCTCTCAGCACAAAGGCACCTGGTGTTCAGCAAGGGACACGGAAAGCTCAGGGGGCTGCTCTAAAAACAATCAAATGGACTACAGCTCTGCAGCTCGGTGTGATGGGAAGTGCTGACTGTTTGACTCAACAAGAGGTTTTCACGTTCTGTGCGTCCCACAAACTCAACTTCTCTAAGATCACTGCTTCTCTGTACCCAGTTATATGTCCACTGTAACTCACGGACTGAGCACAGAACAGGAAGAAAATGTGGGGAGCTCAAATACAGCTTTTTGAGGGATCAAAAGTTGTTTTCACCTCTTCAAGACTTTAAAACCAAGCATCTGGGTTTCTATCTCTATTCTGCATTTGTGAAGGAAGATTCTCAGATTGCTGCATCAAAATGGTTCACAAAACATAAAGCAGCAAAACTGAAGCTGACAGATCTTTACACCTGACTGCTCAACAAAGCACGCTGACAAAGAAAACAAGGTGGACTCTTTCAGAGCTCAGCAGCAGGTGTTGAGAAAGCAAACAGAGGCATATCAGCACATGAGAGGGGCGAGGAGAGGCCTACCTAGTACAGTAGAAGCTGGGCAGAGGATTTTAAAGGGAACTTTACAAGCTACTGTCCATGAGGTGATGTATTTTAACAGTCCACATGCACATGCTTAGCTCACCTCAACAACAGGTGGGACAGTAATTTAAAGCTTCACTGTAAAGGTTGGGGTTAAGAATGATCACCAATCAGCTGCAGGCCAATAATTGGTGGAGCTGTTGTTCAGGGTACGGGCTCAGATCTCACCCATGTCAGCATGCAGCACTGGAAGCAGAACAGAGACAGCAAGGAGACAGTACCCAGTATGAGGGAAGCCGTAAACTCATGCCACCAGCACACCTCACCTTGGCCCTCAGCAGCATCTAGGCATGTTTTCCTTCAGCTTTGCAGGCTAGGAAAATGCAGTCTCAACAAAGCATTTTTTCAGATGTACACTATAATGCCAAAGATCAGGATCTCAAGATTGCCAACTATTAATGCTTTAGAAGTGGCAAGATGTAGCTCACACAAACCAACCCAGCACTAAAGCATTTTTTCTGAACCACACTGAATGATATACGACTGTGCTGAGCTTCAGCACAGTTCAGATGCCTTTCAGAATACAGCACTCACTTGGTCAGGCACGCCTCCTTCACCATTTTCTGCCAGATCTGTACCTTCTGCTCTCGCTGATTCAGTGCCTTCTGATAGGCATGGGGAAGTCCCCCAGGTGTCTCTGTGGTGTCTCCTTCCATCTCAAAAGGAATCACGAAGGTGTAGAAGTCCAAGGGTGACAGGAGGCGGAAGACGCTGGCATCACTGCCCTCCTTGCACACCATCATGGGGCTGTCCCAGTAGTTGGGCACAGTGGCCAGCCCCACCTGAGCCATGTGGTCTTCCAGCATGGGGTAATGGGTGTGGAAAGGGGCAAAGCTGATTGCTTGGTTACCCGCAAGGATAAGAGGCTGGGTAGGAGTCAGAATGTGAAAAGTACAGCCAGTGGTGGAAGAAAGAGACAAGCAGTGGCAAACGGTGATGACTTTGATATTGTCACAGCTGTGGACGTGAACAGATGCCTCCACAGGGCCAAGCACAAACGTGCTATTCCGGCACTTCTCAATGGTCACAGAGCTGCAAAACAACAAAGATGCAGTGAGCAGGGAAGACTGCAACCAGAGCTTAACAAGAGCTTAGCACTTGAACAAATGCCGAAAGGACATTTGGCTGCTCCTCAAGAGAACAAAACCTCACCAAAGAGGAGAGAGGAGATAAATGAAGGACTCGTTGCAGCGATGAATTCTGACATGAGCACCCACCAAGGTGTCCGAGCTCTTGGCCAGCGTCTGTTTGTACACCTGGCTCATTATCACCATAGGGGACACCTCAGGTACCACACGAGTGTTACAGGCAATCTTTGCTCTCCTGGTTGTTCCTTCAACTGCAAAATAAAATTAATCAATGCATTTAAATTAAAGAAAAAAAAAAACAACAACAAAAAAGGATATACATGTCTTCCAGAGAGAAACAGACACGGTGGTTCACTGTCCACATCACTCAGCAATCCCTCAAGGAAATAATCAGCCCCAAACCTCACGGCAGTACAGTGTCACCACACAAAAGTCCTACCATCCTTCCTTTTAAGGAGTAGGGTGCCTCTGTTCCTCTGCAATGCCCTTTCAGGTAAAGAGCTCTGATTCAAGGCATGAGAACCTTCATCAGTTCTCAGCTTTGCCACTAACACATCACATTATCTCTTTTCCACGTCTGGCTGTACCTAAGCAATGACTAGTGATAAATGATCTCACTCAGAGGGGCCTCTGAAAGCAAACTCGTTCATGTTTACTCACAAAGTAACCCAAGGACCAGAAAATACACACAGGCATCACACAGCACCCTCTACTCTCCCATACTCACCCCTAAGCTATCACAGGCAATAGCAGTGCCACTGCCAGATGCCTGGTCACCAAGAGGAACTGAGAATAGAAATTTGTCTCTAAGAATAAAGGTAAAACCTGCAGATACCTTGCTGTGCCCACGCAAGCTTCTTCCCAGACCGTAGGCAGGCAGTCATTCCAAAAGGATTTATTATCAGGCAGGAGCGCAGCCAGTTCTCTAGTTTGGGGAAGGAGAAGGTTTTGGAGATCTTAGAGTAGCCGTTCTGCCCATGGCAGGGCTGCCAGAGGGCAAGCTCATGCAGAGGATGGATGGTCCTTGTGTTGTTCACAGTCCCTTCAATGAGGAAGCTGAGGGCACAGACGGCTTCGTAGGACACCAAGCTGTTGTGGGTGGCGTGTGAGGAGGCACCGAGCTGTTCTGGCTCCAGCAGCAGCTCCAGCATGTCTGAGAGGTGCGTGAGCAGGAAGGCAAGGTGGTCCTGGTCATTCCAGTTCTTAGGGGCAGAAAAATAAGAACAAGGTGAATTCTCACATAGCTGAGAAGCTCCACCAACACTGTACAACACATCTTTGCTTATACTTATAAAAGAAGGAAAGCAAGTCAAACTCAGTCCTGCTGCTCCACTCTTTCCACACATAGAAAGGAAGCTGGATTCACCATCAAGTGCACCAAAAAAAGAAACGTGGTGCCATTCTAACTCCAAGTATCAAATATTTCATCTTAGAAAGCAGAAGCAGATTCTCCTACAATCCTTCCCACACAAATTCAGCCAGCTGCTGCTAGTATTGAAAGGAGGAAACAAATCAGTAACTGACAGCCAAGGTCTTGCTACATCGCTGCATCTGCTCCAGACCTTCAGCTATGATTGAGTGCTTCTGATGTGGAGCCAGAGATAATAAAAAAAAGCAGAGGGTCATTCCTTCAGAAGCAAGAGGACCAATAAACCAATCAGCCTCTGAAAGAAGCATTAGTTCAAATTTTAAAGGACTCCATTCGTAGAAAAGTGGGAGATTGGAGCTGTGGCTGGCACCAATAAAGACAAGCTTTGCTGGCTGCCAAGCTGCAGAATTAACACTCGGCTATGATTACATACTGTCCTCAGTGCAGGGTGCAGGAATAACACACCTACAGCAGCAGCTGGAGATTGTAGCACTGTGACAGAGATCCTCTGGAACACAGGAACAGCTCTTGTTCCTGTTCAGCATTACATGTAATAGTTGCACCTGAAGCACAGCTGGAAGAAAACATTGACTTCAATTCCATTGGATGCTCCAGTGCCACCTGACTCACAGCCATTTACCAGTTCCTCTCATTTCTCTCTTTGTTTTTTAGATCTTTTAGTATAAGATCATCCAGCCCATTTTTAATGGTTTCAGCTTGTTCCAGACTACACTCCCAGGCCTGTGCAGCTCATAACAGCACAGCCCCAACAGAAATCTGCTGAGGCATGCAGATGGCCTTTCTGACAATGCTGTCAATTTCACTGACAAACACAGACCTGCTCACAACCTGCAGCCAATACATCTACCTTACTTCACTTATTTCATAATGATTTACAGGAGACATTCACATTTTCATGCTGTTGATCCATGGGTGGCCAGATGTATTCCAGCCCCTCTGAAATACAACTTCACATAGCTTTGCTAGGGAGCATGCTGGAATCCCCTTATTCTACAACAAACCATAGGGCAGCAGTTCCCAGTGCAGAAAAACCTTCCTGTTTGGCTACAAGGAAGTGCTGAGGCTACAGCTTCTTAAAAGGAGAACCACAAAGACTAAGAGAGAAGCTTCACAACCAACCAAGCCCACCCACTGCCCACGTCCCTCAGTGCCACAGCCCCACAGCTCTGAGCACCTCCAGGGACAGTGACTGCTTCACCCCCCTGTGCAGCTGTGCCAGTGCCTCACTGCTCTTTCTGAGAAGAAATATCCAAACCTAACCTTCCCGAGTGAAAATCAAGGCCATCATCTCTCATCCTATTGCTGTTACCTGTTAGAACTAACCTAAAGTTGCTATGCTCTCCTTACTGTGAGTTGTAGAGAGCAATGAGGCCTCCCCCTGAGCCTCCTTCTCCAGGCTACACGTGGGTATATATAGCTACGTGGATATAACTACTGACATTTTATTAGCAACAGTTAGGGGAACGCATAAAACTTGCCTGCTATAAAGGGCGGCAGCTCGCCCTGCCCAGGAAGGCCCAGCAGGGCAGCCTCCCCTCCCCACAGCCCCATTACCTTGCTCTGCCCCGCGGCCCTTCCCGGCAGCCCGGCAGCCCTGGCCCTGTGGCTGGGCCACTCCTCGCCGATGAGAGACGTCCGCAGGGAGGCCTTGTTCAGCTGCTGCAGGTAGAGGAAGAGCAGGAAGCGCAGCGTGTCCACGGAGAGCTGCCGAGAGGGGAGAGGCCGTTAGGTGTCGCCGGCCGCCCCGCGCCCGCCCCGGCCCCGGGCCCTGCCTTGCCGCGCTCCCGCTCCAGCTCCTCGGCGCTGCCACACGCCGCCTCGGCCTCGGCGCGCTGCAGGCGGCGGGGCGGATCGGGCGGCGGGAGGAGGTCGTGGAAGCGCTCGAAGTAGAGCCAGGCCAGGCCGCGGCCCAGCTGCAGCTTGCCGCAGGCGATGTGCCGCCAGCGCGGCCAGCTCAGCCGCGGGTAACAGCCCTCAGCCGCCCGCGCCCGCGCGTACGCCGCCATCTTGCGCAGGTAGTGGGGGCCCAAGCGGGCGGGCGGCGGCACGGGCAGCGCGCCCAGCAGCAGCGGCTCCGTCCGCGGCCATAGCGACACGGCCGCCGCCATGACAGCCGCACAAACCAACGAGAGGGCGCTTCCCGCCTGCTCCTCGGGAGCCGCTCGCCATTGGCTACCCGAGCCGGCGCGGAGGCGGGAAGAAACGACGCGCCTTGCGATTGGTCGGCGTCCTCTCCTTCCGACGCTCTGCGATGCGATTAGGCCGCGACCGCGAGGCGGTGGTGAAGTGTGCGCAGGCGATTGGCTGTCAGCCTGAGCCGTGCGGGGCTGGGCCGCTCCTCAATGGCTGGCGGTTATGGTTGGGTCGCTCTCTCATTGGCTGGCGGCTGCGGCCGGGCGCCGGCTTCGTGTGTGAGGGACGGAGTGCGGGCGGCGGCCTCCTCTCGGCCCGGCCATGGCCCCCGGCTGGCTCGGCCGCGTCTGTCTTCTCTTGCTCTGCCTCTGCGGGGAGGCCGCCGCCGGGTGAGTGCTCCCCGGGGGGCTGCCCTTCCCTTATCCCCTCCTTCCTTCCCGTAGGCCTGCGGCTCCTCAGCGCCCGGGCCCGCTGACGGGGCCTTGCCTCTCTCTCGCCCCTCAGGAGGGATTTCTATAAGATCCTGGGGGTGTCCCGCGGCGCCTCCGTGAAGGACATCAAGAAGGCGTACCGCAAACTGGCGCTGCAGCTGCATCCCGACAGGAACCCCGACGACCCGCGGGCCCAGGAGAAGTTCCAGGACCTGGGGGCCGCCTATGAGGTGGGGCCGGGCTACGGGCTCTTGGCACAGGAAGAGGGTTCGGGGTGGCCCCGAGGGCAGCGGGAGGGGGCTGTGGTACAACGCTCTGAGCAAGGACTGGGCCTGGCTATGAGGGGCCTGGCTGTGAGGCACCTGTCCTGTGGCTGTCGGGGCAGTACAGAGGTCCAGAATGGCTGTCGTATTTGGGGATGAATTCTAGGAAACAGAAATGATTCTCTGTAGGGCACTGGTGTCATTCCTCTTTGCCTGTTAAATGCTGTATTGAATTTCCTGCATGACACCTAATTACAAAGCAAAGAGAGGCTGCCAGGATGACCTGGGAAGTCTGCTTGTTTGAGGGCAATAAGGGACAGCAGTTCGCCTAGCTAGGGGAGTGCGGAGCTTGAGCTGTTTGATCTTATTAATAGTTCTTTGAGTACAAAATGGGCATGGATCAGCTGTGAGTGTTGGCACAGGAACCCGTTTGTGTGTATGTGTAGAGCGTGACTGTAAGTTTTGGCTGGTAGGAAGTGAAAGGCTGTTGGCTTGCCTTCTAGTAAATGTGTTAAGGGGTGAAAAATCGTTGCTGGAGCCCCATATGCTTAAGGAATTCTGTTATACCTATGCTAAGGCATAGCATCTAAGTAATAACTTCTAGCATCACACACTGCATAAATCACATATGACCTGCTTTATTACCCAACACTTTTAAGACAAAGTCTGTTTTTTCCTCTGCTGTGGATGGTGGGCTGTGTTTCCTTCATGTTCCCTGTCCTTTTGCCTCCCATCTCAGAATCATAGGGGTTGGAAGGAACCTCCGGATGCCATCTAGTCCAACACATCTGCTAAAGAAGGTTCCCTACAGTAGGTTGCACAGGAAAGCATCCAGATGGGTTTTGAGCATCTCCAAAGAAGGAAGGAGACTCCACAACCAATCTGAGCAGCTTGTTCCGGTGCCCTGTCACCCTCAACAGTAAAAAGATTATTCCTTACGATTGTATGGAACTTCCTGTGTTCCAGTTTTTGCCCATTGCCCCTTGTCCTGTCACTGCACACCACTGAAAAGAGCCTGACCCCTACTGTTGCTTCTGCTTTCTTCCTGCTTCTCCCCATGGAGCAGAGGAAGGCTCCTGAGGAAGAGAGTTTTGACCAACAGAAATGCACAGGAGCAGCTCCACCAGGACCCTGCCCAGGCTGGCAGTTTAGGTAGGAGGTTTGTGCTGGCTTGAGGAGCCAGGCCATAGGACAATCTGTATCCCAGTGTTCAGGAGGAAAAGGGGGTATCTTTCTGACCCAGGCTGATGCTGTGGCTGAACCTGTGGCTGTAGCAGGGCTCCTGATGCTGCTTCCTTCTTCTGGCATGTAAATATAAAATGAATGAGGAAGTGAGGTGAGAAGCAGCTTGAATGTATTCCTCCTTGCTCAGAGGAAAAACACATTAATTTTTTTTTTGTATCATAGCTAGAACTCCTTTTAGTTCAGACTTCTATTCTTAATAAGTTGGCTTAGCTCTCACAGCAAAGTTGGTGAGTGTAAAGAATTATTTGGTGGGGGATCTAGAATTTACCATCTGATTTGAAGGCTGATGCTTGCTGCCTGCTTCAAAGCTGTGGGCTTGATGTAGTTTATGTGAGCTGGGCTCTTGTCACACTTGACAGTGCTTAATGCATGGGGAGCATTTCTGTGTCTTCCCAGAGTTCCATTTTATGTCTTAATCACAGTAGCAGTTGAAAGGGTCTTTCCTCCAGAAAAATACTGGGGAAGAAACAGCTGTAAAATCACAAAGCAGTAGAGGACGTAGTGGCAGAGGCAGCAAAAATTCTTTTGAGTGGTGACAGTCTACCTTCCTTTCCCTTACCAAGGTGCTACTAAAATACAGAGCCCAACTTGTTCAGCATAAAATGTGGACTTCTGTTGCTAACACAGACAAAACATGCAACGTGCTCTCCACTAAGCTAGTGTTGTTTTTACCATAAAGCATCAGGCTCCACGCTGCTGCTCAAGATTAGTCTTGCTGACTGCCTAGAGAAAAGTCTTCAGGGGGGCAAAAAAAGTGTGGGGAAAGTAGGCTAATTAAACTACTCAGTGCCCTTCACTTACACAGCCTGATTTTAACCCCTCAGCTCTGTGGTGCAAGCACAGATGTTTTAGTTTCGGAGGCTCCTTCACATAGCAGCTGTTAGTCTCAGGGTGGTTTGGGGCTGGAGTTTGTCTTGTTTTTGGTTTTCAGTTTATCTGCTGAATCGCGTTGCTTTTGAGGCAACCTAACATAAACAAGAAGTCTCCTTACAGCATTTGGAGTGCTGTGTTCTTAAACCTCCAGAAACCTGCTAAGGAAGCAAAGTGAATGGAAAAGAAAAATATTTTGTGTTCTTTATTCCTTTCTTTCTTGTAGCGTTGTTAGTAGTCTACTAATGGATTGTGGAACTTATCCCAGTTTTCTCAAATGAGTGCTGCATTGCATATCCTAGGTGGCAAAGGGAGAACTGAGCTCTTACCTTTAGTCCTGGAAAGGTGAAGCTAGTAGTTAAAGTCACTGTTTTGTTTTTCTTCTAACCTTTCTTGCTGCTGGCATTTATCATTACCTACAACTTGAGGCTGGCTTTCATCATTAAGCCAGCTTCTCTAGCTGTTTCCACTCCTCTCTGAAAGCTGACCTGGCAACTTGAGCCTTCCAAAAAATAACCAACAGGCCAGGAAAGGGAAGGAAGGCAAAATCTGACTGGAAATCTGTGGAGTGGTGAACAAAAGCAAAGCTAGTACCTAGGAATTAAAACTGAAGCTTTACGATCTTGAGTGCTGTCTACTGGGATGTGTTGTTCTGTCTCAGTACTGAGATTGCTCCTGAATTTTGCTGCCCTTAGTAACTGAGTCAGTGTTGAAGTTGGTGTGGAGTTACTGTACTCAGCAGGTTCAGCTTCATAGGCAAACTTGCTATCATTGCTAATAGTTATGAAGTATTTGTCAGAGAAACCAGGGCCCTATTATGTGTTATGTGCTTTTTTCTCTTTCATGGAGGAGCAGTTCCTGCTTTGTAAGAATTGATTTGGAGTTATTATTCCCTTCTGAGTCTCCCTCAACTCATTCAGAGGAAACTCAATATTTTTTTTAATATCCTCTGTGTTGTATCTGCTATTTTAATAAATTAATTCTAACTTTTATGAACTTAACCAATAAATGTTTCACTTCCCAGCACAGCAAGCAAGTTCTAGCCAATGCTTTTGTACTGTAAAGCACTGCTACTTGCCCCCCAGCTAAGAGCTCTGGTGAGGCTCCTCTGTGAGCTTTGTGTAAGCATCCAGGTGCCCTGTGGGTGAATACCCTGTCCTTTTGTGTCCCTTTGCCAGGTGCTGTCAGATGAGGAGAAGAGGAAACAGTACGATGCGTATGGTGAGGAGGGGTTGAAAGATGGGCACCAGAGTTCCCATGGAGACATCTTCTCACAGTAAGGAGGTTTTGCCACTTCAAATTATTCCGTGGTCAGAGCTTTAATTCTGTGATGCTTGCACATGCATTTCATGTGGGTCAATTCAGTGTTAAGGCCTCTCATCTAGTCAGGAGGCAGTGATCTGAAGTGATAGTTAAGGTTATGAAGAAATACACAGATATTCCACGAGTTGTTCTCATTTGTCCTGTGTTGGTCCTTTCTCCAGGAGCAGTGAATGGAAACCGGTGTTGTCTTCCCACACAGACAGCTTGGTTTTCTTAAGCACAGAAATCTCTTCCAGGCACCCATTGCTCCTGCCTTAGGTGGCTGTCTTCTTGGTCAGAATTCTTTCCTGAACTAACTGGTGTGCTTCTCTCCAGCTTTTTTGGGGACTTTGGATTCATGTTTGGAGGTAACCCTCGCCAACAGGACAGGAACATCCCTCGGGGCAGCGACATCATTGTGGACCTGGAGGTTACACTGGAGGAGGTGTATTCAGGAAACTTTGTAGAAGTAAGTTTGCTGGCCTGCTGGTCTCTCCAGTGTTACCAAGTTTCAGATGACTGGCCTGTCCTCTGCTTGGTTTGAATCTTTAAAAGAATAGAACTAGAATAAATGTTTGTTTACATAGTATCTGGTAATAGAGGATGTCATGAAGTTATTTGTTAGTAGTTAACTGAAGGAACAATGTATTAATTTCTTTTCTCTTTGACAGTTTGCCTAAACAATGCTTCTTGTGTTAGTAACTTCCTGAAGTAAGTGCCTAGCTAAGAAAATTGTATCTGTTTCCTCCAGCTCTTGGTGATATTTGAGGCCCATTCACTGTCTGAGAGTACACAGTTTAGTTCTCCTGTTTTCAGCCATTGTAAAACCACGCTGTTCGTTTTTCACTGCCTCTTTGTGGCCAAACATGTCGCTGAATCTTTGGATTACATGCTTAAACATATGCTGACCTTTTAATTTTCTTTAAGCAAGCTGTGTTTTTGGTGCTGACAATCTTTGCTATACTATGTATTAGAGTTTATGTTGCTTGAGTTTGAGTTAATGTGTCTGGATAAATGAGGAACTCAGCTTCTTTGTACTACATACACACTGGGCAAAATTACCATAAAAGGTGTCAGTGCTACCATTCCTAGTTCAGGAGGTGTGTATGGATAAAGAAGGTGGCAAAAGGGATTTTCTGGTAATTGGGTGTTCCTTGTGTGATTGGCAAGAGGTGTAAGGTGAAAACAGTGCAGAGGAGTGTTGTTTTTCCAAGATCACATGCACAAAAAACAAATTGCATTCAGACTGAGTGATCATGACCTGGGATGCTGGCTTGTGTGCTGGTGTCAGCCTCTTCCTCTTTGCTGCAGGTTGTGAGGAACAAGCCAGTGGCAAGACAGGCACCTGGCAAACGGAAATGCAATTGCCGGCAGGAGATGAGGACCACGCAGCTGGGCCCTGGGCGCTTCCAGATGACTCAAGAAGTTGTTTGTGATGAATGTCCCAATGTCAAGTGAGTCGTGCCCTTCAGTGCTATACGCTGTTAATTCAAAAACCTGCCACTAGAGGGAGAAGAGTGTCTGTACAACCAGGAAGATCTGGGGAATTTCAGAGCACTTAACGCAGATTTCTCTTTTACAAGGAGACAGTCTTTAATTATTAAAGTAGAAATGGGTAGATCTATTAGATGAAGAACTTACTCAATTTGTAAATGAGTGAGAAAGGCAGCACTTGGCCTATAGCTCTAGGTGTAAGCAAGGAATGTGTGACTTGTGGGGGTGTTCTCATTCTCCAGTAACAAACAAGGTGCTACCACCTAATGCTGAAAACTGTGCTTGCATATTCCCCTTTGCAGGCTTGTGAATGAAGAGCGAACGCTGGAAGTGGAGATAGAGCCAGGCGTGAGGGATGGTATGGAATATCCCTTCATTGGTGAGGGTATGTATTTGGGGAGTGCCCAGCTTGTGACTTGCTTCTTTTCTTTAATACAAGGCTGGTCTTCATGGCAGTGTGAAAGTGTTCGAGCTCTGCTTTAGGTAAATGATCAGGACACGTTATGTGAAGTTCTGTGTCCAGCATGTGCTGCTGGAATCCAGTGGCATAGTCTTTGCAAGTCTGGATAACACTCTTGAGATCCTCTCCCTTTGTTGCTACAGAATACACACACAAAAAAAAGAAAGCCCTGAATCTTATGTTTCAGATGATAACTTGAAAAAGAACATCTACTCCAGACTTCAGTATGTGAAAGAATCCCTTCTTTGGAAGGAGATTATGTCCTTTAATAAATAATGGATGGTTATTGTTACTGTGTGGGCAGGTCTTCAGAGCAGCAGAAAAGGGTTAATTTGAGGTAGTACTCTGAAAATCCTAAACTGTTTAGTAAAAGAAATACATGTAAGCACAGTTTTAGTCACATGAGAATCAACTAGTTGTTTTTTTTCCCTTTGACATATGAGCTGCAAATCTCTATTGTGTTTAATATGCTGCTTGTTTCTTTAGCTGTTTCTAACTGGATAAACATCTCTTCTTCCTTCACAGGGGAACCCCATGTGGATGGGGAGCCAGGTGATTTGCGTTTCCGAATAAAAGTTCTCAAGTAAGTGACTGGCCTTGTTAGACTACTCTTTCTAGTTACTATCGTGGAAGCTTGCAAACAGTTTTCTGGCTAGTGTCGCTTGCTTGGCTTGTGTCTAGCTTATCCTGCAGTGCTGGTACAGCCAGGGCTTAGGTATTCAGGGCAGTGCAGGATGCTCAACCCTGAGGATGCTAGAGAATTCCCTGCTGTGAGGATGCTGCAGTGGTATTCCATTTCTGTTTCCATTGAATTCTGGCATAGGTTAGCTCCTGCCTGAATCACATGGGATATCTCCTTTTTCCATAAGCATACTATCTCCCTATTGTAAGAAAATGTACTGCTAGGAAAGACTGAGTGAGTCACAACTTGACACTCCTTACCACTCACTGCTCTAGAAATAGAAAGGTTATTAGTAGTGCACTTTGCATGCAGGAAAACGAAGCTAAATTTCATTATTTCTTGACTTCCTCTCTGATTTCTATGATGTCTCCAAACTCTTTTCACAAATGGATGGGAGGAAGCTGGAGGATTTCCTTTTTCATGGGAAAAGGAGGAAAACTACAATCTCTTATTTCTGCAGGCACCCAGTCTTTGAAAGAAGAGGAGATGACTTGTATACAAACGTGACAATCTCGCTGGTCGAGGCACTTACAGGCTTTGAAATGGATATAACCCACTTGGATGGGCACAAGGTGAGGAAAAGATTTGCTTTTCTGCTCTATGTTAATAAAATTTAGCGGCTGGCCATTTGTGGCTGCCTTTGCTAGACGCCTCCAGACCAATTTATCCAGAGTCAAAACAGGCCTGGCACAAGGGGTGCATGGTGAGGATCAGGGTTCCAGCCTGTCAGAGTAGCTACTGCATGTGTTGTCTTCAGTTTCCTGGCAGTAATGCTGCCTGGTTCCCTTGAATATCATTGACTTTGGCAAGGAAACAATATCAGTTGAAGCTTTCTAGTGGGCTGCAGAGGGCATCCAAGGGACTGAGGTACCTGTACAGAACAAAAGCAATGTTCTCAGATTTCTTTTGTCTCTAGGTTCACGTTGCTCGGGATAAAATTACTAAACCTGGGGCCAAACTGTGGAAGAAAGGAGAAGGTCTTCCGAATTTTGATAACAATAATATCAAAGGCTCACTAATAATAACATTTGATGTGGAGTTCCCCAAAGAGCAGTTGACAAGTGAACAGCGAGAAGGTGGGTGTTTTAAAGCTCTATTATGGCTTTGGGCTGCACAGATCCCTCACAGAAGCTGGTAAGAAGTTGGAGTAACTGCACTATTGGCCTGTAGTGATCAGGAAAGACTTACATTACCATTTACCCCTTGAACAGCATAATATGGTTGGCCAAGTGCCCTGTGAATAACTTTCATTTTCTTTTGAAGCCTGCAAGCTTGGCTGCTGCATTTGTAGGGAACAGGATTAGGTTAGGAAGGTGCACTTGAGTGTTGCACTTGGCACAACTAGCAGTGCTGTGTTTTGTAGCTGGCCATCTGTCTGAACTGAGGGACTTACTGGGCTTAGTCCAACTGATTGGTCTTTTCCTGGAATAAGATCACAAACTTTCTGCTTTCTTCGAGTCCGGATTTGTGAAAATCCTTCTACAGTCAAGGGTGTATAGGGTTGTACAGCCCTGGGTAGGGTTTGTGTCTCCCTACGTCCCCACTCCCTTCCTCTACCATAAGTGCTTTGTGCATGTGTAGGAAAGAAGTGTGCAGTGAAGGACATATACGCCTGTTTGGCAGGAGAGATCAGCACCAGTGCCAAAATGGAAGCTCTTGAGTGAAATGTGTAGAACTCCTGACACTGACAGGTGGCTAAATACTATGTTCCTAGCTGGAAATTGATCTCTGCTTTGTCAGCTTTTGCAGTGGGTTCTGCTGCTCTGCTCAAGGCATCAGAGTAGGTGTCAAGGAGCCCCATCCTGTGCTGTGGGGCAAAGAAGTTCCTGCACGTACCAGTGCAGCTCTCCTGCAGAAAATCCTGCTTCCCAGCTTCTTTCTGCTGGTCAGAAGAAGGTACGATCACCCTGAATGTGCTGTTTTAGTTGATTCTGGCAGCTGTCCTGCTAGAAAGAAGCAACTGTGTAGCTTTCCTGCACTCCTCAAGTGTGTAGAGGGCAGCCAAGCACTGTGTGGTCTCTTCTCAGCACTTCCTGCTGCGTTGATACTGCTGTGTGAGCTACTGCTTGGAGATAAAGCTCCAGGGTGACTCATCTGCAGCTTATCCGCTTGCAGCCTTTCTACAGCTATCCAGGCTGGGATGTCTGTGTCTGTATCAGTTCAAGATCTTTCCCTTGCACACTATGCTGCTTTTCTCAAAGCTGCATACGGCAGAAGCGCTTCTCAAATGGAACTGAGATTTTTCAGTCTGCTGCTCTCAGCAGTTTGAGAAAAGACTGTGGGCTAGAAGCAATGACAGAGTCCTGTGTAATTGCCAGAACTGCTAGCTAGCGTGCCCAGGAGGTGGTGGTACAGACATGAACGTGTTCAAGCACAGGGCCTTTCGGTGTTTCATATTCTGCTGAGGCAACCCCATCCTTCCCAGGGGAAGGTGACTGGGTAAGCAGTCAGATGCATTCTTGTGTGCTAGAATATCTTCAAACACGTAAGGATTTAAGGAGTTTTATGAGGGAATGGGTCTGTTTGTGTTGTGTGGCAGCAGTCCAGTGTGTACGCTCAGAGGAAGACTGTAGGCATTCAAAACATCCCTTTTTCTTCTTGTTGGCACTGTTCCTAATTTCTTATCTCATAACCATATGGATGGCTCTGGGGGCAGTCAGAAGACACTGAGAACACGGCGCTAATGCTCTAGAGTCAGAGAAACAGTAGGCTCTTCTCTGTCTGGGTGCTATCAGGGAATTTATTGCTTGTTGATCAAAAATGACCTTCTCTCTTGTCTGTAATCCATTGCTGCTGGTGTTTGTTTATTCTCTGTGTTTCAGCTTCAGTGCTCAGCAGGCAGGAGCAGACAGCAGTGCCCAGGTTCTGTTGTGACCTGTCACCAGCTAGCGATGTCAGGAAGAGCTTTAAGCTGGCTCCAGAAATGTCTGAAAGCACACTAGAACCAAATGTCAGGATTGCTGGCTGTCAAAACCAAACCCCCAACACTGGGGATAAATGCTAAAATTTCCTGTGCGCTAATGAGGTTATCTTTCAGGCCAGCATGCAGCTGCTTAAGAGCTGGCCAGCAGGAAACAAGGTACAAAAGTGGTACTAATGCCATGCTTTTCAGGCTTACTGGAGCTCACCTTTTTCAATTATGTTCAGTTACGTCCTTCCTTTTGAAAGGCTGCATTTTCAGAAGGCACATCTCCTCACACATCAGCCAGGAAGTGGCTGCGAGCCTCCTACTTCCAGTTCTTTCCAGGACTGTTTTCCAGTATTCTGACGGGGCTAAATGCACAGTAGTTCCTGTAGTCAGAGTTGCATAAGAGTGGACAAGCAGGGCAAAGGTTGCAGGGAGACACATCATCTCTTCAGCTAGTTCTTCTGAATGACTTGCATGCCTGAAAGTTAGGGGTTTTCTTCTATATTGAGTAAGTCAGTTGATTTTAATAACTGGTTGTGCTTCTCCTTGCATACATGCCTTGCTTAAAGCTGATAACCACTGAGGTATTTCCTAGGCAGCCTAATCTGATCTGTTCTACAAATGTCAGCATCCAGCCCAGGACTTTTCACCAGGACTCTGGCCTCAATCCAGCAGGCTGATCTGAGGCAGGGCAAATCCTGTCTTCTGTCGTGTTGAGCTGCAAGTCAGCTGCCAGTGCTTGTTATTGTGAAGCTGATGCTGTTTTGGGGATACCCAGTAGCAGAATTTAGCTGGGTTTAAAGCAACTTAGTGGGGTTCTATTGTTGCTGTGCTTTTTTCGCTGTTCTTTTAATTTGGAAGTTACCCGTGATGGGAGGAGTTTAACCTCACAGTCTCCCAGCCCCTGCCCAGCATGATCCTTCCTGGTGTGCTGATCAGAGCAGGGCTGTCCCATGACCAGGGCTGGGAGTCCTGACTGATGTTGAAGAGGGAGTCCCCTCTGATTTTTACCTCTGGAAAAAGTGCATCACATATGTTCTTGACAGCCTGCTTCCTCTGTGCAGACTTGACCCCTAAGTAGCAATAAAGACCTGCTAGTCTTCCTCTGGCCATGCTAACCCCAGTAGGTTAGCTATTGTGATTTCAGTGCTGACTCACCTTCCTGTTCTCTTATCCCACTCTGGTAAAACCTGAGTGCTGACAGGACATCAGATCATCAATTCTTTGAATTGTTTTATGAATGGCTTTTCAGGAATGGGGAGGATGGCGCTTTATTAAAGGCTGAATCCAACCTATTGATGCTCCTTTAGACCCCTTTGTAACATGGTGGGTCTCAAAACCTATAAATGCAGGCTTTCAGTAGGGTACTATCAAGTCTGCAGATGCAAGTAAGAGAAACAAGCTTACTCTCTAGGGACTACTTCTAGCAGTCAGTAGTATTCCCAGGCACGACTTATGAGTATGAAAACCTCTCTTCTGTAGTTATTCACATGAGGTCCCAAACTCAGTGCTAGAGAATTTTTGTAGGGCTGTAAAGGGAGCTGAGTAGATGAACTAAGCTACTGGAATTCAATTCTGGAAATGCTCATAAAGCTGTTTCTTGATGCAGTTGTACTTAAGATGACAAACGTGTTCTCAGCTTCAATAGCAAAGTGGCTCTGGGAGTCAGCTTTAGCCCTCTGCAGAGCTGTGAGGATCTCGAGGTGGTGTGCTGGTCTTTGAGTTTGTAGTGAAGGAGACTTTCTCCCTTTTTCTCCCTGGAGGCATTGGCTTATTGTTTGGTCTTATTTCTGCTGGTGGGAATGCTGAAAGAGCAGGAGTAAAGCTGCTGTGCCTCTGAATTTGGGGGAGATTTTCTTTGTTGTTATTTAAATGATGTTTGCAGTATCTGTTTTTCTGTTGTTCAGAAATGTGTACTCAAGCTTGAGGCTAGAGCCATAGGGCCTGTATGTCCGATCTGTAAATGTAATAAACAGCAACTGCAGAGACTTCCTTCTGTTGGTGTTGTGTGGTAATGCTTTTGTTTCTTTTGCAGGTCTCAAACAGCTGTTGAAGCAAGGATCTGTGCAGAAGGTGTACAACGGATTGCAGGGATATTGATGTTGGTGGGGGGGGGAAAAAGGACTTTAATCAAAAGTCAGCTCTGTTTGCAGTTCTTCCTCCTGCCCACTGTAGAATGGAAAACAGGGAGGGTGGGGTGATTGTTAAGGTATATATAATTTTTTTTTTTGTAAATGGTGGAATTGTTCAGATGAGTTGGGGGAGGGGGGGGGGGGAAGACTACCCTTTTCAGGACACAATGGGTGCTGCTTATCATGTTCCATGTCCTGGAACAACAAAAATTCCTTGTGCAGACAGAAGAGTGGGAAAAGGAGTTTTAAATTCCACACAGATTGGAATTCCTGGTTTTTAAATATATTTTGATGTGACTTTTCTCGACCATCTCAGCATATTTTCATAGCTTCTCCTGTTTTGTCCTCCATGTTGGTCTCTGGGGTTTGATTTTTGAGGTTTTTTTGGTTTGATTTAAACCTCAGATCTTCTTTCCCTTCCCCTCCGAGTCCAGAGTGTGGTATTGCTTCGGAGTGAGTGCTTCTTGGGCAGGTATGCAGGTGCTGTTGGGGGTGGGCTGGCAGGAGGGCCTTTTCAGAACACGTTAGGCCCGTGTGTGGCTGGGAAAGCAGGGAAAGGAGTTTCTGAAAGCTCCTGTGCACTCTCCTAACTACAAAGTAGGTCTGTTGACCCAAAAGTAAGTGCTCAGTTTTAAATTGAGAGTTGCAACAGCTTAGCAGAGACTCCTTGGACTTTCCACATGAAATTTTGGGGAAAATAATGGGAGTGACTCCTCATGGTCTGCATTCTTAGCCCCCTGAATGTAACCAAAGCTTGTCTGGCAAAGTTTACCTCCCTCCTGCACTCTGTCCTCCGTGAGGACGGGCAAGGTAACAGTGCAGAAATAAAGATGTTTGAGTTGGACTGGCAAAAACTCCCTCCTTATGTATTTTAGCAGCCCTTACTCTGGTACAGCTGCAAGTTATTGGACTCGTGGTCATCTTGCTGTGTGCTGCCACAAAGGGTGAAACTACTGCTGCTAACACCAGCAAAAGCTCCATATTTGCTTTAATTGAACCAAGGGCCCAACAACTCATCCGGGAGGGACCTGTGCTGCTCTGGTGTCTGTCATGAAGGCACTGCTCCTTTAAGCATCCTTGTCAGAAATGCTTGTCTCTGCGTGTTATTTGCAAGAACTTTGGGAGTGGTAGCTAAGAAAGTTCCCAGAGGTGCCTGCGTCAGTCAGCCTCGTGCTGCTTTGCTGTGACAGGGATGCAGGCAGCGAGAGAGATGAGTCAGTTGTTGGTGTAGGATGCTGCCCTGCATCTTCATCCTGTGCTTCTGAGGGCTGCAAGGTGGGATGCCTGCCACTGCTGCTTGATTTCTTGTTCCCTGAGCTGGGAAATGGATGAGATCTGCTTTTGAACTGCGAAATGCTTTCTGGGGAGCAGCAGCAGGAGACTGGAAGTTGCTTTTTGGCTTTTGTTGTTAAAGATTTTTCTTTGTTTTCAAGTTAAAGCAGCACAGATCTGAGCTGGGAGAGGTGTGGCATTGTGCTGCAATGGTCCAACCGTGTCCCACCCATCAGCAGCAGGTGTCGACACAGTGGAAGCAGCCGAGCTGGGAAGATTTCCTGCTGGGTCCTTTGTAAATTCTCTTTGGCAGAACAAAGTGGGGGCTTAGAGAACCCAGTGTGCAGAACCCTCAGTCTTCCTCTGAATCCTCATTAAAGCTTGAGGTGTTAATCCTGGCTGAGACTGCTACCTCGAGCATCAGCCTGTTTGACCTGCTGTTTCCAGGTCTCTGTGGGCAGCCCTGCACCCCGCCTCTCCCCTTGGCTCTGATTAAGAAACCTTAGATTTCAAAGACAGACACACCTGTCAGGGCTGCATTGGTTCCTGTTGTGTCAGTGTGTGCTACAGGGGTCTATTTGCTGACAGCTGTGTGGCCTGCCTTTCTTCCTACCCCAACCAACATGCCCTGTGCTGCTGGTACAGAGATAAAGCTGAAAACTATAGCCAGGTCTCAACTTCTGTGTGTGGATTTTGGCCGTGGTGTGAGCCTTCCTACCCCCACCCCCAGCAGCAGGCAGTGCATTTATTCTGAGCACAACTACTTCTGCCTGTCACTGCTTTTCCTTTTCATGCTAATTCTTTTCCTTCCTGTAGGATGTTTTTCCCTTTCCATTGTGGAGCAGTGGTGCTCTGAGAGGCCGGTGCTATGCTGAACAGCAACAATAGCTGCCAAGCCACAATATTTGCCAGTGTGAGAGCAAAGCACAAGTCAGCAGAGAACAGCTCCATTGTTTGTGGTGCAGGTAATTCACTGAGACATGATGCAAGAAGAAAAACAGAACAAAACCTCAAATCCTACCAGGCTTCCTTCCTCCTTCTTTTCCCTGCTGCGTAGTGTATGTGTGCAGTTGGGATTTGCTGCTGTTCCTGCCTTCAGATAAGCTCCCAGGGTGTCCGTGCTGGCTTTCCAGGAAGCAATGTGTGTTAGTGCTTGCTAGGTTATTGTTCAAATGTCCCACTTTGGGTTTTGTTCCGTTGGCTCCAGGAAAGTCCAGCACATTCAAAGATCACAGAAGATGTATCTGCTCCCTGTGATCCCCAGGTTCTGTGGTGATTGGTGGCTGTGAGATACTGCGTCCTCACTCTCTGTAAAGCTTAACCAGCATGAGTGAGTCATAGCACACGTGGACTGCTTTGTCTTTCACAGCCTTGTGCAAGGCAAGGATTAGCAGTCCAGATGCAGGGACGTTGTTCAATTCTTTTATCAAGACACTTGTCCTCAAAATGTTTTTAGAGAAGCTCTTGCCACTTTGAGAAGGGCACGTTTTAAAAAGCAAATGGTTATTGCCTGCCTTAAACAGGATCCTGATTTACGAAGTGAACACTTCTGATCACCTCCAGGTTGTATGTTCTTCCAGGGTCTGACCACAGGCTCCCTCAGCTCTAGCTCAAGATCCCATTGCTACCATCAGTGCTTTGTTACTACCCCTTGGCTGCATCCTGCTGTCCCTGGATAGGCTGAGGACTCCACAGCCATATCAGACTTGGTCATCCTGCAGGTTTCATAGGAGGGGATGTTCCACTAGGGAGGCTAGGAGCAGGTAACTGCAGCTCTTCTTGCCAGGCAAGTGAGTACGTGCCTCTGGCTTACTGGTTTTGAAGAGATAACTGGGTAAACAGTCCCTTCAGTTCTTGTGGGAGAAATATTTCTTGTAGAGCATTTGTGTAGGGAGGGAAAGGAGTTTTCACTGTCTTATAGTTACGCGGTAACATCTAAGGAGGTACTAAGCAACTCAGAGAGAATGTATTCTGCTTGGAGATGTCCAATCTTGGTTGATCAGAGATGGAGAAGACCACCTGTTTTTTTTTTTCTTGCTTAGCCAGCCTGGGTACTCCTGCTGGTTATCTGGGTGGCTTTCCTGGCCAGCAGTGCTCGTCAAAGGTAGATGATGGTGGAATCATGGTATAGGATGGCTTTTCCAGAAAGCATGACATCCTACATGCTCTGAGGAGAGGGAAGCAACAGCTGCTGACCCAATAGCCTTGCCCAGTTCTCTTGTCACCTCAAGACAGGTTTGCTGCCTGCAAAGCCCTGCTGTCCACCCTAGACCAGATGCTGCAGTTCTGAGACCATACAGAGGAGCTCTTGTGTTTGGTCCTTAGCAACCATGTGGCCCCAAGGGGATTTTTTCCTGATGCTCTTGGCCAGGCGAGAGCAGCTGCTGCTTCATTTCTCACTACAGCCAGTTAAACTGCTTGCACAGTGTCCCCTCCTCACCAAGTACAGGCAGGGGTGAGAGTGTTCCCAAACAGCAGCTTCTCCTCCATGGAAACTTCTGGAAGGGTTGCGTGGGCTGGCTTCTTGTTTTGTTTCCCCTCCTCCCCCGAAGAGCTTGTTATTCTAAAGTACTTATCTGTATCTAAACATATCTATTTCTGAGAGACAGGCAGTAGAAATAGGAAGGGAGAGGTGAATGCTACCAGGAGAGAACTGCTGTCCTGGTGGCACCCAGGTTTGCAGTGTTCCCAGAATCCAGCTGTTTAAACTTGTCTGGGGACCTCTGGTGTGGGGCTGGTCAGGAAAGGAAGGTGAAGTGGCAGTTCCTTACTGGTGTTCTTTTACATGATTTTTAGGTGGTGTTTGGATAACGGCCGCTCTGCTCCCATGCCATAGAGCTGAGCTGCTCACTCAGTCTTGCAAGGGGTGGCTTACTCAGACCAAAGCTTGTCCCACCCAGGGAACAGCCTAGCTGTGACTGGCAGGGAGGTGCAGTAACTGCCCGACAGCTTCTGTTTGCCCAGCTGCCACATCACCGTGCTTGGTGTTGACTGTGGCCAGAGCCCAGCTTTCGCCTCCTGTTTCCTCCATCTGGGCCAGGCACACTGACCTGGGAGGTGTTAGGAAAGGGAAGAGGGCAGCGATAGGAGCTGGGCATCCTCTCTGTGAGAGGGATGTGTCAGCTCTGCCTTTTCTGCCACTAAGTATTTCCAGGGATCTGCCTCCTCACCCCTGGCAGCAGGAGGCTGACAGACAGGCAGAGGAGCCTCCTGCTACAGGAGAAGGCAAATGCAGATGTAAAAGGCATAACCGGTTATGGCAGCATGGTGAATGAAGATCTCAGTGCTTCCAAAGATCCCAAACTCAAAAACACTACCAAAAAATAAGTCCCTGTCTTTAGGAGGACCGTGCAGTGCTGCCCTGAATGCATCCAGTGTGCTCAGCCCAGTGCAGCAGCAGGGTTAAAAAGGATGTCTGCAAAGTGGAAATTCCACAGATGAAAGCATCTGGAGCTGTCACAAGGTGACCTTTGAGGACAGTTCAGAGGAACAGGGCTTGTTTAGACCTGAGCAGTGCTGATAGCAGCACAGGCATTGAGCGCATAGAGTGTGTTTATTGTAAGGATAAACTCTTCTTGTCCTGGTGATGAGCAAAAGATGCAGCAGTTTGAGGCAAGGGAGACCTAAATCTGGTGCCAGAAGGATGGAGGGACACCCTGTGAGGGGGGAGCAGGAGCGATGCTGTGGTATGACCCCAAAGGTGCTGTACAGCCCTCACTCCCACCCAGCACCTCCACCTTCAGGGTGAGTGCAGATACTATGACCCCCAGTTCCTAGGGCAGCTCCTGGCACCAGGCAGCCCCTTGTCCAAGGCATGAGGACAGGCAGGACACAGAGCCTCCAGCTGGGATGTGGGCCTGATGCCAAAATGCAGTTCCAGCCCAAAGGATGAGCATGTCCCTGCTAGGCTATGTGTGAGCACCAATGGGATGCACGGGATCACACAGGTGAAGGGGAAACCCAGTCCTAGCCTGTGGGCATCACCTTACTCACTATAACAACACAGGGTGTTAGAGGCTGGGCTTCTTATCTCAGCTGGCAGCAATAGCAGTATGAGTGATGGAAAGTGTTTGCATGTGGAGAGAAAAGCCTGGTTTGCTCTTAAGGAGATGCTGTGTGGGGGTTGGTGAAAGCCTCCAGGGGACTGCAGGGTGGATAAAGCCAGGAAGAAAGGGAAAGCACCCTGTGGTTGACAGGATACAGCTGAGGATTGGCACTTGTCCTGAGGGGGAGCACAGGGCTTGAAGGACTGGCCCTGGCAGTGGCTACCAGCTGCTGGATGATGGTAAACACTTAAGCAACATCTGGGGCCAACCCTTTCCCATGTGTGAGCTGGGCTGCCGGCTGGGCCCTGCATGCTGCCGGTTGTGGTGACCCTATGATGAGGCAATTTGAGGGTGGGCAGAAGAATTTAGGGGCTGGGAGGGGTACAGATGAGTTCCATAGCCCTTCCCTTTGTGTCATGAGTTGGTTGATGTCGGTCACCGTCAGGGAAGTGACCCAGGGACAGGGTGGCTTTGGGTGTGGTGCCCAAGGAAGGCTGTAGGGCCCTGGAGACTCGAAGGCACCAGCTGTTGCCCTTTCCTTTGAGCTGCCAGAGCAGCCACATTCTGAAGTGCTGCCGGGTCTTACAGACAGGGAAAAAGGCTTTTCTAGAGCTGTCATGAACAAAGACAGCCCCAGCTGTCTAAAAGCTGATGCATTGCAGAAGCAAAACAAGCCTTCTCCTTCCAGCCCCCTATGGTTTCCCCAGTCCTTGGGCTGCCACCCACCAGAGCCGCCGGATCACTTTCTGATGTTGTACAAGTTGCAAAACCTCTTGGAACCGTGATGCAAAATCTGCCCTGCAACTCTGCATGGGCGTGATGGAGATGGGGTGGTACTGCCCTGTACCACACACGCCCCTCTGATTTCTCCCCCTCATACACGCAGCACAGCTGGCCTCCCACCCGGCTGAGTGCTGATGTTTGCCTCAATTGGTGCACCAGATCCCAGGCCACTTGGCTGCTGCTTCACTCTGCTGGAGCAGCCCCCTGAAGGGTGGGGGGCTGTGTGATGGAGGGCGGCCAGGGCTGCCTGGCCGGTCCAGCAGATGAGCTGTGGTCTCTTGAGAGACCTTCATCCCCTGTTGTGGATGTTGCTATGTCATCTCCCGTCCCACTTCTGTTCCCGCTTTCCCTTCCCTGCTGCCAAAGGGTAAGAATTTTGTGTCTGTGACCCTGTCTGTGCTTTCTGCAGGCCTGCCTTGCCCTACTGTCAGCACCCAGGGTTGCCGCTGCTCCTTGTTCTCTTTGTTCCCATTCCTTCACCCAGCTTTTGGGAGAGCCCGTGCCCGTATGCGACAGTGATGAGCCCTTTAATCTGCCCAGGAGAAACTGTCTGTTGTCAGCCTCAGTGTGCCATAGGGAAGTAAAGGGAAAATAAATGACACCAATTGGCCTCGGGGGAAAAAATTGCTGCCGCAGCCAAACTGAGCACAAGCAAAGCAGCGTGCAGTCAGGGTGAGATCAGGCAGCACGAGCCCTGCAGCCTCTCTCAAGACTGTGCAAGCTCAGTGCATGCTGTGTGACCCCCCCACCCCCATGCAAGGAAGTGTGGCACAAGTCTGGGGGCAGAAGGACTTTATTTGCACCAGGCCCTGAAGCAGGGCTGTTCAGCACAGAGATGGACAGCCACCGACGGGTCCTTTCCCAGATGTGACATCTGTCCTCCAGGCATCCATCCCCTTTCACACCGGAGTGGTGATGAATCACGGTCTGAATGCTGACCGCTTCTCTCTTTTTGGCTTTCTTCTGACTTTCACCCCTCTCCACGTTTCGTGCGTCCAGGCCAAGCGTGGTTCCATGTTAAGCCTCAGTGCGCTGTGAGCGCCATCCCTGGGGCGGGGGGACCGTCCCAGCTGGGGTCCCCCTGGGGTGACGCAGGGTTGGTCCCCTGTGCCCACAGGACAGCTATGGTTTCGCTAGCAGCTCCCTCCTGTGCACAAGAAGATGCCCACGGCCATACCCACCACCGCGGAGACCCCCAGGATCAGACCCAGCACCAGCGGGGCGTGTGAGCGGCCTCTGTGCTTCCCTGCAAGAAGCAACAATGGTACATCACCCCAATTCCCAAGGGATGAGGGCCAGGAGCAGGGACTCCCCCCCCAGCGCCCCACTGTGCCTGGCACGCACCTGTCTGAGGGCTCTGAGCCCACAGGATGTCCATGCAGGTGGTGTTGAGGAAGTGCTGTAGGTGATGCGTGGTCTCAGAGTACTTCATCAGCTCCTGCTGGGCAAAGGTGGCCACCGGGTCCTTGCGGGGCCAGCGGAGCTTCCAGGTGGCGTTGGGGACGTGGAAGGTGAGGAAGGCTGTCCCATTGAGGGATACCTCGTAGAAGCTGCAGGTCGTGCCGTTGGGGAAGAGGCAGCAGCCCAGGCGGCAGTGCAGGTTTTGGGTGTCTGTGGGATGGAGGGCGTCAGGCTGCAGCTGCTCCTTGCTGTCATAGAGCTATTGTGTGTGCACAGCCCCAGCTTGTGGGCTTGCACCGCCCAGACCCCTCGTGAGCTCCCTGCAGCTTCTCCTTGGGAAATTGGCCTGTGCACAGTGAGCTCCTCATGGCTCTCTTATGGGGTATGGCCTATGGCATGGACATAAGGACATGGCTGGCACTGGAGACCCAGAGTGAGACGTTGCTCTAGGTGCAGAAATGAATGGGGGCAAAATGGGCTCTGGGGAGGAACGCAGGTACAGGGGGTGTAGGGAGGGACACGTCAAAGCACAGCCACAGCAGCATGCCTGTGTAGGGACACAGCCTCCTCATCCTCAGCATCCCACTTCCAAGCAGTGAACCCAGGGTGAGCCCTCTGCCAGGGGCTGTCCCCCCTGCTGAGCCGTCCCCAGGCAGCCACCCCCGGCAGCACAGCACCACGTCCCCCCCTCACCCCGGCAGCACTCACAGTTGAGGGGCCTCTCCTTGCTGAAGACCTGCACAATGCCGCTGAAGTAGCTCAGGTAGTTGGCCACCATGTCCTGCTGCCGTGCCCAGCCTGCGGGCGGCTCCAGCGGCAGCACCTGAGTGACGTTTCGGTCCTCCAGGAGGTGGCTGAGCCGCCCGCCCAGCGTGGCGTTGCCCCAAAACGCGTAGTTGCCGTTGGACACCCGCGTCCACTGCAGCATGGTGAAGGTGAGAGGCGCTGCTGGGAGACACCGATGTCACCCGTTGTCCCCCGCTGTCACGCCAAGTCTGGCCCTCACCCTCCAGCCCCGTGCCGGCCCGACCATCCCGCGCCGCCACGCGCGTCCCCCGAGGCGCCCCGCACCCCTTACCGTCGCCCCCGGCCCCGCAGCCCAGGGCCGCGCAGAGCAGCAGCAGCCTCAGCATGGCGGGATGTGGACGGACGGGATGTGGTGGCCCCGCTGCCGCGGTTATGAAGTGGGGCCGGGGGGGAGGAGGAGGAGGGGGAGGATGTCGGGAGTCCGGCCAGGTCTCTCCCATTTCCTTCACCCACGACGCCCGCACCCTTTCGCTGCCGGACGTGGCTGCGGTGGGGGCACGGGCGAGCGGCGTGGGGATCCCGCCCCGTGGCACGCAGCAGGGTGACAGCCCCGCGGGTGGGATGGCGCTGTGCTTATGTAATTACTGTAGGGGAAAATACTGTGTGTGAGCATCGCACGCGGGTCCGTCCGTCCGTCCCTGCCAGGCGGCGCGGCGCAGCGCGGGCACAGCCGGGCCGAGCACGGCCCGCTTCGGCGCGGGGGAGGGGGCGGGGCCTCTGTGGGGCGCGGCACCACCTGGTGGGCGTGGCCACGGGGAGGGGGCGTGGCCAGCGGGGGGCGGGGCGGGACGGGACGCCGGTGCCGGGCAGCGCAGCGATGGCGGCGGCGGAGCTGGAGCGGCTGCGGATGGCGGGGGCCGGCATGGCTATCGCCGTGCTCACCAGCGGCGGCGACGCGCAAGGTGAGAGCCGCGGAGCGGCCGGGGGCTGCGGGTACCCTCAGCCGGGTACCTTGCCGGGGTGCGGCGGGTCCGGAGTCCTCGCTGCCGCGGGGGCCTGTGGGACGCGCCGCGGGGACGTCGGGACGCGGGGCGTAAGGCACGGGAAAATGGGAGCGTGGGGACGTGGGGCGTCGGGATGGCCGCCCGGTGAGAGCGGCGGGTCCCCTCCTGCCGCAGCGATGTCCCCGCGGTGCCACGTGTCCCCTCCGCAGGCATGAACGCCGCTGTGCGCGCCGTCACCCGCATGGGCATCTACGTGGGAGCAAAGGTCTTCCTCATCTACGAGGTCTGCCCGCCCCGCGCCCCCGCCAGCCGCCCCGCCCCCGCGTGTGGCACGCAGGGATGTCACCTCCGTGTCCCCGCAGGGCTACGAGGGGTTGGTGGAAGGCGGCGACAACATCAAGCAGGCCACCTGGCTGAGCGTCTCCAACATCATCCAGCTGGTGAGCATCGCCAGGCTCCGCCGGGGACGCCCCACGTGGCAGAGCGCTGCGCCACGTCCCCCCGCTTGTCCCCTCTGCAGGGCGGTACGGTCATCGGCAGCGCCCGCTGCAAAGCCTTCACCACGCGGCAGGGCCGCCTGCGCGCCGCCCGCAACCTGGTGGAGCACGGCATCACCAACCTCTGCGTCATCGGCGGCGATGGCAGCCTGACGGGCGCCGACGTCTTCCGCGCCGAGTGGGCCGGGCTGCTGGATGAGCTGCTGCGGGACGGTGCGTGGTGTGGGATGCGGGAGGTGGGACGCGGGAGGTGGGACGCGGTGGGTACCAACGAGCCAACCCTGGAGCTCAACCCGAAGCGTTGGGCGTCGGGGCGCAGGGCTGATCAGTGAGGAGGTGGCGAAGGCCAACGGGCGGCTCAACGTGGTGGGTTTGGTGGGCTCCATCGACAATGACTTCTGCGGCACCGACATGACCATTGGCACCGACTCGGCGCTGCATCGCATCATGGAGGTGATCGATGCCATCACTACCACAGCGCAGAGGTGAGTGTTGGCCTCGCTATCGGCACAGCTCCCACTCTCCTCCTCCTCCTCCTCCTCCTCTTAATCCTCCTCACCTTCATCCCTTTGTTATCATAGCGTCGTTAAGGTTGGAAATTACCTTTAAGTTCATCAAATCCAACTTCCGTCCCAAAATGCCCCCTCTTAGAACCATTAAGGTTGGAAATGACCTCTAAGATCATCCAACCATTGACCCATCCCCACCATGCCCACTGACCGTGTCCCTAAACCATATCCTTGCAGCCACCAGAGGACGTTCGTGCTGGAGGTGATGGGCCGCCACTGCGGGTGAGGACACCAGGTGGAGTGGGGACTTTCTGTGGCATTTCGGGCCCTTGGGGACGCCTGGGTGCCACCACCGCTCCCTGCAGGTACCTGGCGCTGGTGTCTGGGCTGGCCTCAGGGGCCGACTGGCTCTTCATCCCCGAATCCCCCCCAGAGGATGGCTGGGAGGACCTGATGTGCGAGCGGCTCGGGGAGGTGAGGGGTCCATCCCTGCCGTGGGGACACAGGGAAGATGCTTGTGGTTGGGATGCGCTCAGCTGGCACAAATTTTGGCTAAGCTGCTGTGCCCTTTGCTCCCCCAGACCCGCAGCCGAGGGTCACGGCTCAACATCATCATCATCGCGGAGGGGGCCATCGACCGCAACGGCAAACCCATCTCCTCCAACTACGTCAAAGACGTAAGGCTCACCCCACTGCCTGCTCCTATGGCCAGGCCCTGCCCGCTCTGACAGCCTCTCCACCCCGCAGCTGGTGGTGCAGCGCCTGGGCTTTGACACGCGTGTCACTGTGCTGGGCCACGTGCAGCGTGGTGGGACGCCCTCGGCCTTCGACCGTGTGCTGGTGGGTGCCCAGGGCTGTGGGATGGGGACAGAAGGTGGGAGAAGGGCTTTGGCATCACCCAAGGGGTGCCCCCGACCCACTACAGAGCAGCAAGATGGGGATGGAGGCGGTGATGGCGCTGCTGGAGGCCACCCCGGACACCCCTGCCTGTGTGGTCAGCCTGTCAGGGAACCAGTCGGTGCGGCTGCCGCTGATGGAGTGCGTCCAGGTGGTGAGTGCACGGTGGCAGTGTGGGTGCAGAGCTGGTGGTGGCATCTCCACGGGGCTGGTGGCACCTCTGTGGGGTTGGTGGCACCTCTGTTGAGTGGGCGTTAGGGCATCCCACTGCTGTCACTCCGCGTGCGGGTGTCGCAGTGCTGCATCTCTCCCCCAAGACGAAGGACGTGCAGAAGGCCATGGATGAGAAGAGGTTCGATGAGGCGATCCAGCTCCGTGGGAGGTGAGCCACTGTGGGGGACCAGATGTCACCATGGGGTGACTGGGGAGGCCTGCTGGAACAGAGGTTCTCCACTAGAGCCACTGCTGTCCTTGCAGGAGCTTTGAGAACAACTGGAACATCTATAAACTGTTGGCGCACCAGAAGCCAGCGCAGGAGAAGGTAAGACAGGGTGCCAAGCTGTCCCCCCTGCCATCCCCTCAATTCTAAGGAGGACAGTGCTGTTCCCCTCCTGGTGGCTGTGCCACCATCCCCACCACACCACTGCTGTCCCCGCAGAGCCCCTTCAGCCTGGCCATCCTGAACGTGGGGGCCCCTGCTGCCGGCATGAATGCGGCCGTGCGCTCAGCTGTGCGCATCAGCATCTGCCGTGGCCACACCATCTATGCAGTGAGCGATGGCTTCGAGGGCTTGGCCAAGGGACAGGTGAGCGTGCGGGCACCAAATGCCCCACAGGGCTCCAGTTGGGGTGGCCGGGTTATCCCCAGCTCCAAAATTGAGCGCTGCTTCTTGCAGATACGTGAGGTGGGCTGGCACGACGTGGCAGGCTGGCTGGGACGTGGTGGGTCCATGCTAGGCACCAAGCGGTGAGTGGCCCATGGCTGTGCCAGAAGGGACACCGCTGTCACTGGGCTTCTCAGGGGCCTCAGTGCGGGGTCTTCTTCCCTTTCCCTTCCAGGACTCTGCCCAAGACTTGCATGGAAAAGATCGTGGAGAATGTGCGGAAATTCAACATCCAAGGTCTGCTGGTCATTGGCGGCTTCGAGGTGTGGAGAAACCCTGAATGTAGAAGTGCCCTTTGGTGTCAGAGATGGCATCTCCCACACCTTACGGGCCCATCCTGGCCCCTGGTGGTGGGGTGAGGTGGGACCCTGCTGACAGACATGCCCACGGCAGGCATACGAGGGAGTGCTGCAGCTGGTGGAAGCCCGTGGGCAGTATGAGGAGCTCTGCATCATCATGTGTGTCATCCCCGCCACCATCAGCAACAACGTGCCCGGCACCGACTTCAGCCTGGGCTCGGACACAGCTGTCAATGCAGCCATGGAGGTGAGGGGCAGCGGTGAGGTGGGAGCACCACGCTGTATGAATGTGGCCCTGTGACCAGCGTTGTCCCTGCGCAGAGCTGTGACCGCATCAAGCAGTCGGCGTCGGGCACCAAGCGCCGCGTCTTCATCGTGGAGACCATGGGAGGCTACTGTGGGTATTTGTCCACTGTCACCGGCATCGCCGTGGGTGCCGATGCTGCCTATGTGTATGAAGATCCCTTCACCATCCACGACCTGAAGGTGAGAGGCCCTCAATATCCCAGCAATGCCATTTTGGTGAGAGGAAAAAAAAAAAAAAGGTGGAAAATGGAATTGGGAAGAGCTGCGGATTAGATCTGGTGGGGTTGGGGGAACACGGGGTGGATGCAGAAGGCAGGGGACGTGCTGGGGGTTTGTCCTGCAGGCCAACGTGGAGCACCTGACGGACAAAATGAAGACGGACATCCAGAGAGGGCTGGTGCTGCGGTGAGTCCTAAGTCATAGAATCACCGAGGTTGGAGAAGACCTCTGAGATCCCCAGGTCCAACCCCACCCCACCGTGCCCACTGTCCACGTCCCTCAGTGCCACATCTCCACAGCTCTGAACACCTCCAGGGACAGTGACCCCCACCTCCCTGTGCGGCTGTGCAGTGCCTCACCGCTCAGTCTGAGAAGAAATGTTCCTTAATACCCAACCTGACCCTCTCCTGGCACAACTTGAGGCCACTACCTCTCATCATATCCATGACCCTAGGGACAACCCATGAAGGAGTAACCCCATCCCTTCTCTCTGCTCCCCCAGCAACGAGAAGTGCCACGAGCACTACACCACCGAGTTCCTCTACAACCTCTACTCCTCTGAGGGCAAGGGAATCTTTGACTGCAGGATCAACGTCCTGGGCCACCTTCAGCAGGTACAGGGATGGGAGAGCCACCAGCACTGGGCCTTATCCCACGGGGACTTGACCTCAGCTTTTCTCTGTCCCTAGGGGGGAGCCCCGACCCCCTTTGACCGCAACTATGGGACCAAGCTGGGCGTGAAGGCCGTGCTGTGGATGTCAGAGAAGCTGCAGGAGGCATACCGCAAGGGTGAGCTCAGGGCTGAGGGATGCTGGTCGCAGCATGGCCGCTGTCCCCGCTGCTGGCTGATGACAGTGTGTCCCCTACAGGGCGTGTGTTTGCCAACTCGGCCGACTCCGCCTGTGTCATCGGGCTGAGGAAGAAGGTGGTGGCCTTCAGCCCCGTGACGGAGCTCAAGAAAGTCACTGATTTTGAGTAAGTGCCCGTTCCCTGTCCATGGCTCCCCCAGGCTTCCCAAAACTCAGTGGCGAGGGCCATTGTGCCCGGGGCCGCTGGAGAGCTGTGTCCTGCTTCGTAGGCACCGGCTGCCCCAGGAGCAGTGGTGGCTGAACCTGCGGCTGATGCTGAAGATGCTGGCCAACTACCAGATCAGCCTGACCGAGTACATCTCGGGGAAGATGGAGCACGTCACCCGGCGCACGCTCAGCATCGAGAAGGGCTTCTAGTGGCCATCCCCGATGCGTCCTCCCCAAACCCTGCCTGAAATTGCTGCTCCTTGGGGCCAGTCACTGTGTAGATGTGGGAACGGGGGCTTCCCTGTGCTTGGCTGCGCAGCCCGGCCCCGAAATCATCCTCTTCTAGTTTATTATTTAATGATGGGGTACTCCTGATTCCTTATTTCATGGCTTGATAGCCCAAACCAATCACTGCTTTTAGCTGACGACCCCACGCGGGAGGGGAGTAGAGGAGGATGCAGTGCTGTGCCAGAGCAGGCACAGGGCACCAGTCCTGGCAGTCCCCTGTCCCCAGCCACCCTGCATGATGCTTGGCTGTCACCACCGCCACATGGCCCTTGGTGCCACCAGCAGGGCCGTGCCCATCATCTCAACACTGCTCCGTGACCCCACCGCGTCCCACCATCGCGGCGTCGCTTGTGTCTTAGAGATAAAACCTGCTGGAGCCAACGCTGCGTCACCGGCATGGTCATTGCGATCCCATGGGGAGGAGGACTGGAGGCCGTGTCCTCACAGGGTGTACATTGGGATGGGGGGGACCATCCTGTGCTGGGGATTGTTTCTAGGGAGGGGTTGTGAGAAAGCTGAGCTGCAGACAGCTTGCCAGAGCCCAACTAATGCTGGGACGTTTCCCTGCTCCGTGCACCCCCAAGCTGGGGTCCTGGGAGAAAAGGACCACGGGCAGCCTCCCATGCATGACTCCCTCCAGAATGCACAAAGTCTGTGTCCCTTTACGAGGAGACCTCTCAACCTTGGAGGAAAACTGCATCTCCCAGGGTTTGGTTCCCACCTTCAAGGGAAGTTCAAAGCGGATGGGTAAGGGTGATGCGCGTGGTTTTCACGCAGTTTCTCAGGGTAGCTGCCAAGCGCCTTGGCCCTGGCTCGCAGTTCTGGGGCTTGGCTGTGCTCAGCCGATGCCAGACAACTCATTTCCCAGGACTCCTTCCTCCCAGAGCCAGACTGACAAACATCACCATCGTGCAGACGTGTCACACTTGTAGGGTTTGGACAGAGCTGTTTTTTTTTCCATGGAATTGTCCCCAGCGTGGAGGCCCCTTTGATTTTAAGGGCAACAGTGCTATTCCCCTAGCTGGCCACAGCACTTAGTTTAGGCTCTGGACAAAGATAATGACCACATCATCCCTGCCAGAGCTGAGTGCAGAGAAACAGCCGAACTTGAAGAAGGAAACATAGCGGCTTTTCTGTGGTGATACCTGCCCTGGGGACCCCAGGCACAGATCGCACTGCTCCTCCTGCCACTGGGGAGGTGGGAAGTGGGTTCCTCCAACACCCCATGCTGATCTCGGGGAGCCCATCTCACTCCTCAACAGGGCCCCAGAAACATGGTGATCATCCAGCCCAGCCCCAGATCCGCATGGACACCGAGCATTGCACAGGGGAAGGAAGGCCACTGACAAAGATGCTGCGAGGTGGCCCAGGAGCAGAGGGGGCACCTGGCAGCTGCAGCAGCAGCACCAGCCAAGTATGACAAGCACGGCACGTAGGCGGAGAGCTCTGGCGGGGATTAGCAGCCTGACTGCTGTGAGCTGAAAAAAAAGGAGCTGCGCCAGAGCGGCCCCAGGTCACGCTGAGCACTCCAGCAGCCACTGCCAGTCCTGTGACAAGCCATGATGCTTGCTCCAGACACTCCCCTCCCAGCAAAATAGGGGGCTCCAGGCCATGGGGTGTCTGCCAACACACTCCAGCAGCTGCTCCAACGATCCCCAGTGCAGAAAGGTGCAAATTCTGCCACCAAGCAGCTGCTGAGGCAGCCTGGGAGAACACTTAACCTCTGCACAAGGGCAGGATGCAAACAAGATGCCGGGTAAGTCTCTGGGGCCTTGGCTGTCAGGGCAAGACTAGTATATTATAAATCACACTGACCAGTTCAGTGCAGCCGGGCTTAACACAGGAGGCAAGAACTAGGTCATCTGAAGAGTTAAAGGCTTCAGCTACCCTCACCCAGAGGGACACACCGTGCCCCCTCATCCCAAGGCCACATAGTTGTGCTTATGTGCACGGGGCTGTCAACATCTCCAAGGAGCATTCCCATCAGCACAACCCAATGCAGGGGCTAGGCTGCCTATGCAGACACAGGGAGCAGATAAACAACCAGCCCAGGCCCTGCAGAGAACAACACCAAGGGCCATGTCCCCCCCTTCAGGCTTGCACCTCTGCACCAAGCCTTGCTCACAGTCCCTTTGCTCTCTGCAGCTGCTGCAGAGAGCTTCCTCAGTAGCAAAGTGCCTTTGCAAAGCAGGGAGGTGCAGCAGTTCTGGTCATGAGCAGCACTGCAGTTAGATGAAGCATTTCACAGTCAGTGAAGCGGGATGGAGCAGGGGCCAACAGCTGCCCTCCGGCTTCACAGGGCTCACAATGGGAGCTGTGACCCAGATGTAACACAGCAATGCCCAGAGTCAGTTGTTCTCGCCATGGTTACTGAGCCCCAGGCACAACTCATAGGTCCTAGAGGGAAAACGGCTTTTATTTGCTATGTCACAATGTTTTAAGTGGTATTTAACAGCTTTGTAAATTTTTTCTGAATGCAGCTTTTTCAGTTAAATACCTGTGCATTCAAACAGTAATGCTTGGCTCATTTTCTCCCAAAATGCACAGGGGTATTTTGCCCCAAGGTTAAATTTCTTTAGGCTGCTCTAATGCCTGCAAGGGCATGCAGGGGCGAAACTACAGCTGAGCATTCAGGATTTGCTGTTTCACCCACACTGCACCAAGGTCTTCTTTGGGCCACCCCACCACCAAGTCAGATGCTGCTTGTACTAACAAGGCCAAAAGAAATCAGGAGTTTAAGATAAATTAAGAATTCGACATTGACCTTCACCATCTGCACCAGAGAGTTCTTGAAAATCCTTTAGGCAGTGTCTTCCCAAGATTCAAACAAACCTCTGTGGGAGAAGCTGCCTTCAAAGCCTGCTCTACGCAGACCCAGAATGACAACTGGCCAAGTGCTCGGCCAAGAGAAAGCAGTGGTACTTCTGACTGCTGTCAGGCTTTGCCAAACCCTTCATTTGTAGAGCACAGCAGCACCTCTGCCCACAGCCCTGCTAGCTTTTTCTTGTTGATCCCGCTGTGGCTCCCATCGAATGACCCCAGTGACATGACATGCACACATTAACAGAGCCTGCCACGCCAGCAGGAAAGCTCCCGAGAGGCAGATCCTGCCAGCGTGATGCACACGGCCAAGGTCAATGTCAGGAGAGCTAAAAGGGCAGTTTCTTTCAGCCAGCATCACCTCATCCACAGGGGAAGTGCAGTGGGACGTGCTGAGGAAGGCATGTATGGGCAGAGTGTTGCTGCTGGGCTGAGGCAAGCTCCCCGACTCACGGAATGCTCCAGGGAGGATACAGCACGCACCGTCACTCCTCCTGCAGCTCTCTCTTCCGAAAGGCCTGCAGCCTCCTCCCCACTGTCTGCTGGACGATCTCCAGACCCTCTGCATCCAGTTCCTTCGTGAGAAGCAGGATGGCATTCAGCACGTTGTTCTGCCAGGATGAGACAGACACTGCTTTATACAAGCACATTAACACCAGCCCAGAGAAGGGGGGCACTCAGTTTTTGAGTTGCTGCTCCTTCTAGGGATTTCATCACCTGCACCTACAGGGACAAACCAACCCCCCTGAGGCCCTGAGGGGCAGAGGCTGCCTTGGAGGAGACAACTGGAATGCAGGGCAAACTCGTCCACCCAGTCCTGCAAAGACTGCCCGCACATCTCTGGCTCCTGTAGGGAAAAGGGCGCTCAACTGAGCAGCTGTCCTTTCTCCAGTGTGACCACATGAAGGGTGAGAAAGAACATGCCCCCACTCTGATCTGAGCAACAGCAAGATAATAGCGAAAACAGGAGCAGGACAGAACCTTTGAAGGTCCCCAGCCCAGCCTCCCACCAAAGCAGGACTGCTGCCAACACCAGAACATGGCTCTGTCAAACCATGTCGTGAAAAACTCCAGAGAGAGATTCCACAACCTCTCTAGACACCTTTTAGGGGAAATCTTTTTTCCTAATGTCCAACTTGAAGCTGCACAGCTGCAGTTTGTGGCCACATCCCCTTAATTTTTATTTTGCCAGAAAGGAGAAAAAAATAAGAAGAGGAAAAAAGCCAGGACCTGCAGTAGTACTCTTGGTGCTGTAAAGGAAGCTTAAAACATGAATGAACAAGAGAATGCAGGGAACAAATATTGGAATGAGGCAGAACATGGTCTAGATCCTCACTCTGGCCTCCCTATGCCAATTGCAGTGATGGCACTGAGCCCAGAATACAGCAGCTCCCAGCTGCACAGCCAAGATCCATGAGGTTCATCTGAGGCTACACCACGGAGGGGGCTGAAGAAGCACCTAAGCACTAAATTCAGCATCCTCCCGCTCACCAGCTGCATTTCAACTGCTGCCCACCCTTGACGTGCTTGTAGCACAGCCCTAGTGCAGGGACACACGTGCCTGTGTGCAGACAGATGGAGAGCACAAACCTCATCAGGCTCTCTCTGCACGCGGAGGAAAACAAAAGCACTGCACGGCACCTTGAAGATGAAAAGCAATTTGGATCTTGAAAGATACTCACTCTTGTCTTTTGGCTACAGTCCGTCTCTTGAGGTGAGAAGGAGGAAAATTTATCCCTAGGAACAGGCTTCATACCAAGCTGCTCTCGGATTTTGCTGAAGAAAGGGAGGAAGAGCAGATGTTACAATAACCAGGTGGCAAAACCTTACTCTGCCAGGACAACCTTCTACAGTCACCGGCAGCCACCCAACAAGTATCTAGCCAAGGGATTCAAAGCACATCTCCTCACACACCTTTGCTGTGTCCTACAGAACACAGCAGCCTGAGCAAAACCATAGTAAGAGCCTCACAGCTACAGGATGTAAGCAGGTAAGGCACCACGAGGCTGCTCCCAGCCGTGAGACTGGGAACTGACTGCATCGCACTGCACTCCAACACGTGCATGGTGCTGATGAGCACCAAAGCATGCTGCAGGGGAGTTAAGGAGGAATGGGCTAGAGCTCACCCACCTCTGTCTGCACGTGCAGCTGAAAGCAAGCACCCCACTGTGGAAGACCCTGTTTGGCAGAGAACCAGACCCACGAGTACTGTTGACCCAGCACAGTTCCATCATGCTAGCTGGAACAACAGGGATCTGTACCCACTGCAGGGCTGGCCCACAGAAGATGGGGCTTGGCTGGCAGGGTCCTATCATGCTACCCACGAGTCCAGCCCAGGAGCCCTAACATCTCACTTGGTCTCCTCCAGACCGAAGCTCAGCAGCTCACTCTCAGTCTCCATTGTGGATTCAGCAGCACTGGACTCTGTGGATGCGGAGCAGCCATTCTCCATACTCCTCCTGGCTGGTGGGGCCGTGATTTCCTCCCCATCAACCAGGGCCTGGGACAGCTCTTCCTCTGTCACGGCTGTGAAAGCAAAAACAACAGCCTGGAGCCTTTTGCTTGCAATGAACTCCAGCAGCCCAGAAAGGCATTGCCTGTGATCAGGAATGTGCTGCTGCTGCAGAGCTACACTGGCAGAATTTCAGCCAACAATCCTGCTTTGTAGTGGCCTTTTGCTTTCATTCTCTTGCACAGGAGAACAGTGGCTGTCACCAAGCTCTTAAAAGGAGAAAGATATCAGGCAGGGATGCTCCAAAAGCCACCAAATTACTGCTAGCAGGTAGAAAAGCTATTTCTATAACCACAGATCCAATTACAGAATCTTTGTTTTGCCAGAGCAAAGGAGAAAGCTCTGAAAAACCACTAATGAATGGTACAGTCTCAGCTCTAATGAGCCTCTTTCAGCCCTGTTAGCACCAACACCCTGGCACTGCAGGGCACAAAAGGCAGAAACCAGCTTGGGAGCAATGGTTCTACAGAGGGGACTCTCGACCTCCAACAGATCCTGCCTGCCTGCACACCTGTACCACATTTCCCCCTCACAAAGAGTCAAGGACACCTGAATAAGAGGAACCAGCACATCACTGGTTTCCAGTTCACCCTGCCCAGTGTTCGGGGCTGTTCATTTCCCTGTCAACACCCACCTTGATTATCGAGCTTCTGCAGGCTGGGGAGGTTGCGGAGCACCGTCATCCTGTAGCGGTGGGGGTCCGGCCCACAGCAGGGGTTTTCAGACAGCCACAGGACCCTCAGCCGGGGCAGGTTTTTGAGGTAGAAGAGCTCATTCAGGCTTGCTATGTTGTTCTTCCTCAAGTAGAGCTCACTCAGATTCTGGCACTGGTTCAGCGGCTCAAGGTCTGAGATGCCATTCAGGCTGCAGAGAGAGCACAGGCTCAGCCCACCCCTCCTCATTGTGCCCTTAGTGGCGAGCGGGGCCCCTGCAGCACGCAGCTTTTCAGCCCCTTTTTCTGCATCAGCTTCACTGAGAAGCCTCACACCGACACAGCGAGGGCGGTGTTCAGGAGCCTACGGCTTTGCATGGAACAAAAAGATGGCATTTCATCTTTGTAAACTGAGGGAGGAATTAAAAAAGTAGGCGCTGCACTCTGCTGAAGATGACAAACAGCTTTTGCTTCCCCCAACCATCCATCACAGTGATGCCCTTTTCTCTAGCAGCTCAAGCTGAAGGAGAACCCACAGAAGATTCCCAAGCTGAAGGAGAACCCACAGAAGATTCCCAAGCTGAAAAGCTCAATTTCAAAGATAGCAGAGGCTCCATGTGAGATGGGAGAAATTTGGAGCTTGGAGAGATCCAAGCATTTCAAGCAGCCTTCTGCAAACTAGCTTCATGTGGAGGCCAAGAAAATCCCATTTAAATCATGGAATATGACTTAAGGAGCAAAAATCCTAAGACATTTTAACCCCTCTCAAAACAAACAGCAAAGGGACAGGTGCAGAGCAGCGCGCTGAAGGATAAGCATTTCCACATCTCTGCTGCTTGAGAAAAGAGGTGAGGAGAGGCTGGCAGCTTGGAGACACGCTCTAAGAGGCAGCACCAAACCAAAAGCCAGGACACAGCCGCGTGAAACACGTGATCTCTGCTCTTCCCAACACCAGCAGCTTGGGATTCACCTGAATGTGATCACCTCAACGTTGGGCAGATCCCGGCATATTGATATCTATGCGGGAAGAGATAGAAACATTAAACTGCACTCCCGGGGAAAACAAACAAACAAACACCAACAAAACAGAACAATAACAACAACAAAAAACACAGTAGTTTAAGCCACGCACAAATAAGATAAAAGCAAGAGCAGGAATTCAGGTTGCTTCAATCTAACCCAAGCTTAGCACCGCCTGAGGGATTTGCTGCCAGAGCCAGCACAGAATCAGCTTTGTACCCCGACAGCATCTCGCTGCTCTTGTTTCCAGCAGCTCTGCTGTCTTTACGCTGCTTTCCAGGAAGGATCCATCCCTCTCATCCAGGCAGCCCTTTCCTGCAGTAGAGATGTGCCTACGAGCCCAAATCCTGCACCGTCAGGTGAGCACAGGGCCCCAGTACCCTCCCAGTGCCAGCTCTCTCCAGGTACAGGCAGGGGATCGATGAGATGAGCAGATGGCAGCACGGTACTTACATCAGTGAGGTGGCTGCCCCTGCGGGAGAAAAGGGCTATCACTGCATTGGCCTTGGCCACAGCCTCCCATCTGCTGTACATTCACCCCAGCTTCAGGCCTAGGCCTATCCCACACCTCTGCCACATCCCCACTGTCCCCTCTAGGGCTGCTCTGCCATTGCAGGCCTGCCTGGGACCTCAAGGCTGCTCAGCACTCACCAGCGCTGCCTGTCCCCAAACCCTAGGCCTGCCTATCCCACCCCAGTGCCCTGCCTGTCCGCATCCTTAGGCCTGTCCCTCCCACTGCAAGGCCCTGCCTGTCCCCATCCCTAGGCCTGTCCCTTCCATTGTAAGGCCCTGCCTGTCCCCTGCCCTAGCCCTGTCCCCACCCCTAGGCCTGCCTATCCCTCCCCAAATCCCTGCCTGTCCCCATCCCTAGGCCTGTCCTTTCCATTGCAAGGCCCTGCCTGACCGCTGCCCTAGCTCTGCCTATCCCTCCCCAACACTTTGCCTGTCCCCACCCCCAGGCCTGTCCCTTCCATTGCAAGGCCCTGCCTTTCCCCAAGCTCCAGCCCTGCTGCCCCCAACGCCCTGCCAGTCCCCAAACCCTAGCCCTGCCTACCCCTCCCTATTGCCCTGCCTGTCCACATCCCTAGGCCGGTCCCTTCCATTACAAGGCCTTGCCTGTCCCCTGCCCTAGCCCCGTCCCCAACCCCTAGCCCTGCCTATCCCTCCGCAATGCCCTGCCTGCCTCCAGCCTTAGGCCCGTCCCTCTCAATTGCAAGGCCCTGCTTGTCCCCATCCCTACGTACATCCTTCCCACTGCAAGGCCCCGCCTGTCCCTATCCCCACACACCCCATCCCAGGCCCCCACCAGCAGTTCAGCCGCCGGACCCCATCGAGCGCGACGGCCTTGGCCCGCGCCAGCACGGCCGCCCGGCTCAGCCTCATGGCCGGGCCCCACGGTCGCTAAGGGCGGGGCGGCCGCCAGCGTTGGCTCCTCCCGGCCGGGGCGGAGCAGGGCAGGCCGCAGAGCTTGGGAAATCCAAAGACCACCGAATCTGTGGAAAAATCCACTCCCTCGAGTAACGCAGGGCGAGGAAAATAATTGCTCTGACCGCAGCGTCACTGACTGTGCCGTACCGTTACAAAGCGTTGAGAAAAAAAGTCTCTGAAGGACAGCGCTGTGGGCGTCGTGGTGTGAGAGAACCGTTCGGCGGTGCTGTGCTGCCCTCGCGTGGCTGTTTTGGAAATACACCAACTTCCACCACTAAAGCAGTGCTCTTAAGACTGATTATTTCCTCAAATAAAGCCCTGCTGAGCGCAGTGATTTTCACAGCTGTTTCCACAACGCTTGGAAATGTTCCCTTTGAGCGGCTGGCGGAGGTGAGCAGGGAGCCCTGAGGCAGTGTCCTCTCAGGGCCCTGGCAGCACTGCGGGTGACGAGCAGCGCCTGTCCTGATGTGGGAGTAGAGGGGCAGCGCTGAGGGGGTACCGTGCCCTGAGCCTGGGTGCTTTGGGAAAGGAGGAGGAGACGGCCGCCACGACTCGGGGGCGGTGAGGGAGCGGGGCTCCTCCTCAGGCGGGAAGAGTGAGGGGCGGGGCTTCTCCTGAGGGGAACGCTAAGGGGTGTGGCTTCTCCTCAGGCGGGAAAAGCGAGGGGGCGGTTCCTCTGCTCAAGGCGGGAAGAGCGAGGGCGGGGCTTCTCCTCACGGCCTCCGCGCGGTGGGCGGGGCTACTCGCGGCCGTCGGACGGTGGGGCGGGGCTCGCGCTGAAGGCGGGCGACGGGACGGACGGGGTCTGCAGCGTGAGGCTCACGTCACTTCCTCTGCGGAGAGCGCTGGCGCCGGGGACGGTCGGGTCGGGTCGGCGCGGAGGTGGCGGGGAGTGGCGCGGCGGGACGATGAGCGACAGCGGGGAGCAGAACTACGGCGAGCGGGTAATACACGGAGCCTGAGCGCGCAGCCCAGCCGCCCCTCCCCTCACACGCACGCTTCCTCCGGCTCCGGGCGGGCGGAGCGGCCGCCCCCGTGTCGCCGTCGGGGCGGAGCGGGAGGGGCGGCGGCGGTGAGGAGGCCGCGGAGGAGGGCCGGGGCCGGGCTCGGCGCGGGAAGATGGCGGCGGGGAAGGAGGTGGGGGCGCGCGGCGGGGCGGTGAGGCGGCCCGGCGCCATCTTGGGCTGGTGACCGGGAGCGCCGAGAGGGACAAAATGGCCGAGGGCGGGCGGTGCGGGCCGGGCCCGGCGCTGCGGGGCGGCCTTCACCGTGCTGCGGCCGTCCGCGGGCTGCGGCTCCGGAGGAAGGCGGCCCCTCAGGGCCTGGGGCGGCTCTGGGAGTTCGGGGGGGTGGGGGCCGGGGGGGGGGAGCGGCGGAGCTGAGGAGGAATCCCGCCGCCTCTTTGTCCTTTGTTATCCTCCCCCAAAACTGCATCGCGATCCGCTTCTGGGGAGAGGTTTTCTACTGTAGCCGTACGTGTAGTTGTTTCTCCCTTAGTCTCCGAGGTCTGTAGCCCTTACTGCTGTGTTTTGCTTGTCTCAGCGTCAGGCTGCAGCTTTTTAACTTGCAGAGCCAGGAATTGTGGGGGTGGTAAGGAGCTCAGAGTTTAAACCTTCACTGCAGGGGTCAAAAGAATTGAAATATGATGCAATAAAACTGAGGGGGGAGGGCAGTTGCAACGTCTTGCTGCATCTTTCTATGAGAATGGCCTTTTTTGCTACAGTAAAGCTGGGTAGGATGTGTTACTATTTCAGGATAGGGTAGGTCAGAAAAATGTCATTCTTGGAGGCTAAAAACACTGGATGGAATTGGATACTGAAAACTGGTGTTAAGGAATAGACTCGTGCCCCCAGTGCTCTTTTCCTTGCAGTTCATGCCATTCTTACACCAGGTGTGTTTCCCATTAGGACGCATTGCATCTCATGTACCCAAGATAGATTTCTGCGTGTTAGTTTAAGCAGATTTAATTGCAGTTGTGCAAGTCAGGCTCAAAACCAGTTTAAGATGGTAGCTTAACTTTAGTGAAGCTTGTCAGGCTAACCTGCATAGAGCTTTTTCTGTTCAAATGATATAAAGTATTAAGACCTTATTGTAGAGTCTTCTTGAAACATAATTTTGTAGAGTTTGTCTATTTCTATATTTGTGTACTTTTATTTAAAAAAAAAGCAAGTAATGGACAGACCATCTTCACCGTGAACAAGGCTTAAAGTAAGTTGCATCTGACTAGAGCATGTTTAGAAGAAGAATGTTATTCCTCTGTAACTGAACTTTGACTCATAGGTAAGTTGTATGCAGTTGTTTGTAAAACTAAAAGATACAGCCATTTAGTTACAAGCTTGCTATTGTAGAGTAGGTGAGGGAGTGGCTTGTTGAGTATATTACTACCAGTGTTGGTTGGTGTGTTTGAATAACCAAACCTTGCATTTTAGTCAGTGGCCTTCTATTTCCTGAAGCTGCAAGCACTGAAATTTTACTTGCAGAGTAGGAACTCTGCTTGGATAAATAATTGAGGGTATGACTTTACAGCTGTCTGTTAAGCTGTTCCAAGTCCGCACTGCCAACAAGAGTTGTGCTCCTGAAAGTGTGTTCCTGCTTTCTCCCTTGCAGCAGTGTTTGTACAGTCAGATCTGGGAACCGAGTCAGCTGAATTTGACCATTTCCAGCTGTGTGAGGCAGCCATGAATACTGTGTCCGTTGTGGGGATGAAGAAGCAGTACTGGGTGCTTCCACAAGTAATGGCACTTGCTGTTTTGGAGGCAACAGGAACTTAAACTGTCTTATGTGCCATAGTTTTGTTTGTTTTCCAAATGTTCCCAGTCAAATTCTTTCTCAGCTTATGCTTCATGATGAAATTAATCTCTAGAAACTTTAAAGCTGAAGAAGTGATAACTTATTCAATGTTACATTGCTTCAAGCACCGGAATATTGGCAGCACACCGTAACCAACTATGGTTGTTTCTGAAGACACTTTTGTTTTCATTCACTGTGACTGTGCTCACTGGAGTGTGTGTAGTTAAGTAGGGCTGGAAAGAAGGCTCGTTGCCAGAAAGTCTTGCTTCCTCTGTCCTCTGCATGTTTGCAGCCTGCAGGTAGCTACTCACCCTGCAAATTAATTGATAGTCTGGGAAGGTTAGAAGCAGTGTGGTAACACGATGCCACCAAGGTAGGTCATTCTTTCTGCCTCCTCCCCCAGCTTTTGGCCACACCTCCTGGTAGGCAGTGCAGTACCCTGAGCTGTCAGAAAGTAATTTGGCTTTTTTTTGCCAAGGGGCTGTTCTCTGGCAGCTCACAGTACCGTATAATCAGGTGATCCTGAACTTCAGGGGGACAAGCAGAAGCTGCTTTTTTTTTTTTGCTGTTGGATCCATTGCTAAATTCAGGAATAGCATGGCTGAGCACGTGTGAAACTGGCACCCTGACACTTTGGGTCAATCTGCAGTCAGATTTGGTAATGCATAGCGATAGGTTGTATACCTTTCTTCAGGAAAGCAAGTAGAAACAGCTGAGTTGGTAAAGATTTAGTATAAATAGTACCAGTAATACTGACTATTTTAAGTTGTGAAACAAATCTATAACTTACAGTTCCAAGTGAGGAAAACCTGGATTGGGAAGCAGAGCTCTAACATGGTTCTGGTGCATACCTTACAGCTGCTTCTGCCTGTGGAAACTTTGTGCTTCAGCTTTTCAAGATTAGAAACAGTAGCTTTTCAGTAGGGAGCACCAGCTTTGATTTGCTTATGAGAATTGAATATAGCAGGAACAACAGTTTTTCTTTTTCCCCGTGATGTGAGCCTGATGCATCTTTCTTTTTTCTTGTTTTTTAAGCTTGAAAATCACAAAGAAGCAAAAAGGAAATGAAGGCACTGTGTTAAGACTAAAACAAAGTAGTGGACATCCCAGTATCAGTGAACAATGGGACAAACTTATGTGAACCTTCAGTGGGTCACATAATGGGGCATAAAGTTTGGGGCTTGCAGATGAAGATGTCAGCCATTTGCTTATGCTAATACCACTTTCCTACTGTGTTTATTCAAAGCTTAATGACTTCCAAAAGTCCTGAGAAGTGTGTAGGGAGTGCTGCTGTGCATGGTGCTCCTTGCTGCCTACCTCCCACAGCAGTGTGCATTTCTTGTCCTGTCACTGTGAGCCCTTCTGTCTTTGGGCATTGCTCTTTCCGCCTAGCAGAAGTCTGTCAGGAGGGTTATGTTCAGCGAGGAGAAGTAGATACCCTCAAAAGAACAGCAGCGTTAGTTGGTTTGTTTGTGTAATCCCTTCTTAAAATCTTTTTCTAAGTCTTTTTTTTTAACATTTGCTCCGAACTCATCTACATGGGCCTTATCTTTTGAAGGAAATAGCAAGTCTAGGGTAATCTTATTTGTAATTCAGGTCTCAGTATTTCCACTGCCCTTTGCAGAGTTGCTGAGCGTGATGGCAGTGGGTTAATACACCTTGATTTGATAAAGAAGAAATGGCTTCGACTAACTTTGCTTTCTTTCTATTGCTCTCAGTATTAATTAATCAAAAATCTGCTTCATGCTGCAAGTTCCTCTTCCCTCAACTGTTGTTATTTTACGGTAGGCAATTGTAAATAGCAAATCTGTTGTAAGTCACATGGAAGCAGCTTTAAGTGCAATTAAACGTTAGTTTAGCAAATGATTTTCTGAATGTCTGATACGGAATGCTCTCTAAGTTGAATGTTGAGATTTAAGAGATGTTAGAGAGAGATCAGATGTTTTGGAACAAATCTTGTCTGATGTTTTAGAAAGAAATGTCATGTCTGAAAGCCCTAATTAGGTTAGTTCTCTACCAAAGCAGAGTGCAAGTAAATAATACAGCAGATGGGATATTTTTCCAGAGCAGTGTGCGAGTGTTTTCACTCTGGAAAACTCCCATTTGGAGGCATGAGGCCTGCACATGTAACCAGGCTGGTGCAGGCAGAGAGGGCACAGTGTGCTGGGAAGCACTGACAGCAGGCTTGCTCACCTGTAAGTACATCCCAGAAAGCAATGAGGTTGTGGAAGTAAGTGGTTGAAAGAGGAACTGCGCTGCTTTCTGCATTCTTCTACTTTGAGGCATCTCTGGCTGCAGCAGGGACTTAATTTGACTTCTTGTTGGTTTTTTTTAAGTATGTGGCTCATAAAGTACCGAGTATGTGAGTTTCCTCATGCTGGCATTGATCAGTAGATCGTTAGTTGATCTGTTGTGCATTTGCTGTTAAATATAGGCATAAATAGCGAATTTAGTTACGTAGCGCTAAGCTTAAACTGAACCTGTCTATAAAATAATAGGGAAATGGTAGATACGATTCTGCATATGTAGTAAAAGTCCAGAACATTTTTTTTTTCTAGTTTCAGTTTTGGCACTAGATTTTATCCTGGAGTTTTTAAATATTCTTCATCCTGTTCTTTTTCTATTAAGGTTAATGTTGAAGAAGGAAAATGCGGAAGTCGCCATTTGACAAGTTTTATAAATGAGAATTATTTGAAGCTCAGGAATAAGTGAAGCTGAAATTTGAAAAAAAAGAAAGTGAATGCATGCTAATTATCAGACCAGAAGTCCCACTTGTAGAATATTGAGCAATTTGTGTGAAGTGGGGAAGATGAAAGAAGTCAGAATTTGAAACGGAAGAATGAAGAAAAGGAATAAAAATGAAGTTAAGATAAGAAGTAATCTGGAATCTGAAAGCACTACGCTAAGTAATTACTAGTCTGTTTATGTGTCCCTGTATATTTTGCTAAACATGCATGCATTATCTGTTTAATAGCAAAAGTATATGCAGGGTAAAGAAGTGTCTACCAGGGAAGAACTTCTTAAAAATCTAGGCAGTTCTAATGCCAACTGCCCGGACACATAGATATGAATTTTTACCATTTATTTCACTGGAGCTTGTTTACAGACCGTAGGTAAACCAGAAATTGTATACAAATTAGGCTTTCAATATCTGCGTGCAGGAATCCCGTTCTGCTTCCAGAAGCGGAAGTGCTCATGGGTCTGGCAAGTCGGGGAGGCACACCCCTGCAAGATCTCGATCTAAGGAGGATTCAAGGCGTTCCAGGTCAAAATCTAGATCCAGGTCTGAATCCAGGTGAGTTACTTTTTTACCTCTTCCTCCTCTTGGCAAGTCAGATGTCTTTGGATTATTATCTCAGAGGTGAACTGAAGGGCACTACAGCCCAGTTCTGTTACCAGAGGTCATTGTTGATCTGTGCATATGCAAAGGGGTGTGTGTGGTTTCAGGATTTGAAAAGCTGAATGATCAAGTTAGATCTTGTTGCAGCCCTTTTTGTGAGTTATTTTGCTTTCTAGGCTTGTATCTCTGGTTCTGGTTTGTAGTTGGCCTGCCTCTGAAGTTTCTCTTGGAATAATAGCTAGCTTCTGAGTCTGAAGCTCAAGGAGCTCTGGGTTGTTTTATTTTCCTCTGCACTGAAAGAAATTGCCATGTCGCTGCATCCTATGTTTTAGGTGACACTCTTTTTTTTCACTGGAAGCAGTTTAGATGTTTTAGAATAGTTGCTGATGCATTCTATGAGAAAGATAAGTATAATAAAAAAACACAACTGACACCTGTCTTCGTGTTTAAAGATGTATTAGTTGAACTTGAAAATTAATTGTCTGAAGAGCTCTAAAGATTGGGCAGCTTCCTAGGCTTCCAGAAAAGTTGTGGAGAAAGTAACTTAGTTATTTGTTCCACAACTGAACACATGAAAATGCCTCTAGGACTGTGTTACCAATCCTTTGACTTATCTGCTAAACAGGCTGTAGGCGGTGACAGCATTCCCCTTGAAACCACTAACAGACTTCTTACTGAGGCACAAAATATGCCCATAGTCTAAAAATAAGGCAGTAAACGTCAGGGCTACCCACTTGGCACTGGGCTTACCATGGATGTTGTGCAAAGGGTACATAATTAAAAAGGAATGACGAAGAGGCAACAAAGCCTGCAGAAGGGTGAATGATGTTATTTTATGAAGGGTCTAGATAATCCAATGTCGAGTGTGGGATGAACGTATTGATGGTACCTTTAGTCATTTGTAAGCATTCAGAGGAGAAAAACAAACAAAAGCTTGGGTTTCAGTGGCTGTGTTTCCAGCTGAGCTGTTCACAATATGTTTTTGTGTGTAAGCTCTGAATTAGTTTTACCAGAGCCTCAGGGTCAGGGTGTGGGAGGGATAACATTTCTGGAAGACATCATGCATTCACCCCTGATGGAAAATGATGTTGTATGCTGTGTTTAGGCTGAACTGTAAGGTCAGAATGAGCAGTCTGAAAGACCTCAGTGGCAAGGTAAATACCTTCTCAATTTTGACAGCAGAGGAATGAGTTTGCTTTTGCTGTATATTTCAGTCAGACACAATTGTCAAATTATACACTTAACAATCCCAGTAATGCAAGAACAGAAATGTGAAATTGAAGGAATAAATGCTTAGTGTTGCTAGTAGTGATGGAATTATAGGACTGTTTGAGAAAGGTCCTGCCCAGACCTCTATTCCAGACAGACAACTCTGGGTTCAGGTAGTGTTCTTGGAACTTTATACAGTTAGGATTTTAAAGGCTTTGTGGGTAGAGACCACACATGCTCCTTGAGGAACCTTTTAGAGTGGCAAGCAAGTCAAGACCCGGCCCAGCATGTTCTTTTGCACCATAGTAACCCCTTGGGCTTCCATAGTCTTTGAAGCACTGCTTTTTGCTTGCAGAGTAACCTCAATGCCATGTAGGAATGCAGCCTCACATAGTTTGAAATGCTGCTAGAGGCAAACACAAGAACTAGGCCTTCCAAGTCTTGGTGCTGTGATACAGTTTTTAAAGTAACCGTGCAAGTAATTTCCATTTGCAAGGAACCTTTCAAATTGTCCCGTGGCATCTGACTTCTTTTTGATGAACAGCAGTAGATGCTTATGACTGCCACAGCTTCCTGAGCATTTCACAGCTGTCCTGAAAATATCTACAGCTGGAAATAACAAAAGTATCTTGCCAGCTTAAGAGATGTTTCATTAGCAGAATTGTGAACTGTATATAGAACCAGTATCCTTAAATCTGATTTTAAGTGCCATCACATGTTTGGATGTGTCATGAGCTCTGGCTCTCACCAGAGATAGCGTTGTGAAGTCTTTCATATTGCGTAGTTGTTTCTGTTGCAAATATATTTTTGAGCCGCTAGCTTTATAAACGTGAACTTCTATTAGGATCAAATCTGTGTCTTTGCATGTTTGTCATTTGGGGTGTGGACATTTTTGATTTGGAAAATCCAAAGCTGTTTTTCTTGAAGCCTTCATCAGGGAAACAGCAGGTATTCTGCACAGGCTTGTTGTCTTAGACTGGTTCTTTGTAATGCCTAAGCAGTCCATGACGAAGGAATATGACTTTCAGCTGTGATGGCTTTGCAGCAGAGGAGAAAAATGGCAGTAGTGTTTAGCATTTAAGATAGCAGTATGACCAATGCCTATTTAAAATAAGCCTTGTTCTCTCAGTGGTTTGTCTAGCTTTTGTTCATTGCAGTGGGTGCATTCTGGAATGTGGAACATCGATTCAGGCTTCCTGTACTAGAGGCTGTGTGCACACGCTGAGTTTCTCATTTTATTATTTCATTGTCTTTTTGTACCGTCTTCCCTGCCTCCAGGAAGTTCCCTCTTCTGTTTCTTTTAGTATTTTGTTCTTATACCCCACCCACCTCCCCAATTACTTGTTCTCTGTGCATACCTAAGTGTTGTAATGGGACATGCTGAAGTCATTTCTTCTGGATGTGTACGTATTCTTCAAGCTGGGAAGGGCAAGACTAGCTGGGCTCTGGACATGTCAAAGGCAGAGACGTTTAACTAGTGGCAAAACATGATAGTGGAAGAAGCTGTTAAATGCTGAGGAGGGAGTAAAAACTGGCTTATTTCAAGAGCATTGTTTGTCCCAGGGCAGTCATTGGGCTACTGTGTGAAACCTAGTCCTGCAGCAGTGGTTTCTGGGCTCAGTCAGCTTCCAGAAAAGGGGGAGGGCATTCAGGGCGCAAATAAGAGCATGAAGATGAGTAATTTATGGCTAAAGGCCTTTGGATATTAAACTGTACAGTGCACTTCTTAGTCTTGCTGCCATTTTCTTTGTAGCTGTGTGGAATGCAGATCATTCAGTGACTGCAAACAGCACACCACACTTGGGTGTAGCTGGTCCAGTGCCTGCCTAGCTTTTCAGGCAGGGCTGTCTGCATTGTGAGAGCTGAGGGCTTAGTTGAAGGAATTGAAGTGCTTATTGGCCTTATTTATACAGAGCTGGTGCTGTCACAAAACACTTCTAGGTAGAAGCAGGCTGAAATTAGTGAGCAGTTGCACCTTTGCCTAAATACACTTGAAAGGTGAACATGTAAACATGTATGAACAGCTAATGTTAAATAACTATTAAAACAGTAAAAGGTAAATAAGTGTACTATCACTCCTGTTAAGCTCTGTTTTGGGGGCATTTTGCAGATTCCAGTGTCTGTCATTATGAACTCTGTAAAAGAAATATTTGTCTATCTGTGTCATTGAAGGCAGTGCTATTCTGAGTGCTAGAGTAAACAAAAGTATGCACCTCTCCAGTTGTGCATGTGACAGTCATGTTTACTGTTCATTCCTGTTCCCTCTTTCTGCTAAGACTTTTGGAGAGAATTGTCAGCTGTTTTATTTTTACTTAAATACTGCTGTAAATGCTTTGAGTATTCAGGGCAAGGCAAGTTTGAAGCTTTTTGAGGAATTGAAAGCCATCCAAAATGTTGAAGCCCCTGTTTTGCAGTAATCTAACTGTTAAGATTGAGTGGTTGGTCCTTGAGATTAGTGACTGAATTGATTGTAGCTAAATCATGTGCCACCACAGATTCCTAAAATATATTTGCTTAGACTTCTACTTATGAATATCTGAGGTAGTTTTGGAGGGTTCTGGAAGAAAAGCACTGTACCTCTTCTTTTTTTCCTTAGATCTAGATCAAGGAGGAGTTCCCGCAGGCACTACACCAGGTCACGCTCTCGTTCCCGCTCTCACAGAAGATCCAGAAGTAGGTCGTACAGTCGGGATTATCGGCGACGACACAGTCACAGCCATTCACCCATGTCTACTCGCAGACGCCACATTGGAAACAGGGTACGTGTGCTCTCAAAGTAGATTACTAGTAAGTAGTCTTCAGTGTATCTCGAGATCAGTACATTCGTTCATCTTTGTTTTCCACAAAAATGTTTTGCATCCTGTTCAGGTGTGTTTGAAAGATGGGAAGCGCTACCAGTGCAGGCTGGTGTTGGTATGCCTGCTGCAGTAAACAAGCAGGTGTATGCAGTGAGGGCAGAGGTAGGATTAGGAGGGAGAAGCGTTTGTCTTCCCTAGATTTATAAAGTCTGCAAAACTAAAATGTTTGATTTTAAACCTGTCTTAGTGGTTCATTAAGTAAGAGCCTGTAAAGCAACTTTGTTCTAGCAGTTGAGTCTCAGGTGCCCGAGAGCAGTGGGATTCAGGCTAAAGGTGGGGGCAAAGCTAAAGTGTATGAGGCCTTTCTGCATCCATATTTAGCAGTCACCAGCTAGTCTTTGGAGTGAAGACAGTATCTTTTTTTCTGTGCTGCCACTATGGTTGGTAGAGGGCTTCCAGAAATACAAAGTACTTTCCTGAGAGAAGGCTTTTATATCTGTAGGATTGATTAGAAGTGTCTACTTCAAATTAACCCAGCTTTGGTCTCAGCAGTGTGTTTTTTGTGAAGTTTTGACAAATTCAAACTTGTGCAATACCTGGTGTAGTGAACACAGATGTTTTTATTCTGATACCTCTCTCTTCCTTTAGGCAAATCCTGATCCAAATTGTTGTCTTGGTGTGTTTGGGTTGAGCTTGTACACCACAGAACGAGATCTGAGGGAAGTTTTCTCCAAGTATGGTCCAATTGCTGATGTTTCCATTGTGTACGATCAGCAGTCTCGACGTTCAAGGGGATTTGCATTTGTGTACTTTGAAAACGTTGAGGATGCTAAGGAAGTAAGTTGCTGTGGCATCGACTGTGTGGGATGTTTGCTGTGTTTTCAGTTGCTGGAATGTATGTTCTATACCAGGATGTAGCCTGGGAAACTCGCTGCTTGACCTTTAAACATGACACAGGAACCTCTTGTGTTAATTGCTTTCACAGTATGAAGTAAATGTAATGCAAGCTAATGCAACAGTATCTTCCCTGCATTCTGGGAGCCTAAAAACTACTTCAGACCTCATGATAAATGTCAGTCTTTGTTCAAAAGAGACCTCCTTTGTACTAGAGGAAATAGTGGAAGGGCATGATTCTGGTCTCCGTGTGGATTGAGTTGTATAATTTACAAAAGCAAACATCAACCTACTGTAGTGTGAACTGTGCCAGCAAGAAAAGGAAAATAGAAACACATGTGCTCCCTTTTCTCTTAATTAGGCATGTTCTTTCCAAACTCTACATGTGATCCTCTGTTTAATATTAGTGTTCAGAGTACCCATACTGGTATTACAGTGTTCTCAAATGCTCAGGTGCCCTATGGAAGCATTAACATGTGTTCTGCTTGTTTCTAGTGCCTCAATTGTAAAGGGAGGAGAAAATCTTACCTAACAATAAAAGGCCAGACAGGTGTTACATTGAAGTGATGTCTCTACTAAACAACAAACTACTGAATATATGCTTACAATTGCTACAAAATAACCAGGGAAAGGAGCTTGCAAGTGTGTAATTCTGCACTCAGGCCTGCCCTGGATAGTGCTATGAATACGCTCATCTCTGCATAAATTCCACTTTGTACCATCTGGAGTGTCTTTTTTTTTTTTCCCCTTCAATTTGGCATAAGAATCTCACGGTAGGCTGAAGCTTTGAATATAAGCTGTCCTACTTGGCAGGAAAACGAAAAACTATTTCAGATTTTTTGCTTAATAATTGAGTCATAAGCAAATATTACTATATTCAAGGTTAGGGTAGGGTTTGAGAATGTCTTTGGGGGGATGGGAGGGAGCTTCTATGCTATGTTTGAAGTTCCATGTTGGAGCAGTTAAGATTCCTCGTAGAGGCATGTTCAATGGCTCTTCTTAATCATATCAGAAATAGTGAAACAATTGGTAAGTTCTGTGAGGAACACGATATCTCATGCAATATAAGTCATGTTTAAGTAGTTACTGAAGCTTATACCCAGCTGGCCTTGGATGCCTTAGAGTTTAGGTTCAGAGATTAAGTGTGAGGCATAAGCGAAATTTAGACCTGCCTTAATTGAGATCTTTTGGGGCTTTTCTTAATATTTCAAGCAGTGGTTAGGAATTTGTGTTGGTAGTAAAGTTCATACCTACAGCTAACTGTATTTTATCTGTGCTTAGGCTAAGGAACGTGCCAATGGAATGGAGTTGGATGGAAGAAGAATCCGGGTAGACTTTTCCATAACAAAAAGACCTCACACACCTACCCCTGGAATCTACATGGGAAGACCCACTTAGTAAGTTACTACTGTGTTTTTTTTTCCTCTGGAAGTGTAAGGGTCAGGATACATTGTGTCCTGTATGTTAAAAAACAAAATAACAGCAACAAAACAATTTGTCAGTGGCTTGATCTGAGGTCGGTCTAGATTACAGTAAGCAGAAACTTGCGTCCATTAGTTATGCAGTCCAAATGTAAGCTGTCTACACATTCAAGTCTGCAGTAAGAATTTTGGAGAATTTCTAAATTATTTCAAGTTGTTTCTGATTAGTGGATGTTCCCCTGTGTGCTCTCAAACACCAGTGGCTTTGCAAGCTCTAGTTTTCAAGTGTCCCTCAACAAATACTACTGTGCAGCTTTGCTGCAGTTTACCCTATCCATAGTGTAAACATTTGACAAAGTTACCAAGAATGTGAGTTGTTTTCCCAAGTCATTTCTCAGTTGTTTTCCCAAGATTTTCTGCTTACAGTGCTGTTGGCTGTGCATTGGTGTTGTATTGAAGCTCTAAGTTTATTTTTTTTAGATAAATTTTTCTAAAAGCTTTCTGGGAGTTAGAAGTGATTGAGGAGTTGGCCCATAGAATTTCTTGTGTGCCTGCCTTAAAATGTTAAGAGGTTTCAGATCAAAGAGGAAAGTAGCTGCTTTAAAGATCAAGTATTTTAAACAGCAATGTTAAGTAGTTCTGTTTCCATTTGCATCACTGGGAAACACTCATACTGTCACTTTAACTGTGAGAATGGGAGACAGTAACTTCAGTCAGTTAAAATGGCATATGCTTGGCTGACTGCATTGCAAACAGTATTAATGTTTTATGTTTTATTAAATGAAATTATCTTTTGTTACTTGTAGTGGCAGCTCACGGCGACGGGATTACTATGACAGAGGATATGATAGGGGATATGATGATCGTGACTATTACAGCAGATCATACAGGTGAGGCAGTATTTGTAGTGCTGAACTACTTAAACTTTGTTCTACATATGTGTTCCAAAATATTTCTGTGCTCATTCTAATTCTGGAATCTCCGTATACCTCTACAAAAATGGCTGGACAGTATAAATCAGGTTGGTCAGATAAGAGAAATACTTTGTGGTGTTTAACTTGAGTTTATTCTGTATTGCTTTTTTTTTAAATGAAAAACAAAGCACCATTCTCTGTACTCATGTTTTTTTAAAAGTTCTGTTTTGTTCCTCTCCGAGCATTAAAATGATTGGAATACAGGTGCTGATCTAATATTTGAGTTTGCATTTTAATGCCAAATTAGTTTTTGAGTGTACTAGACAACAATTAGGATGTTTCAATGGTCACCATTATCTCCTATGAACAATTATGACATCTTAAATGTTGCCAGTGCAGAGAATCAGATATCAGAGGATTGCTTGTTCCATACTGGAAGTTTGTATGGCAAGGCTTTCCTAGCATACTCTTATTAGTTTGAATGAGGATGTTCTACTGCAGGGACTTGTGCTTCTTATGTCTGTCTGCAGTCCTAGTCAACAGTACAATGGTTAACGTTCCTGAAAGTGCTGAATATCCAGGTGGCAACGTAGATTGTTGGAGGGCTGGTAAAGTTGATAGAAAATCTATTGAAAGCTTGGTTGACACTTAATTGGCTTTGGTGACATATTTATATTCTGTTCTCTATTATGACTGCCCAGAGGACTTGTTTGAGTCAAATTCTGGGAATTTCACATGACACACGTTAAATTGGACACAAAGATGACACACTTCATTTTTTTTATTTAATTGCCCAATGTACCTTTGGTTGCAGAATCATAGAGCCGTTCTGAGTTGTTTGCTGTGCTTTAATGCATCAGCACTGGGTACATCTGTGACGGTTGCTTGATGACAGTGTTTGGAGAAGCATGAGTTTGAATTATGTTGTTCATTGTCTGTGAGCTATAAGAGAACAATCTAAATCCTGCAATCTGAGCTTGCAGTGTGCTCTTCTGGATGTAGAAGAAAATGTTCTGTATGTTTACATTTGTATGGTCTTTCTCAGTCACTGAGGGCAACTGTCTCCTCTTTCCTCTCCTACTACTTGCAGACACTTGTTTTTCCCAGCCTGTCATTGTGGATTTGGTCTGCTTCTCTTACTTGCCTAGCTGTGCTTCAGCACTGCAGGGGCTGGGGGGAGGATCAGGGTGCCTCTGCATCATGACAGCGAAGGCTGGAGACACAAGTGCTTTGCTCATAGTTCTGGGAAAGAGTATTTTCTGCCTTTAACAATCCATTTCTGTGCTACGTCAGTGGCTTTGAATGTCTTGGAGAAACGTATGCCCATTATCAAGGTTAAGCTGCTACAAGGACAAGATGTATTGGCTTTCATCTTGCCAGCAATTGTACATAGGCTTCCACATGAAGTAGATGAGACCCAAAAGTAGCTCTTTGACAAAGCTTTCTGCACAAGGTACAAAAGCTTGCTCAAAATAGTGACAATTATCCTCATCTTGCTTAATGTCCTAAGAATAATGAAGTGAAATCTAGCAGGCAAAACAACTGAAGTAGCTCCAAAAAGTGCTGGGGAACAGAGAAGTCTTGCAACATACTCAAAGCAGTCTAAGGGGTACTTCTAACTTGTTTCTCTCATTTCCTTTATTCTTCCTCCTAGGAAGGATTGTGGTAAACTTATAAAAATGGCAAAAGCATATAGAGACCAGCAAAAAAAACAGGGCTATGGAATGTTTGATAAGAGTTTTATATTGTCAGTTTTTCTTGAACGTGCTCATGGTAGAGATCTTCTTTTACACAGGGTTTATCGAGGTTTTCTGGCTGTCCTTGTTTGTTTTTAAGATGTAATTTATTCCTCATTTTAGATTATGGTATGACGTATGTCTTTACTCTTTGTGGTTTTTGATGGTGAACTGTGGCTCAGATCTTTTTGTAAAACATTATCAGAAGTTTGAATTTTTTCCACTTTTGAGTGCATACTACTGAGAATAGATGCAGAGACTGATATTGACTGTGCATAAAGAAGAGTACATGAATTAGAGGAGGAAAAGCGGGCCAGTAAGAAGTGAACTGCTTCAGTTAGTGTGCTGGTTTTAGTGTTACCAGAATTCATAGCCATGCTTCGGTTCAGCTCTTGCAGGCAGTTCTGCTCCAGGCGATGTTCTGACCTTCCTGTATGCTCTCCCATTCTGTGTCTGTCATGTGATATTTAGGGCTTTGGGGTAGAAATGCTCAGAGTATTGACAGTTCCAGCAAGAATGATTTTCATTCCCTAAAATAACAAATCTTTGTGAAGCTCACTGCAGAACCTTTCTCATGTCTTGTCAGATACTGATATTGATATTGCAGATACAGAAAAATAGCAGGTAGAGCAGATAAAAAAAGATTGAAAAACACAGATGTCTGCACGTGTCTACTCTACAAATACCATGGTATTTACTAGTTAAATACTTAGCAATTATCCTGCAGATATTGGTTTGAAGAAGAGAACAGAATAGTGTTGCGTATGCTGTGGGTTCTTCCTTGAATAAGGGAAATGGGATATATAAATTCTAATCCTGAGTTGCAAGTGTTACACACTAGTACTTGACCCTAGAAAGTCAATGAGTAATAATTACTTCACATTTTCTTCCTTATTTGTTTTCTGTGCAGTGTAGCCTGAAGGGAAATACAATGCAGGATGGAGGTTGTCATACTAAAACTCATGTTGTTGTGAAATACTTAGCCTGCAAAAAAGAAATGGAAAATACACATACTGCCTAATCTACCAAATGGAGAAGACTTCTTTGGGGGAAAAAAGTGAAATAGGAGACCTGTTAGTAAAAAAAAAAAAAAAAAAAAATCCACTACATTTCTAACCATTTTATGATGACTGCCTTAGCAACTGAAGGAACTGGGGCTGTTTAGTCTGGGAAAAAGGAGGCTGAGGGGAGACCTTATTGCTCTCTTCAAATACCTGAAGGGTGATTGCAGAAGAGAGCAAGGTTGGTCTCTTCTCACTGGTGACAGTGACAGGAGATTTCCACTGGTGAAAGGTGACAGGAGAAGGGGAAATGGCCTTAAGTTGCTCCAGGGTAAATTTAGGTTGGATATCAGGAAAAACTTCTTTACTGAAAGGGTTGTTAAGCACTGGAATAGGCTCCCTGAGGATATGGTTGAGTCACCATCCCTGGATGTGTTTGGATGTGGTGCTCTGGGACATGATTTAGCAGAGGGTTGTTAGGGTACTATGGTTAGGTTGTGGTTGGACTTGAGCTTTAAGGTCTTCTCCAACCTGAGCAATTTTCTGATTCTGTAATTTTTGAGTTGTGAGAGATCTGTGATAGTCACACCTGTTCCATAATTCAAACTTGGTTCAATAGTGCCTTGCTATATCTAAATCTGTGGAAGTAGCAGATCAGTAACTGAATATTGTTCAAGAATTGTAATCTACTGCTTCAGTTCTAGGTGACATCTGTATAAGAAGTTGTACCACTGTTCTGAAGATGCCTTTATTTAAGCATGATGAAGTGTTAAACTACCAAATGTTTTCTTCACTTTATCATATGCTTGAGCATGTTTTTTACTTGTATGGTGTATTTACTTGCTAAATTTTCCAAACTGTTCTGCTTCTGTATTCACAGAGGAGGCGGTGGCGGTGGAGGAGGAGGATGGAGAGCTGTTCAAGACAGAGATCAGTTTTACAGGTATGCCAGGAAAGCTTTTGGTGTCTGGTAAAAAATGGAAGCATTCTTCTACGTGGCATCCTTGGGATGTTTGAATCAAGTCTGAGGATATCTTCAAATGCAGTAAGAGCAACTGGGCAATTGTTGAATGGTTGAGAATCTTGGATGAGCAGTGGAATTTATTTCAAAGGCTTCCTCATTATGTGAAGGGGTGAGGTTAGTATGGAGGCAGGTTAGTGCAGCTTTACACAAGAAAAACTTGTGATCTGTGACAAGAAGTTAATGTCCTGAATAGTTTTTGTGAATGGCTATTAATGGGATTGGAGCAACTAGCTAATGAAATGAAAAACTTGCGGTTGGATTGGAAAGGTATCCCAGAATTTTGAGGGTGGGATTTGTAGGCAGCAGTGACTGCTGTTCAGATTGATTCTTCATCTAGGCAAGCGTTTCCAATTCATAGTTAGTGTGATTGGGTTTTTGCTGCTTGTTTGGGATGCTCTTGCTTTGAAACAGAAAGCTCATACATAGCCAAATGTGAATGTAGGAGAGCTTATTTCCTTTATAATCAATGTAATATCAATCTGGCCCTTTATTCATAAAAAAACTATTCAATAAAAATCAAATGTTTGCTCTGTTCTCCAGTAGAAACATTGATCAGGTCTTTGTACTCTTGTTAGTTTTCCTGAGTACGCTGTTGATTCAGATAACAATATCTACATAGAGCTGCTGCCACTCATCACCCACAGGATTTAACAGAGGGATTGTTTCTGTTGTCATCTTTTGCAGGAGGAGATCACCGTCCCCATATTACAGCCGAGGGGGCTACAGATCTCGATCCAGATCTCGATCCTATTCACCTCGTAAGTAATATTAGAGTTCTTGTGTCAAAAGCTGATTTCCACTTTGTCTGAACTTCTTCCTTTGAGCTTTCCCATCTCTAATGACTTCAGTGTGGTTGTATTTATGTTGTTATGAATCACAGTTCCCTTTAAAGTTACATTGAGCAAGTGGCAGCCTTGAGGGTAGAGCAAATATTTAGTTTGCAACAAAATAAACTAGGTAATACTGCTTTTTTTTTCTTTCTCTGAGGTAGTGCTTCTTTCTTGGGAACTCAGATCGGACAGCAGTTTGTAGCACATTGAGAGTTTGGTTAAGTGTAGAACAGTAAAGCTGAACTTTCAAGCCTCACAGGTTCTGATATTGAAACTAAATTTTCTGATGCAGTGTAGAAGAGAGGAGGCTAATTTAATCCAGGCTCTAAATGGTGCTTTTTTCAGAATAGCTTATTTGCATGACAGATAAAGCTGTATTTTGGCAGAAAGTTAATAAGATGCAACAGCATTCCTATCATATTCCCCTTGTAATGGATACACTTAGAATTGATGTGTTGTGTTCTCAGCATTCTCATATTTGCCACTTGTGTCTGAAGGATAACAGGTGGAACTGTGCTTTTAGTGATAGGTAGGGAAACTAGCTTCAGCCCCAGATGCATTGCACATACCTTCTGTGTGCTGAAATGTCAGCCCTGCATCTATCTGACATGATTGGAACTTATATACAGAATAGTGCTGATGTTAAGCTTTGACAGACAGATCACTGGGCACTTAGGAAATCTGAAGCAGACTTGAGGTGTGCAAGTGAAATCAGAACTTTAAGATCTGCTAGTATTTAGAGGTCTAATTTTGTCTATTTTTTTCTTTCAGGTCGCTATTAAAGCATGACATGTAGAGGAATTTCTAGCTACAGCCTTTGAGTTGAAATTGCGAGTTTGTGGACAATATTTTTATTGTCTGTTCTGTTTAAACAAGTGAACAGTGCCTAGTGAATAGGTGACTTTTACACCTTTTATGAAGAATACTTCTGTGATGCTGTTTCATTCTGCATATTTGTGTAGTTTGGTGCTTTGTTCCAAGTTGTGTTTTGAAAGGAGTATGTTTTGCATGTATTTTTTTAGTCTCGATTTTGACTCCTGAAAGGTTTCTATTGTAAAAACAAACTGTTCAGTTAGTTTTTTTCTACTGATTCCAAGGTATTCTAAAGATCAAAACCTGTGTAAAGTGCTTTCAAAAAAGTGAAAAATAAAATAAAAAAGTTTGATTTTTTTTTTGTGCTTTTGACAAGTATAAGGGTTGGTTAAGTGGGTTGAAAAGGGACTCCCACATGTACACGATATTCCATAATCTATGACACAAAATTCATAAGTAAAGTTCACACTATGATTGTGTTGTTGGGTAATTGTCTTCTAATTGTAATACCTTCAGGTATATAAATGCAGCGCATAGAGAAGTCCTGTAAAGTGTACAGTAGCAGGAGGAAGGAACATCATTCAGTGACGGTGTACACACAGAGCAGGACATCTTAGAAACTCACGGTAATGCTGCTGAGCTTTGGTTGAGGGGGGGTGAGCTGTTAGCAGATGCTTTATCCCACCTAAGATGTAATCCTTTAAGGAGAGCTCAAAAGGGGGAGAGCGTTTCTGGGAAGTAGATATCCAAACACTTACAAATGGCAATGTAATAATACTTAGACTATGTTGACTTCACTTTTTTCATTTTAAAAGTACATCTTTACCTGTGTATGTGGGTGAAATGCTGAAGGCAGTATGACTCAAATAATGCTTTCCTTTCCATTTTGTACTCAAAGCAGTCAGAAGTACCATTTTTGCTTACTTAGATTCATGAATGTCATACACTTAGAGGGAAATTACTTGGAAAATTTGGGAACAGTGTGGACCTACGTCTAACTAGAGCAGCCCCCAGCCTGGTCTGTATCTTGCAGTAGGCCTGCTGTAAGTGCAGTTTAGTGCTAATAAGTCAGAGGTTTCCATAGAGTTTCTTCCATGAGGTTGCACCAGAGGGAGAGGATCAATGATTGGAAACTTGTTACTGCAGTCTTACTTTTGAGAATACAAATCATGGTTCTATGATCTGCTGTGCTGACTGTCAGCAATAGAGAGTGTCACCAAGGCCATCACAAGTTGGGATTTAAGTGGGTAAGACATCGGCGTGAGCTTGCTTCCATCCCCTCTCCAAATGCTTTTATTTAGCAAGTGCTTTTGTACTTGTACCTATGTGTATGAGCTACACCCCAGTTCTTTTCAGAGACAGTCATTTGTCCCTGAATCTGTTAGATTTTTAGAAGACTGGGCACAAACCATCTTACTGCACAGTAAGTCTATGTAGTTGGATCCATGGGCTAATTATTTTTTACTACACAGTAGAAAATGCATTGAATTTTCCATATTGGTTTACAGTGAATATATTTCACGTAGATGTAGCAGTATACTTGTTTCTGAAGTCAGTTATATTCTGTATTGATGTAGGAAAAAAACTTGCTTTTCCCTTTTGCTCTCTGAAGTGCATTTCAGCACATTCTGTGCCATTGCATGAAGAGATGGGATGAGAGATGGTATTCTAGGGCCTGAAGAAATGAGCCCTACCTGCAGCATCTTTGCAGAGGCCAGGGATACTGACATCAGTGTGCCAAACACCTTGTAAAGGGAAGTTTCTACAGCTACTGAGGTATTCTGGTTTTTTGTTTGAGTTTTTATTGTATCTGTAAGAATTGTGACAAGTTTTCAGCACTGATTATTTTTAATGGAAGTTAGTAGTAATCTCCCTAACCCAGCCTACATCTCTATTCAAACCTGTAGCAGTGTTCTGTGCTGGAAGATGGTGTGCAGCCATTTACCCACTGCAGCTTAAATCCCTGAACACTGTTCCTGATCAATGCAATTTTTAGGGCTGTGGTTACGGACACAAGAATGGGCTTTCCACCTAAAGGTGGAGTTGCAGAAAGGTTGCACCACGCAGCTTTGCAGAGCAGGGAAGCTGTTTGTTCTTTAGACCACGTTTTATTAGTCACTATCTTGTACATCTTTTGACTCATGAAACTGGGATTGACGAATGCAGAGTCAGGAACATGTGTCCTCCGGTAAGCTTTTTCGTATTTTAGTAAAATGAGCATTTCACAATCTGCAGTGCCCTTCCTGGCAGCTGAATTTGTCTGATGGCCTGTTACTGCCAGAAAGTGTCCTCCCACTCATAGCCCACAGTCTTACACCTGGTAGTTCTCAGAAGTCCTAAATCTATGCTAGTAGGATCAGCTGCATCCAGAGCTGGTCAAGATGCATCTTCTGCCCTGCTATCAGGAGAACCTCTTATCTGAGTGTTTCCTGCTACTTGTCAAGCCCAGCAGAAACAGCCCCTCATGAGATGCTCCCCAGCGTGTAATGCTGCCCTGTTCGGCAGGAGTGACAGATTGCTGTGGTATGTGATGCACTTCTGAAACACGCCTGAATCACTGCAGGATGTCCCCATGCTCTGCCAGCATTGAGCACAGAAATTCACCAAGCAGGGAGAAGCCTATTCTCAACTTCAGAAGAAGCTGGATGGTGGTGCATTTGTGCACCAGGAAAGGATGGAAACGCAGCATGGAAAGGCTGCATGAGACAGTCCTGACCTCTACCGTAGTGGGGGCTGCAAAATGCAGACACTTCTCTGCATTCTGCTGTGAAGAGGCCTTCAAGCCCTGCTCAGGTGATACTACTAGTGACACTGAGTCACACTGCGATAGCACAGCCAAAGCAACATCTGTTGGGTGGATGCGAAGCGCCCTGTGTTGACCCTCTTTCCTGCAGGCACTGCAGCAAACAAAGTCTTATAAGTGCGTGGAAAACAAAACAATGGAGAGGCTACAGGAACAACTGATAGGTAGCTGCAATTATGCGAGTCAAGGTCTGCCCTGGGGGTGGATGAAGAGCTGCAGAGCCAAGGTGCCAGCTGGGTGAGGAGTTGTCAGGTTTTTGGGTTCTAAGGAAACCAGGTAATGTTTGTGCTGTTGCTTCTAACCCCACGAAGATCAGGCAATTTCACAGAATCAACCATTCAGGTTGGAAGGGACCTTTAGAGACTCAACCCTCTGCTGTGAGCTGGGATATCAGTGCTAAGGGGGGTGCAACATATCTCCTCTCCCTTGGGTGTGAGGAGTCCCTGTGCTGGTCTGGCTGTTCAAGCTGCACCTCCACGCATGGGGTGTTACATCACAGTTTCCTAATGTGGCTTTGAGTAATTCTGTCATTTGTATATTGGTTCCAGTAACTCCAGCGTAAAAAAGAGGTTTGTGTGGCTGTCCTGAGTCTGCATCTCTAGGACATGGTTTTTGCTTCAGAGACTTGGTCCTAGATCTTCATACCTTTAAGGTCATGTTAGGAGAGCCACTGAAACCCTTTAGCCTGTTGTGAAAGAGCTGTTAGTGCATCCCTACTGAATCTCTGCTATGTCTTGGTCATGCTCAGCCCTGGAGAAGATGTAATTCCTGAAGACCGTCATGGTCCAGCTCTAGGATTTCTCCATGCTCTTTTGTTGCAGCCAGGAAAGCAACTTGGTAAATCTTCCCACTGTTTGCAAGGACAAGAGTGCAAAAGTATTCCATGTATTTTCCAACCAAATTGTTCGCTATCTTCTCAAAACAGGACTAACAACACTGGATTCTGTAGTGCTTGGTGCTGGTGACTGCAGCTCTTCCCCCTCCCCCTTTCCACAGCAGCTGCTCATTTTCTTGCTAGGAGATTTCTACAAGCCAAAAGGATGGTTTCAGGGAAGTTCACTGATGTGATCTGAGAGTTTGCAGGCTGCTTCCTTTGCATCCCAACATTACCATCACCATCCTGATCCTTGACACTGTGTAACTTGGCTAGGAGAGGATACACAGAGATTTGGGAAAAGGAGATATTTGTATCACAGTTCCTGAAAATCCATCCCTTGTTAGGAGCTCTGGCAGGACCAGCAACAGTTTATTCTGTGAAACTGATGCTGTATTTCTCATGCTCTCCCTGGCTGTGCTGCATTCACTCTGCCTTGAGCCTGTGGGTCCTTGACGTGTCTCAGGCTCTTTCTGGGGATAAACACCTGTAATAAACCATGTCCCGACCTGTTGCACTTTTGTGGCTCCTTGAGCAGGCTGCAGCTCCCTGCAGCATATTGTGGCACCCCGCTGCTGCTTGACCAGAAAGAGAAAATAAGTCAGTGTGCAAAGGAACGGAGCTGGTTTGGGGGATGGAAGGGTTATTTGGGGGCTATTTGATGCCTTTGTTTGGCATTGCCCCTCTGGCAGATGTTTGTCTGCCTGCTCCCAACACCTCCAGCCCAGGAACGTCCCCAGCTCCTCCTCTCCCGTGTCTGATCAACCATGAGCTCCTTTCTCCCCCGAATCTTCCCTGTTTTTTTCAAAGCAGCCCTTCACACACAACACGAGCCTGCTATCTTCTCCTCCTCCAGACTAAACAATCCCTCCTTCGACCTTCCCTTGCTCTCACTTTTTTTTCCTCCTTTTTTATCTCTCTGCTGCCTCCCCAGACGTGTTACGCAACCTACGGCTTCTTAGAGAGGCACGATCTTATTGCATCCCCACCTGTGCCGCTCTTGGAACAAAACCTGTGCCCTGCACCTCCTCATAAGGTCCATCACAACACTGGGAAGGCATCAGAAGGAAGGCGGTGAGCTCCTTCTGCAAAGCCCAAAATCGTGAGCAGAGGGATGAGCTTCTGTAGGAGCTCTGCGTGAAGTATTTGGGCAGGATGAGCTGAATATAGGCATACAGCATCGTTATTTTTCAGTTCACTGAAAGCACGAAGCCGGCAGCTGCCGTATGCCCTTGGGATGGGAAGCACCAGCTCCTACCACCCTCCCTCTCCACAAGGCTCCTCCTAGCACTGTGAGCACCCCAACACGCTGATGCTGAGCCTGGCAGGAGCTGTGCCGGGAGCAAAGAAGAAGAAATCGGAGGAGAAAGGATTCTTCTGGCTTTGCATCATCGCAGTCTGACCACATCTATTTTTGCTGTACGCATGGCATCAAGCACCCGTCACCGCTATTCCTACCCGTCGCACCGCCGCATGACACGGCCACGAGCAGGGAAGGGGCTTTGCTCTCGTTGGCCCTGCTGCACACCCAGGGAATCCGCTCGCCGCCCCACGGCCACTGGCTGAGGACAGCTGGCAGCAGGCACGGCGCTGCCCTCCAAGGACACTTGTTCCCTCCCGCCAGGCTGGGGTCAACACGCCTTAATTTAGGCTCTACTCACAGCTGCCTTCATAGAGATACGGCCTTGTGCTTGCAGGAGCAGTGAGAGCTTACTGAACTCAAGGCAGCAGTACCTCTTGGTTCCTTGCGGTGCCCATGGAGCACCCACACCCACCAGGGCAGCCCACGGCATCGGGCTGGGGACGGGCACTGCTTGTTGCGGGGCTGGCCGGCCTGGGGGCTTTGCCAGCAGCCACCAGGGACGTGCTGGGCTCCTGGAGCCCCTCGGCCGGAGGTGCGCATGGCAGCAGTACCCAAAGCAGCACACTGACTGTGGGCTTCCTTGGGTGTCCTTCCTTTATTTTCCCCTTTCATTTATTTCTTTAGTTTTCCATTCCTTCTCTTTTACCCCTCTTCTTTCTTTTGTTTTTTTTTCCTCTTTCCCTCTTTTTTTTTCCCATTCTTTTCCTTTTTCCCCTTTTTATCATTCTGTTTTTCCTTCTATCTTTTTTTACCTTTACTTTCACTTTAATTTCCCTTTTCTTTACTCTTCCTCGTTATTTACCTTTTTCCCCTTCTTTTCATTTTCTTTTTTCCTTTTCATCTGTTCCATCCCTTTTTCTGCCCCCCTTTTTCTTTCACTTCAATCTCTTTTCCTTCCTGCCTTCCTTCCTTCCCCTTCCTTTTCATTTTTCCTTTTCCCTCCCTTTTCCTTTTTTTCTGTTCCCTTTCCTTTTCTCTTTCCCTTTTTAATTTGGCTTTTTTCTTTTTCTTTTTTATCCTTTTTTTCTTTTACCTTTTCTTCTTTTCCTTCCCTTTCTATTTTTTCGTCTCCCTTTTCTTTCCTTCTTCCATCCCTTCTTTTCCTTTCCCTCTTCTCATTTCTTATACTTTTTTCCCTTTCCTTTTCCTCTTTTCCTTCCCTCTTCCTTCTTTCTTTTCCCCTTTTCAATGTCTTTCCCTTACTTCCTTTTACCTTTTCATTTTTCATTCTGTTCTTTTTTTCACCTTCTTCTTTCCCTTTCCTCTTCTTTTTTTCTTCCACTTTTCCCCCTTTTCTTCTCCTTCTCATTTCCCATTTTTCGGTCCCTCTTCCTTTCTTCTTTCCCTTTTATTTTCCTTCTTTCTTTATTTTTCCCTCTTCACTTTCACCTTTCTCTTTCCGTTTTCTTTCCCTTTTTCCCTTCCCTTTTCCTTTTTGTTGTCCCTTTTCCTTTATTTCTTTCCAATTTTTCTTTTCCCATTTTCCCTCTTCCTTCCTTTTTTTTTCTCTCTCTCTTTCACCTCTTTCTTCCCCCTCCCTTTTCTTTCACTTTCTTCCCTTCCCTCTCTCCCACCTCCCCGCTTTCCCTCCATCTCCCCCCGCTCTCCATCCCCGCACTCACCCCCTGCCCGCTCCCTCCCCGAGGCGGGGACAGCACGGCCCATCCCCGCCGGGGGGGCCGCGGCTCCACGTGCGGCAGTGGGGCGGGGGGCAGCGGGGCAGCGCCGGGGTTCGCCGCGCTGCTGGGGAGGCGGCTCGGGCCGGGCTCGGCTCGGCTCGGCGCGGCTCCGCCCGCTGCCCGGCGGCGGGGCGCTGTTGCAGGGCTGCCGCGGGCTCGGCCGGGCGGGTGGCGCAGCGCCGTGCCGTGCCCGACGCTCATCTCCGGCCGCCGGGGCGGGAGGAGCCGCGGGGCTCCCCATGAAGCGCCGGAGGATGAACAAGCTCTACATCGGCAACCTCAGCCCCGCCGCCACCGCCGACGACCTCCGGCAGCTCTTCGGCGACAGGAAGCTGCCCCTGGCCGGCCAGGTCCTGCTCAAGTCCGGCTACGCCTTCGTGGATTACCCGGACCAGAACTGGGCCATCCGCGCCATCGAGACCCTCTCGGGTGAGCAGCCCCGCGCGGCTCCCCCCGCGCCCCCCGTTCCCCGTGAGGGCTCTGGGTCCCCCCCAGGGCCGCCCCTCTCCACCCTGCTCCCCCCCTCCCGGTTTCTCCGGCCCCTACGAATTTTTCGCTGATTTTTTTCTCCGATTTTATTGAGGGGCGACTGAACGGCGGAGCCCGGAGCCGGCCGCCCCCCCGGCACCCCCCCGGCCCCGGGCACCATTTTACGAGGTGCGCTGCCCCAACTCGCCGGGGGCGCGGAGCGGGAGGCGGCCGAAGGGGCGGCAGGGGGGGGGGCGGCGCGGCGCGGCGGCCGCGGGCGGAGTGGGGGGGGAGCAGCGCCGTGGGGCCGCGTTCCGCGGGGTGGGGGTGATGAACCGAGGATGGGGAATATGCAGCGGGGGGTGTCCGTGGAAAGGCTGCGCCCGGGGGCGACCCGGGGGGGTGGCGAGGTGCTGAGCGCGTTTTCCCCCGCAGGTAAAGCGGAGCTGCACGGCAAAGTGCTGGAGGTGGATTACTCCGTGCCCAAAAAGCTCAGGTGAGCGGGGAGCTGCGGGGAGAGGGGGCACGGGGCCGTGCATATGCACACACGCGCACACGCGTGGGGGGGGCGCGGGAGCAGCGCCCGCTTTTACTTTCGCTCCGCGAAGCGCCGCGCGGGGAGGAGAGAGCGAGAGGGGGGGGGAGGCTCGGGCAGCAGCACCACGGGCGCGGGGAAGGGGTGTCCCCGTCCCTCTCCCCACGTTCCACCCGCGGGGAACACCTCAGCTGCCCCGGGTGGGCCGCAGCGCTCCGCTCCCTAACGAGCCCGGAGAGAACGCCGTGTGTCCCGGAGCGCGGCGCGCCCGGGGGCAGCGCAGCATCGCAGCATCGCGGCTCCAACCCACGTTTTCCCCACCCGACGTGCGAAGCGAGGGCTGCGGGCTGAGCCTCGCGTGTGCCTGCGTGGTTTATGCCGTGGGCTCGGGGGCAGCGGCGCTCCGGGGGAGAGCCGCAGCGATTGGTGCTCGCTGCCGCATCCACGCATCCACACGTCCCTGTACCTCAATTCGTGGTTTGTGAGTTGAATAATCGGTGATTGTGCCATCGGGATGGGTTTGTGTGTGTCTGTGCTGAGTGTCAGTGGGTTAAATAATGTGTTATCAAACTTTTTTTTTTTTTTTTTTTCATTTTTTGGGAGTATTTGGGAACGCCGGGTGCGATTTGGTTTCGGCAGGGTAAGGGAGCTCTGCATAGGGGCACCGTGGGGGTACGGTGTTGGTGTGCCCCTAGGGATGGGCTGAGCATCCTGATGGTGGGGGGAGATGGAAAAGAACAGGAATATAGCAACAGCGATAATAAGAGTGATATTAACAGTAATAATAGCAATGATAATAATGTTGACAACAGTGGAATGCCCGAAGCTGAGCCTGGGCACCGCAGCACAGCCCGTGTCTCAGTGCTTTGGGTGGAGGCACAGCCCCACTGCAGCTCCTGCTGCCCAGGGGGTGGCTGGGGGGGGGCTTTCATTTTCTACCCCCACCAGCTGAACCGTTTTCAAAGGGTTCTTTCAGGAAAGAATTGATTCCAAATGAGTGTGTGGCTTCCAGCAGGAATTACTCCTCCGGGTGTTAAACCCCAGAGGCTGCGGGGATGGGGGGGGGGGCTCCATGCTGGGGGTTGTTGGGAACCCCTGAGTGACCCAATATTTCATTCCATTTCATTTGACTTTGTTTTTCCATCCTTTCTGCACTGCAGTACCTTCTGGAGGGTGGATTATTTTTCCCACTGGCGCGGGGCACAGCTCGGGCTCTATGCCCCCAGCCCCGTATTGCCACTGTCACAGCTTAGCAGTGGCCGTGGTACTCCTTTGGGGCAGAGCTTTGTGGGCAGAGCCTCGAGCAGCGCTATACATGTGCTGAGAGCAGGACACTGTGCTGCCAGCCATAAATCCAGGGCAGAAAAAAACTGGATTTTCGGTTCATTTTGACACAAATAGCTTTGCTCTGGGTTCAGAATGGAATTCAGAGCGAATCAGAGGGAGGTGATGCTGCAGTGGGGACCCACACACTGATCCTGGTGCATTGCTCTCGTGTCATCCTTTTGGTAGTGCAGGACTTAGACTGCAGAGCCCTGTGTTGTGCTGGTGGGTTCTGCTCCCAGTGCCACTGCCCCTCCCCAGGGCACAGCGTGTGGCCACGGCCACCTCTGGTGTTGGGGCTTGGAAAAAACACCATGGAGGAAAGGGATAACATGGAGGGTGTGTTTGTTTTCTTTTTCCTCCTCCCCCCTCACCCCCCCCTAATCTGGAAAAACCGTGGCAGATGGACACCGCAGCGCTCAGCCCCACGCTTACGCGTCCCCAGGGCTGTGTTGTCACATGTGCAGGGGGACCTTAATGCCTTCAGAGCGTCAGGAGCAGCCCTGGGCACTGTGCTGGTGGATGTGAGGCAGTGCAGTGATGCCCCTCCCCACGCAAAGCCCATATCCAAATGGGAACCCCCGAGCAGGAGGGGGGGAACCAGCAGACCTCAGCATTTGAGGACAGTGCAGGTGGGTGTCGTCACCCTGAGTGCCCGTGGCTTTAGCTCCTGACGCCAGCGCTTGCTTGGTTGGTTTTTATTTCTCCTCATGTGTTTGTGATTTGTACAAGCAAAGCTGTGGGAAACGAGCAGGCTTTGTTGGTGTGCCCATGCAAAGGATTTACCCGTTTACCCAAGCTGAGGGTAGCTCCCTGCTGTGGGGCTGGCAGTGCTTGTCAGGTGCTTGTCCTTGAACCATCATTAGCGATGATGGGTATTACTGTAATTGATTTCTCCCAGCCTGCTGCGAAGCAGGAGGGGTGCAGGTGTACTCATCACGGGGTCTACTGTTGGAGTTTGAGGAGGCTGAAATTGGCCTGTGGAGCTCCCAGAGATGGGAATTAATAAAAATAATGATGATCATAAATAAATTAACTCCCCAGGTCTGTATTGGTGGCTTTCATGGTCCAGCACTGCTTCAAGCAGGGGTCTGATGTAGAAACTCTTGGTGGAAGTAATAGTGGGATGGGGTGAGGTGGAGTGTAACTTACTGTAGGGATCCTGCTTTAGGAGGGGGTTGCACTATATGTTCTCCAGAGGTTCCTTTCAACCTCTATAAGTCTGTGATTCTGTGGGTGGGATGAATCAGGATGAGATGTGTTGAGGTGTGATGGGGCAGGTGGGATGCTGTGGGACAGGATGTCCCAGTGGGATGGGATACAGAAGGATGGGTGGATCGAGACAGGATGGGTGGGGTGAGATGGAATGTGTAGGGTAAAATGGGATGGGTGGGATGCTGTGGGACAAGATGAATGTGATGAGATAGGGTAGAGTGGGATAAAGTGGGATGGGAGTAGGGACGGGTGGATTGGGAAGGATAGGATGGGTGGGATGCGGTAAAGTTGGTGGAATGGGATAGAATGGGATGTGGGTTGGGATAGGATGAATCCTTCTCCTTGCCATGCAAGGATCTTGCAGCTGTGCACCCAACCCTGAAATCCCCCTGGTGACAGCTGGGACAGGAGTCTGTGGCCACTGGAGGGATCAGGGTTTGGTAATGCTGCAGCAGACGGTGTGTTCTTTGGCTCTGGCTTCCCCATATCTTCCAGTGCTCCATTTCTCTTATTGGCAGAGCCCCCTTTGGAGAGACCTGCAGCATAGAGTGGGTCACAAAAAGGGGCTGCGTTTTGCAAAAGTATTTTGGGAACAGTGACCCAAAGTGTCGCATCCCCAGCATGCCTCCACCTGGAGCTTGTCCCAGGCAAGGGCAAAGCTTTGCAAAACCTCTGGCCACTGGTGGATCCCTAAAGCAGGCTGCAGATTCCCTGTACCAGCCTAAGCACTCATGCAGCCGCAGGGAAAGGCAGCTCTGTGAGATGGTCTGGGCTGAAAATGGCAGCAAAAATGGGGAAAAATAACACCTGTTAAAACATGATGGTGAGGTGCAGGCGAGCCAGAGGGAGAAGTGCAAGGATGCAGGGCTGTGTGGTAGCGGCACCTGGGCTGCACGGGCAGGTGTGTGCCTGCATCCTTCACTGCTGTGGTGCGCGGAGGCTGTGCCGAGAGGTTTCCTTGGAAACACATCAGCTCAATGGGGATGGAGCTTTCCTGAGATGGCTTCAGGCCCGGCAGGAGGTGGCCAAGGCTGGACTTGGGGCTGTCCCTTGGGGCTCTCTGGGCAGCGGGGTGCTTTGGTGGGCTCTTGCTGTCTCCTTCTCAGAAAGCCCCCGGTATGGCTGCCCACCCATCACCACAACTTGGGGCTTTCTCTTTGCAGGAGCAGAAAGATCCAGATCCGAAACATCCCCCCGCACCTGCAGTGGGAGGTGAGAAGTGCCATGCTCGCTTTGTGCCCCTTCACAGCACCCCTGTGGTCCTCCATTTACCTTCCAGTAATCCCAGCTGGGAGGTGGGGAGGGCTGGGCTCCCTCCTGTTGCCCTCCTCTGGTCACTCTGGAGTTATGGGGTGTGGGTGGATGAAGGTGATGGAGCTTTTGGGTGGAGTTGGGTTGGAAACAGCCCTGAGGAGCAGAGGAGTCCTCCTGGAAATGGCTCATCCCAAAACTGACTCTGGGAGGAGGTTGGGGGTGGAGCAGGATCCGAGCCTGGCTGGCTCCTGCCCCACACTTCCCACTTGCTGCTCTCTCCCCAGGTGCTGGATGGCCTCTTGGCTCAGTACGGAACAGTGGAGAATGTAGAGCAAGGTGAGGTGGTTCGCTGTTTCTGTCCTCAGGCTTAGGGTTTGAATTTTGGGTGGTCCTGTGTGGAGCCAAGAGCTGGGCTCATTGATCCCCTTGGGTCCCTTCACACTCAGGGTACTCCATGATTCCATGGTTTTCTTCTTAGCGTGGTCCCCATCTATGCAAAAGCCCCAGTGCTGATCCCAAGCACAGCCCATGCTGGAAGAGACACTCTTAGCTAACCTAAATGTGGTTTTCCCAGTGATTAGGAAACGGTTTGCTTTCTGCTGCAAACATGGGGTACCAAGGGATGGAGTGGTAGTGCCAGCCATCTCCTGCTGTGCACTGACACTCCCTGTCTTGCTTTTCCCCCAGTTAACACAGACACAGAAACTGCAGTTGTCAACGTCACATATGCAACAAAAGAAGAAGCAAAAGTGTAAGTGGCTTCTTCTTTTTTTTTTTTTTCCCTTTTGTCTTCATTTTCTTTTTGTCCTGGGAACGTGGTTGAGCACCGTGCATGGGCTGGAGTTTGCCCCATCAGCTATGTTTGCTTCATTCCACAAGTCGTAGAGCTGGTGAAGGCCGGTACATCTCCATGTGATGAGGCCAGGTTTTGTCCTTGTTGCTGTGGCACTTCCCATGGAGAGCTGTAGCCTTGCAGCATCAAGGGAAAGGAGACCTGAGATGGTACCAGCCCCATTGCCCTCACTGTGGAACTTCCAGGCAAGACAGATCTCCAGCCAACCATGTGAATTCTCGCAGCAAAGCCCAGCTACATTTCCCAAGCCCTCAGTCTCCTTGGGTTGTTTTTAATCTCATAGATCTTCAGATATATACAGGGCTGTCCCATGGCCCTGTGCTTGTTCCCTTTGTGCCTTCTGTCCCCAGGCAGCACTCTGCTGTGTCCACTTGCAGTGAGCTCCACACCCCATCTTTCCTACAAGCCTGCAGGTCTCTGTGGGTATCAGGCCAAGGGGTTGTCTTAGAAGTGGAAGTCTAGACTTGAACTGGGAATGTGCTGTGTTACCACCAGCACAACCCGCCTCAGCTGCTGGGGAGGAGGAATACAGAGAGGAAGGTGGGAGAGGTGTTGAAGAACCACTGCAGTGGTGAGAGTCCTACATATACCTCTTGGCATCTGGGGACAAGTCAAGTTGGAGTCCCAAGTTGGCAAAAACTCCACTTCTGCTCCCTGGAACCATGAGAAGCATCTGACTGACTTCTAAAAGGCATCCTTTTACCATCCCCTTCTCTCCCTGCCTTGCAGAGCAATTGAGAAGCTCAGCGGCCATCAGCTTGAGAGCTATTCCTTCAAGGTTTCCTACATCCCGGATGAAGAGGTGAGCTCCCCTCCGCCCCCCCAGCGATCCCGCCGCGGGGGCCACGCTTCCAGGGAGCAGGGCTCCTCCCCGGGGGGCTCCTCACAGCCCAAACAGCTCGATTTCCCACTGCGGATGCTGGTGCCCACGCAGTTTGTTGGTGCGATCATAGGAAAGGAGGGCTTGACCATAAAGAACCTAACTAAGCAAACCCAGTCCAAGTAAGTACCTCGAATTGTTTTCTTTCCTTCCACAGGACTCTGTAGGTTCCCTTGCTTTTGACTGTTCTGAATGTATTTTTGGGGTGTAGCTTCAGCAGAGGGCAGTGAGCCTGTCCCGCTGTCATGGAGTCTCATGGGGTCGGCCAGGTCAACCCCACATCCCAGATAGATCCTTGCTGGCTTGGGGGGAGTCTGCTTCCAGCAGGGCCCTCAGAGGGGAGCTTGTACTATAAATAGACAGAAATGGAGATTTCAAAGCTTGGTGCTTTACAAAGCAGGGGAGCACTGCCAGCTCCAGTGCAGCCCCAATATGGATGCGCTCTCTGCAGTCAGCCAGCCAGCATCACTTGGGTGACAGAACTCTCACCCTGAGAACATGGCTTAGGCTGAGCGTTGGGAGAAAACCGGCAAATCTGGGGATAAAATGGGGATCTGAGAGATGGTGACTGTCTTTGCCCATGGAATTTGCTCCTTATTACTGCTCTGTAATGATTAGAGATGTCAAATAGGGGTAAAGGGGGTGCTGCGCAAGCGTTGTGTGAAGGTTGGGCTTTTTGTAGCAATTTGAAGCCTTTTTTTCCTGCAATCTGATGTTTTTACTTTTGAAGAAAAAGGAAAAGCAGCAGAAGGACTGTCTTGTTGAAGTTTCCCATGTTTCTCATGTTGATGTTTACATTGATTGCATGGTTTTCCTGCACGCTTTGTTTCTGCCCAGATTTGTTTGTGTTTAACCCAAAGCTATCTTCTCCCATGTTCATCATCCTGAACCCGCTGATCCCACAGGACATGAGCCTCCTGTAACCAGAACATCCTCCAGAGCGTCCTATTTCTCAGAGAAGCTTTTAGAGGAAATTATTTAAACCTTAATAGTGCATCCGCTTGAGCCCAATTCCTTCCGGCCCCAGCTGGTGCTCAGCTGTCTCTGAAACACACTGACCACTGCAGATCTCTGTAATATGGTCTCCAGTGTTTGTGGCCTTGTGGTCTGCACAGCAGAGTGGTGTAGTGCTCGATGTAGCTCAGGAGGATGCTCTCTTTGCTGGTGCTCACTCCTGCCAGCAGTAGGCAAAGGCTGGTGCCCATCCTGCCCATTCTGGTATGAAAAGTTAACCTCCAGCCTGGGTAAGAGAAGTGTTTGAAGATCTGTGTGCATGCGTCCCTTGGGCTGAACTTGGAGCTCAAGCTCTGCTCATCTTGTTTGCCACCATCCCTTGCTCCCAGAGCTCATGGGCGCTGGGTTTTAGAGGTGTTCTGGTTGACAAAAAGAGGTTTGTATGGAGAGGGGGCAGCACTGTAAGGAGTGGAGCGTGGCCACCTCGTAGCTGTGAAGGCAGCTGCTGCCCTCCCAGTTGCAACGTGTGCTGCGTTTTGGCTCATCGCAGCCCTTCTTCTCCAGGTGAGTCCCTGAGTGTGTTTGGCAGTGGGTGTGCCCTCACCCTTGCCACCTGAGACTGGAAAGTTTTCCTCTGCAAGCCCTGATTTCTGCCCCAAAACATTTGCTGCTCTGCAGGCAGTTTCTACTGCAAAGCTGTAGGCTTCCCATGCCTGCTTTCATGCTTAGCAGTGGCCAGAGATGCTTCCTGAGCTCTGGGGACAAAACCAACCCCAGGCTGAGTCATTCTCTTCCTTGGCCATCCCCCATCTCTGTTCTCCCACTGGACTGGACCTGTGCACTATCAGCACCGGGTTTTGCTGGGATGCCTGGAGCCCTCTGGCTGTATGGGGAGGACATACCTGGATGCAGCAGCCTGTTCCTGGTCTCCCATCTTCTCGGCGGACTGAGTTCATCCTTGCACATCCACATTTAGGATGGATTGTGTGTAGGCTAGCAGGAAATATGGCCCATGTTTTTCTTGGATTCTCATTGTTTTGGAGCCTCCACCCAGCTCATCTGTGGCTCTCAGCTCCAGTTTGATACCAGGGCTCCAGTTTGATGGGGCACAGCCACGTGCCCCATCTCCACCAACCTCAGCTGCCTGTAGGGTCAAGAAGGTGCCCAGCTCCATTCTCTGCAGTGGCCACAGGTTCTTCCTTGTACCCCCCCAGCAGTCACACCAAGCTGGTGTAACATGGCACCACCACGTTGAAGCACGGACCTGTTGTCCCCTCTGGTGGCACTTTGTGATCCTTTTGCCACCCCATCTGTGTCACAGGGTGGCAGGGGATGTCCCTGTGCTTGCTGAGTGCTGCTTTGGGCCTCTGAAGGAACAAGTCCTCCAAGTCAACCTGATGGAGCTCCACAGCCTGGGACAGCTTGGAAATGTCACATGTGAGTGACAGCAAGCAGCTTGGTCACTGTGTGCCACAGACACAACTGAAGTAGAGATGAAATGAACCAGTGCTTCTTTGTGCGGTCCAAGTAGGACCCGTGTCCTACCTGAGCAGTTCTAGCCTGAGCTGTAGGAGATCTGCTGAAGCGACACGGCCTGCCAAGCCACCAGACTCTGCTTTTCCTCTTCAGTGCTTGGCTGAGACCATCCCCAGGTTTGTTTCAAAGCTGCTGTAGTCCAGACCTTTAGCTCAGGGAAGGCTTGCCCAGCTGTTCCTCCTCCCTGTAGATGAAGCCTTCGTGGTCCTGTGTGCTGGCTGGTAGGCTCCTGGAGGAGATGACCCATGTGAACCTGCCATGACCCCCCATCACCCAGCCGTTGTGCTGGGGGACACCCTTCACACTACAGCGCTTGGCCTTGCTTGCCCTGCAGCACCCACATACAGCCCTGGCTGAGACACGGACCTCATAGAAAAGCAAGAACTTGGCTGTTGCCAGCCAGTGCCACGATGGAGCTGAACCTGTGACGCTGATGATGTTTGCTTAACAGCAAGTATGGCGCCTTCCAAGGAAGTGGAGGCTGGCTGCAAGACGGTTCCCACACAGCCAACAAGATGGCTGCACCAAGTTGCCCTCTGGGGGGACAACGATGCGGTGGAAAAGAAGGAAAGCTGTTCTTCAAGATGTGTGGTTCGTGCCCGGGAATCTCCTACCCTGCTTTCCTCTCTCCTCTCTCTCAGGGCCCTTGCCAGGCACGGTGAGGCCCGTGCCTCCTTCCTGCCACCTGCCGAGGGAGGAGCGAGGAGATAGAGCACGGGCTCGGCCAGTGCACAGGGGAAAGCTTTCTGGTCTCACATGGAAGGGCGTGAGTACAAGAGCTGTTGTTAACGTGCACGTGTGACTCCAGGCCCTGGACACCACGGGTAAGTCGTCCCTCCATCCTGGAGGATGTGGCGGTACTGCACAGTCTCAGGTGTCGTGCAGAGAGATTGAGGTTGGCTGGAGGGCTCTGAGCCGATCCCTGCTCCAGCAGGATGAGGCACAGGGACAGAGCTGGCTGCTGAGGGCTCTGTCCAGCAGAGATCTGTTTGGCCCCGTCTCGGTGTGTTGTTGGATGGGGGTTGACATCCCCCTGTTCCCAGGCAGATGGCAGAGGCACATGCAGGCCAGATGCGATCTACTCAGTGGAAGCAAAGCACTGCTTCCAAAGGGCAGTAGATGTACATCAGCTTTGCCCAAAGATGGATCAGATGCTGAAATGAGCCTGTTTGTGTTTAGCAAGCTGAATACTGTACTCTCAAGTACCTTCTTGCAACACCAGCCTTGTCTCAGGGCCTTCTCTCTGCTGGTTGTTTCGCCATAGGGTTGACATCCATCGGAAGGAGAATGCTGGCGCTGCCGAGAAGCCCATCACCATCCATGCCACACCAGAGGGCTGCTCCGAGGCGTGTCGCATGATTCTTGATATCATGCAAAAGGAAGCTGATGAAACCAAATCGTAAGTGCCCCTGGCTGAGTCATGTCATGTCAGTGGGTTTGCTGAGCAGTGCCATGGGGTCCTGAAGCTCAAGTGGCTCTATAGAGGGTGTGTAGGTGAACTTGGAGAGCAAAACCCTTTCAACTGAAACAATTCTATGATTCTAAACCATGTGAAACACAGAAGCGCTATCAGGTTTGAGCAGTCCCTAAGCTCCTGTTCCCCAGAAGCTGAGGAGATGCAGTGAGATGCAATGATGTTCTTTCTGTTCCTTCCCTGGGTTGCTGCTGCCCTTTGCTGGAGAATGGTCTCTGGGCCAACTGGGCCTTGAGGATTTGTTTTTTTTTCCGTATTTTAGAGCAGAAGAGATCCCCTTGAAAATCCTAGCACATAACAGCCTGGTGGGGAGGCTGATTGGCAAGGAGGGCCGCAACCTCAAGAAGATCGAGCAGGACACCGGCACGAAGATCACCATTTCACCGTAAGTGCTGGGTAACACCGGGCAGTTCCCCCCATCCAGCACACCATTGAACCCCACAACCACGTCCTCCCGTGTACGTTCCTCGTCAGGGACCGGGGAGGAGCATCACACCTAGTCCTGTGCTGTCCAGAGGGCGATCCCTATTCTCTGCTTTGATAGTTTTCCTTTCTTTTCGGCATGAAATGTAACAACATCTCCTGTTCTGTCTGAATGTGGGCTAGTTTGCAGGATTTAACTATTTATAACCCCGAGAGGACCATCACGGTGAAGGGCAGCACAGAGGCGTGCTCCAATGCTGAAGTGGAGATCATGAAGAAGCTGCGAGAGGCCTATGAGAATGACATTGTGGCCGTCAATGTAAGTTCCCAGCCCACCCCTCTGACATCCCACTGCTTCAGAGCCACTGCTGAGGCAACCAGAAAAAAATGGAGCTGTGGGGGACAATCTGTTATGGACAGGGCCGTGCTGTTGGGTAAAAAGCCTCAAAAGCCCATTTGCCCATCTTTGTGTGTCTTTACTTTTCTAGCAACAGGCCAACCTGATCCCAGGACTGAACCTTAGCGCTCTGGGGATCTTCTCGACAGGGTTGTCCATGCTCCCATCCTCAGCAGGGGCTCGAGGCGCTGCCGCAGCTGCCCCTTACCACCCTTTTGCAGTAAGTGCCTGATAATTTGGGGTGTGGAGATTCATTTGTGGGAGCCCTCATAGTTCTTGGGGTTGAGTTGATGCTGTAGCTATGGGAGACATGGCATGGGGAGCCTTGAGCAAGAGCTCACTCTTGGCTGGTTTGGAAAGATGCTCATCCCTAGGTGGAGAGGATGGTGAATGCCTTTGGCTTGTCCCACTTTGCGTTTTGCTCCCTGGGTAGATGAGCTATGTCCTGGTGTTGTGCTGAGCTCAGTCTCACCTCTACCTAGGACTTGCCATGTCTTGAAGGTGGTTCTCTGCTTTTTGCTCACACTGTCCACATCCCGTGTGTCATGGCCAGGTGGTGCCCTGCAGATGTGGGCACACCGCCTCCCTAGAGGGGCTGAACTGTGGCAGGACCTGCAGGCATTGCTACCAGCATGCTGAGCATGGCTGGGAGGGGGAGGAGCAGCAGCGCCTCCTGCTCGCTGACACTCAGAGGGTTGTGCTTACTGAGAGTGTATCTTCAGAGAGAAACACTGCTAGAAACACTTCTTGTCGATGTGACACAGGTCCTTCTGACTTTTCCAGAAGTCTTGTAGCTGGTAAATGCAGGTACAGCCTCAAGATGTAGATGTGTTTGGGTATCCAGGCTGTGTTGCCTACTGTAGCAGAAATGCTAAGCCATGGCCTGAAGCAGTGATTGCGCACCTGGTGGAGGGCAGGGCCAACCCAGGGGAGCTCAGGTGCATGCAATGTACCTGAGTGATTGGAAGGGTGGAGCCAGGATGCACCCCTTCCCAGACCTCATTGAAGGGTTGGCAGCAGAGGCAAGGGTATTCCACTGGAGATCCCTGCCTACCTGAGGCATTCCAAAAGTAAGCAGCTGTATTCCTTCATTTCTGCATCCATGGCTGCTGTGTTTGGGCTTGTCCTCATTTGCTGCAGCCAAAGACTTTGCCACCCCACTATTATCACTGTACTTTCCATCACATTTTAGCATTACACCTACACGTGTCCGTGTTGAGCTGCACAGACACACACCAGGACACATGGAAGCCAAAAAACCATGAGGATGGTGGGCAGGGAGATCAGCAGGCCGCTGTAGTGGTGGTGAATATCCCCTTGTCTCCCAGCACTTGTAGGGCACCCGTAGGGTGACCAAGGGATAGAGTGCAAACCTGCGAAACCCACCCAGCTCCCTGTCTGTATCTCTCTCTGTGTGTTTGCTCAGATGCTTTAAATGCAGGGAGGATGCCTCGCTGCATGTTAATTTACTTTTGTGCTGTTTTCTTTTTCTGGCAACGCCAACAGCAGAGTGGCAGGAGGAGAACGGTGAGTGCTGAGCCTGTGCTGGGCTTGTGGTGCAGAGAGGCGGCTGAGTGTGACCCTGGGGCTTGTGGCCATGTGTGGTGACACCCAGAGGAGTTCCTATCCCCTGAGCATTGCTAATTTCAGGGCAAAGGAGCATTGGAGCAAGTTGAAAGCAAAGGGAGCCCCTTCGTTCCTTTCCTACTTTCAGCCTCTGGAGCAGCAGGGGAGGTGTCTCAGCACACTTCATGTCTATGGGGTGCTTAGTTTGTCTGTCTTTGTGTGTCCCTGGGAGAGGATGGGAAATACAGATTGGTGCCTTTGGGAAATGCAGGTTGGAGCATCTAATTTAGCAGCAGCATTTCTTGCTTCATGGGCTGGAGCAGCTTTCAGTTCTTCCATGCAGGCTCCTGGGCTCCTTTACCCAAAACCGTGTATTTCCCAGAGCAAAACAAGGAGCAATAGGGAGTTGGCTCCCAGGCAGTTCCTTGCCCCCCAATACCCTGTTTCACATGGAATCATGGAAGTCGTTGCAGTTGGAGAAGACATCCAAAATCCCCAGGTCCAACCCCAACTCGCCCCACTGTGCCTACTGACCATGTCCCTCACCACATCTCCACAGCTCTGAACACCTCCAGGGATGGTGAGACCCCCACCTCCCTGTGCAGCTGTGCCAATACCTCATTGCTCTTTCTGAGAAGAAATTGTTCCTAATATTGCATCCGTGTTAGTGCCGGAGTGGTGATTGTGGTGGCTGGAGCTCAAATCCTGAGCTTTGGAGAAGTGTGTGAAGCAGGAGGAAGGAGGCTCGTGGTGTGAGGGGGAAATAGGAAAGTGCTGAGCTCCCTATGGCCCTGGGGCTGGGTAGGGTGCTGTGGTGCAGGAGATGATGCCTGTGGCTGTAGCACAAGCTTGGGGCAACCTTTACTTTATCTCCTCTGGCACTGAGAAGCATGTCATGAATCCATGACATAACAAGGTCATGGATTCAGTTGTAAGCCAGTCTTCACTGAGGACCACTGTTGGTCACAGCATTGTTTTAGTGCTGGTTTGCAGACTGAGGGATATCCCCATGTCCCTGTGATGGGGTTTGGGGACATCCCTGACTTTGCTCCCTGTTCCCCTGCAGAGCTCCTCAGCGTACCTCTCAGGGCTGTACGGAGCCTCCCCAGTTGGCGCCTTCCCACATCAGCACCCCGTAAGTGCTCCCGCATCCCCACGGGTCCCTCTCTGCTGTCCCCCGGGGCAGAGATGCAGCTTTGGGCAGCACTTGTCCCCACGGAGTGCCACGCTCCTGCTTGGCAGGCTCTGGCTGAGACAGTTTTGGGGGGTCTTGTGCCAACCAGCTTCAATGTCAGGGATGGCAAATGGAAAAACACAGGAGTTGAAGATAAACCTTTGCTCTCCCTGGCAGCTCCCGGAGCAGGAAGTTGTGAACTTGTTCATCCCGACGCAGGCAGTGGGGGCCATCATTGGGAAGAAGGGGCAGCACATCAAGCAGCTGGCACGCTTCGCAGGGGCCTCCATCAAGGTGAGCAGCCTCACATCTGACTTTCTCCTCCTGGGGTTGAAGGGGCTCCCCCAAAGAGGTTGTGCCTACCATGGGGTGGTGGTGGTCCTATCCTTGCTGCTCTCTGTGTGGCTACCCATGCCTGAGGGATGCCACAGCACCCTGATGTTCTCCAGACACCTAGGTGGCAATGGCTGGATGTGCACTAGAAGTGCCAAGGAGTTGGGTCACCACCTCCTTGGAGGGGATGGGGGGTTTGGGTAGTGTCTGCGAGCACAGGCATCCCCATGGAGTGCTGGGGACAGCACCTCCCAGGTGGGTCTTGCTAAAGCAGGGCCTGCTCACACACTCATGCCCTCCTCTCCCCCCCATTTTGCAGATTGCCCCAGCAGAAGGTCCTGATGCCACTGAGCGGATGGTCATCATCACGGGGCCACCCGAGGCACAGTTCAAGGTGGGCTCAGTGCTGGGTATGGGAGTGCAACTCGGGGGCATCCCCTGGGTTCCTGGTGTGCTGGGGCTGGGGGACACTGCTTGTTGGTGCTGGAGTGTGGGCTGCTGTTTTCCTACGCTTCACACCACCCTCCCACAGGCCCAGGGGCGAATATTTGGAAAGCTGAAAGAAGAGAACTTCTTCAACCCAAAAGAAGAGGTGAAGCTTGAAGCCCACATCAAGGTGCCTTCCTTTGCAGCTGGCCGTGTGATAGGCAAAGGTGGCAAAACGGTACGGCAGGTGCAGCAGCGGGGCTGAGTCCTCCTGGGGACGGCTGCCCCGGCAACGCAGGCTCTGCCTTCTGCTGCAGGTGAACGAGCTGCAAAACTTAACGAGCGCGGAGGTCATCGTGCCCCGAGACCAAACCCCAGATGAGAACGAGGAGGTCATCGTTAAGATCATTGGGCATTTCTTTGCCAGCCAGGTGAGGCTTTTGCTGCGTCTTCTCTCCCCTCCCCAGGTTCAGCCTTCCAGATGCCCGCTCTACGATAGCATCCTTTTCCCGGTGGCTCAGGGAGGAGCTATTGGTGTCTCAGCAGCTCTCCCCAGTGGTGGTAGTGCTGAAATTAAAGATAGGCTCCATCTCGGTAAAGCACACATCTGGGCACCCTGGGCTCCCCTGACCTCCGCCTCTCACTTTCTCCCCAGACTGCACAGCGCAAGATCAGGGAAATCGTCCAGCAGGTGAAGCAGCAGGAGCAGAAACATGCTCAGGGAGCCCCTGCCTCGCAGCACAGCAAGTGAGGCTCCCTCCCAGTGCGCCGATGAATGTACCCCTGCCAGCGTGGGCAGGGAGCAACCAAAGAGCACCCCGGGGTGCGGGGATGGCGTGGGGACGGCCCCCTGCACCCCGCAGAGCCCGGCCTCTCCACCCCACAGCCTCCACCTGACTTGATTCCTGACGCTATCCCTTTAGTTGGACTAACATAGGCAGAGGGGTTTTGGATTTTGTTGTTTTGTTTGTTCGTTTTTCTAATCGTTTCTATTATTTCCCCCCCAAAAGCCCCGTTTTGGAACCATTCCCTGGCCAGGTGTGGCTGGAGGATCCCATCCGGCACCCGGTGTCCGTGCTGGTCATACATTTTAGAATTAATATATCAATAACAAAACTAATGCCGGTTTTTAATTTTTGTAAGATTTTTTTATTGTTTTTTTTTCTTTTTCTGTTTTTTTTTTTTAATGTCAGAGGGGTTGGGATGTTTGTTTTTAGTCAAAGCAGGCTTTTCTAGGCTTAAGGAAAGGAGCTAGTCCAGTGGTTCTCTCATGCACAGTAGCGCAGAGTTGTAGGATTGCCAGCAGGAACAACAACAATTAAACAAGTGTTAACGAGCAGTTTCTTAAGGGCTGTGAGAGCAGTGCCATGGGGATTGCCTGTATGAGCCAACAGAAGGGATACCGTCTCCTACCAGACAAACCTCTCCCTTTCACACGCCCTTTCCTCTTTGCTTCACAGAGTCCATAACTGGGTTTTGCATCTGTTCTGCCCCCCGCCCCGTACATCTGTCCATCTCTTTGTCTCCATCACTGCCAGACAAAGCTGTGCTCAACATTAGCACCCCAAAACCAGCCCGCAGAGAACAACCCCCCCCCTCCCCCCAGGGTTCTTTTGGGGGATAAATTGCTTTTGGGGGGCTTTTTTCATATTGGAGGGAGAAATAAGGGGTAAAAAATATCTTCAAAACGTTGTTGGCCCAGGGCTTGAAGAAAGAAAAAGACCTTGCAGAAGTTTATACAAGAACACAACACAAACACACACACGCATACACACACAACACAAAGAACTACCTCAGGTTTTCGTACCTCAGCACCTTGCGCTTGTGTTTCCCTTTTAGAGATTTTTTTGTATGCCTTGTAAAACTGATAGTTGGAGCATTTTTTTATTTTTGTAATAAAAACAAAAGTTGGAAAACTATCTCGACCAAGTCAGCTGCGAGGCGGGAGGAGGAAACCAGCCCACGTGTCCGAGAGCTCTTCTGTAATCTGCTAGCCCAGAGCCAGTGGCCCTTCCTTTGGAGAAAGCTTGGAGAAGTGTTATAAAGAGGAGAGAGGGGGAAAAAAACACAAAAAAAAAGGTAAAAAGGGGGAAAAAAAAAATAGCAAAAGGTGATGAATGCCAACCGGCGAGAGAAAGGACCAGGGCTGACCGCCCGGCGAGGTGCTGAAGGCTGAGCCCGTGCCAGCGATGTACCGACAGACTGCAATGCCAGTTTTTGTCTGCTGCAAAGTGTTCTGTGAAAAAAGCCAACGACAACGAAAAAAAAACCCAAAATATATCCAGCTAACAAGAGCCTGGCTTGCTCTGCGTTGCTTTCTTTCCAGTGCCCTGTGGTGGCCGTGGCTGTGCTGAGCGTAGGGTGGGCACACAGGCCATGGGTGGGAAAGGGGCGGGCGGACAGCAGGGCTGTGGTTGGGGATCTGGGGGGTTTTGTTGTAAACCCAGCAACACGGAGGCCCTGATGGGCAAAGAAAGAGGTGTGCTGTCCCCGTCAGCCTCCACCACCGTCTCCAGTGTGCAGTGTCTTCGCTGCTGGCCTTGGGGATGGATGTTGACCCAATGGACTCGGGTTGAAGCCCAGCCTTCCACATCCCCCCCCCCCCCCCCCCCTCAGGCTGCAGCCTCACCACAGCCAAATGTCACCTCCCACATGGGCTCTTTATCTCTTTTTTTTGAGGAGGGGTTGCAGGCGTTGGCAGCAGTTTTACAGATTTCCAGAGATGTCACCATTGTTAAAGCCACCTCTCTTGGCACTGAGACCACCGCTGTGCCTCTCCAGTTGGCAAAGCCACAATGAGGCCGTGTCATGTTTTCTGATGGAGCACCAGTTGTGCTTATGCAGCCCTAGAGCTCAAGTTTCCCTCCTGGCTCCCGTGGCCACATCTATTGCTAAGCAAAAGCATCAGTGCCCAGGAGCAGAGAGCAGACCAACTCTGGGCTGGGCATCGCTATGCAGCCAATACCAAATGGGGAATGGCCGAAGTGGGGCTCAAGCTGCCCCTGTATGAACATGGGGTGCAGATGCAGTAGTGGGAGCTCCCCGCATCTGTGACTTACTGCTACTGGGAGACGTGTGCCTGGGCATCAAGGCTGGAGCCAAAAAGAGAAAACCCAACTCACAGCCTTGGACCAGGCTCCTTCCCTCTGGTGCAGCAGCTCCAAACGCCGAAGCAGGGTGCTTGTGCCCACGTGCTTTGTAGAAGCAGCCTCCAGCCTTGTGCTGCAGCAGCAATCCCCAGGTCTGTCCCCTGACCCACAATCAGCAGTGACCACTCCCACCCCAATGGATGACCCACACTAACCTGGGTGACGGTTTGATCCTGACGCATGGGCTGAGCCTCTCCCCCCCCCAGGTCCTCCCTGCCAGTAAGGACTGCATCACCACACAGCTGACGGCATCAGCAGAGCTCATGGCAGGATGAGAGCAGCCCCCTCTCCCTCCCCCTCCCCGCCCAGGGAGCACTGGTGTGACTCACACTGCATCACATGCCCCAGGCACGCTCTCAAAGCAGTACAGAAGATATAAGAGATGATTTCCCACCAGAGGATGTTCTTAGAGCATCTTACAGGGACCTGAGGGCAACAATCCACAGGCAAACTGGAAAAGGATACTTCAATCAGTCAGCTGCTGGGTCCTAACAGTGATCAACAGCTAAAATCCCTCACGTCCTCAGGGAATCCACAGAAGCTTAAGTATCTCACGTAAGGACAAACCACAGCAGATTGCCTTTGTAATAGTTGCCTCTTCGGGGAACCTCCTCTGATTTGTGATGGATTAAGCTAATCAGTTTGGAAGCAAAGACTGATCTAGCTCCTGGCCACAGCACAGATAAACCCACTCAGCAGCTCCCCTAGGAAAGCAGCCCCGCTGGCAAGCAGCAGCCTGAAAGCAGATCATTCACATACATGAGCACAGAGGGGACATCCCCAAAAATCAGCATCTTTACCTCAGAGCTGAGGGAATGCCTCATCGCTGGTCAGGACCCGCCTCACAGAAACAATCTGACATGGTTCTTAACACCACCATTCCAACAGGCAGCCTACATGTCAACTGTGCAACAGCCTCCCCTCTGCAACAGCACACAGGGAACTCGAAGACCCCAAACACTCCAGTTAAAGAACATGAGCTCAGCAGGATGCAAACAACAGACCAAAAACAACTGGACTTCATAAGACACTCTCATTGGCCCTTCAGAATTTCACAAGCATTGCTGAGAGGCTTCTGTGCTCTGATACTCACCCTAGCTAGAGACTTCTTCCTCACATAAGCAAGCAAAAATCACTCTGATACCTCATTTTTTTTTTTTCATTTAGAAAAAAACACTCTATTTCATCACCAGGTAACATTTCTTTCCAGTAAGGCTCTTTTATATAAATTACATATTTACTTTAGTAAAGGAACAAAATAAATACTTCTCTTTTCACATTAGATAATTCCCTGCAGACAAAACAAGAACAAAACCACCCCAACTACAGGGGCTTCACTACAGATTTGTTACAAATCAAGACTGTAAATACTTTTTTTTCCTTTCTATGGTCATCGCAAATCCAGTTTTAGGAATCAAGCAGATCATAGATATTCCAGAAACAGAAGAAAACTCTCCTTGAAGAAACAGCAGCTAAGCACATTGTCCTTGGGGAGATCAGTTTGGCTACCACGACCGTTACCACCAGACTTGAGAGTCCCATTTGTCCATAAATGTGGCCATGTGTGCTGTGAGATGAGAGCCCTCCATCCCAACGACAGAAGTTCACACCATTTCTTCTCAACCACTCCCCTGGCGAAGTCACAGCCAACTTTCAGACTTTCACTCAAGGCGCATCAGCTCATTTCAAAGAGAGTCACTGTCTCCGAAATTGAGGAAAAAAAATTAACCACTACTTTATAGCCTAAAAGAGGAACACTTAAGTGCCTGCTGCCTGTTCAGTAAGGCATTGCAGAAGTAAATAAAATAATAAAATATGAGTTAGTGACTGCGAGGTGATCCACAGTGTTACTCTTAATGGTTCATGTCTCACAGCAGCTGCTGATGGATTATTTCCCACACCATCCTCTTGCGGAAGTAAGGCATGTTATTCTGGAAAGAAAAGGAAAGCCCATTAAATACATAGCAGGAAGGCAGAAAACACGTGTCGCGTTCGTTCACATCAAGTTCATTTTAAGCACTGTCAGCGCAGCCACTGTGAGTACAACGTGGTCTGCTGTGTCTCACACCCACTTTGGCGCTGCACGGATGAAAGCCAACAAAACCAGATTTATTTGACTATTAACAGCTTATAACAAGCTCTAATTAAAGGCCACTACATGAGAAGGTAACTCACGTTTTAACCAGTCTAAGGGTTAATCCTATTTCTCCAAAAGATACAAAAACCCACTGGTGGCCATACCTTGCCCAAGGGGAAGTGCAGGGTTTGCCTGAGAAGCAGATACCAGACCTAAGGATGGTGAATACAGCTCTACTCTGCTGAGGCCACTCTGAGTTCCAGCCCTTGCACTACACACCACGAACATAGGAAGGTACAAAACTTCCATCCCAGGCACAACAAACAGCTGCATAACTTCCCCAGCTCCTCCACGCGTGCATTCATCTGAAACTGTTAGTGACTTTGGCTCACCTCAGTGAAGGTAATGGGTTTGTCTCTGGAGACATAGTCTGCATATTTGCACATAAAAACTCCGCAGTCACTTCCATTCGATTGCTGAGGAATTTCCTAACGTGTGGAAAGAAGGTGGAGAATTTGTTCTATCTTAAAAGAAAAGCACCTTGGATGTAGCACCACCCACCACCACCAGTACGCTGACTTGCCAACCTACACGCACAACCCAACCCACACACAAGGAGTACAACCCAGTGAACCACATCTTCACACCCCTCTGCTTCCTCTGCTTGGATCCTATAATCCAAACTCTTGCAGGGGTAGCAGCAATCCACCCTGCAAGGTGTCTTGAAGTTTGCACTGTGAGCAGCACAACAGTGTCACGTCTCCTAAGGTCGCCGATGCTGCTTATTGCTATTAATTCATTGAAAGACATCGGCTCAATCCTTTTCTTCATCACCTGCCAGAATTTGCACTCCAAAGAAGAATCACCTCAAAGCCCTACCTGCTTTTGGAAGCCTCTGCTCTTTGACAAGAGCTAAACAGATCCTTAAATTCGACTTGTGAAAAAGGTGCAAAGCCAGATTCACCCTAGCATGGCAGACTAATAGAAAAATAAAGTATTCAGCCAGCAAGGAAAGGCGCTGCCTCACATCCCAGCACGGCTTCCTAATCCACTCGCAGCCTGGGATGGTACCTGACAAAAACGAGATGCTTATGGATGCTCTTTAAAGCTTAGACTTATTAAGAAAGCGTTAAAGGCCTTTGTGATGAGGAGCTGTGGGTTCACATTTCAGATCCCAGTAGTGCTCACATACATGGGACTCCATGCTGTGAAGAGTCCACTCCGAAGATGACAGCTTCACATTTTGTTTCTCCCAGCTTTCTTCTTGCAGGTATTGGCTGTTTAAAACAAAACAGAACAAAACAAAACAACTCTTCATTTCTGTATTTTAGGCCAACAAAAAAGAGATGCTGAAAGACCATAGGAAGCCACATGGCAGGACAATAAAATGTCAGCGGATCTTTACTGCCATAAGGCATTTGGAGGAACAACTCAAATGTTAAGTTTGCATACACTTCACGGTGATGCTTTGTACATGCACATACTGGAAACCAGGCAGGTATCACTCCCCTGGATGGAGGGGTGATGTGAGAACGGTTTCTGTCCCCTGGCTACAGAAAAAGCAAACGCTTCCAGTTGTGTTACAGATACAAAAACCTAAAAACCTTCTCAGAGTCCACAACGTAAAAGCATCGACTGAGCAGTTACTTACAGTACAGTTTCACAAATCTTGTCTCCTTTCTTTCCAAATGAGTCAAAGTAGGTGATGGTCTTCTTTCTGACATCTACGACCTGTTATTGAAAAGAAACCATTAGACACTGCACAAGCCTATGCAGCAAACAGAACAAAAACTGATCAACGTTTCTTGCTTGCTTGCTTTCTACCCACTTAATTGTTCGATTTAAAAGTGACTCACCACCAATGTCCAGTGTGATCTCAAGTGAATAGGAACTAAAATGATGTCCTGCTTGAACAGATTCACATTTCTAGTCCATCTTTTTACTGCTCTGTAGCCTTCGGAAAGAAGTTTGGGATAGAAGAAAGTACTAAAAGCATAGACTCTTGGATAGTTGTCTTTTTTGCCTCTTTCCATCAGAAGATTCATGTAGAAATTAACGACCTGTTTGGTAAAAAGCAAACATGAAATGTAAAATAAGACAGTGCTCACCGAATTAAAAAGGTAAAAAAAGCAGAGAAGCAATGCTTCCAGAAGACTAACTTCTAGAAACTATGTAATCCAAGAAATACAGGAGCTTCTAGAAACACTGGGCCTTTATATACCTAAAGTAAGGAACGACAGATGTTTGTAAGTGCTGCAGTGAAGGTCCTCAAATAACTGAAATCAGACATCTGTACACAGTGAGGACATTTTAAGACATACAGAACAGGAACATCACTGTGCTGCAGCAAGTTTTACCTCATCATTTAGCCAGCGACGGTTGCCCAGTGTCTGGATGTCCTCACGGGTAAGTCTTAGTTTGAAGGCACTGCTCATGATCTCATCTGGTTTACCTTCGCCCAGCGCAGCCATGACCTCTCTCTCCATGTCCTGAAGCAAGCAATTGAATGGGAAAGGACCTGTGAGCACACCAACCTGTGGGCAGCTTTCAGTCGAAACAAGGTCTGCTAAGTGAAGACTTGAGTGATAAGACTACCACAGCAGGCATTTTCCATGCCAAGGCATGTAAGTCAGGAACCTAAAAGAACTTAAAAGTGGGGACCTCCAAAGGGAACTGAAGTATCTACACTGGAGTCATGCATTCAGGAGTCTCAGTTGTGCGTGTAACTGTTGTTGTATGGATATTTCCATCTAAGCCTGCTTAAGGGATGCAAAGCACACTTCCTTCTGGGCTACTGAAGTGAGAAAAACAACTTTTTTGCCTTGTATGGAGCATCACACTGTCCAGAGTTTGTACACGCTCAATTTGCTTGCCCTTCCCAAACCAATCATCAGCAGGCCAAAAAGAAGGTACTCAGTTACATCAGCAGGACTTCAAGGAATCAGAGCAGCTAAATACTTGGATCCTGCTCACACAGCTCCCACAAACCCTTATGTGAGCACAACTAAAGGAGCGTGTGGCTTGCATCAAACCCTTTAAAATCAGATTTACTGCTGACCCTTGTTCTGTGGATGTTCTGTGAGTGGTGAATGCAAGCTCTGAACACTGCAAAATAGGCTCAAGAATCATCTGCAAAAAAATGGAGTTACCTGTGGATGTTTTAAAGCTTTCTAATTTGAACAACAGACTGACAACTATGGTACCTCTGTGAGCGGAGGAAGGTCTTCTCTTCTTTCAGATCTTGGGAATTTCTTTTCCTCCACATCAAAGGCAGATGGTTTTCCAGACTGAACAGGTGCCAGATGCAATTCAAAGGAGCCCTCCTCTGAGATTTCATCTCCACACTGTCTCCGTTAGACAAAAAGAAGTCAAGCTAGCAAGCAAATTTGCTAGGGGATAATGCAAAGTCTTGCTCATGTATAAAACTGGAAGTGTATTTTGAATATGCATCCATACATCCACATATCCACATACATCTGAGTAACAAGCTTACCCCTGTGCTGGCTTGTTTCTCTTGTCTTTTCTTGTCTTCCTTTTCAGCTGTTGTACAATAACTTCAAAAGGAAACAGAGAGAAGCAGGCTATAGCAGTATTGTCCTGCATAATTCTTTCACATCCATCTTCTGGTTAAGAAATGCATCATCACAGATCAGACCACCATACAAAAATCTCTCTTACTGGCTGTGCTTACTGCAACCAAACCCGAGCTTCCTTCAGCAACACAAAGCCATCTGTACTCACACTGCTGCTGCTCAAATGGTTCACAAAGAAGAAATGAGAGACACAACTGGCTTGCAAGCAACTCCAGAGCCACAAGCTAGCTACTCCCATGTCACAACATTGAGATGAGTACAATTATTCTCTTTCTGGACACTGCTGGAACACACAGAACAATACCAAAGAAAAACCAAGACTCTACCTGGTCTCACCACTTTCCAGAGAGTGGCACGAGCTGCTGCCATCTGCACAAAAAAGCATACAAGAAGTCAGCATTTAATGAGGATCAGGCAAACGTGTCTCTCAGATTATGAAGGAAAAGACAAAAAAAAACCCAACAACCCTGCTAATAATGACTACAAGGTTATGAAGTTTAAACTCTGGCAAACAGGCCTCCTGGATATTATGTGAAAGTGTATGAGCTCTGAAGCCCAGGATCTAAAGTCAATTTCAGTAGTTACATTCTTCAGCTTATCAGAAAAGATGATCTACAACAGAAACTAACTTGTTATAAAGAGAGGCGCTGTGCTACTCCAGGAAAGAAGCAATTTGCTGGTGTATGGGAACTGCTGAGTCCCAGTCTGAACCACTGATTGAGCACCTGGGGAAAGGAGCCGGTCAGCCCTGCGAGCACAGGTGAAAGCAATTGGGGTGGAGCCTGGCTTCACCTCTCTTAGACCCCCCATTTAAGGGCTGACAGCTACTAGGGAAGGATCTCTGGCTGGAGGTCCCTTCCTTGGGAAGTTTCCCTTGTGAGCCCAGATCTTCAGAGACAGGTGAGCCCTTTTATAACATCATCCCATTTTATGCTACTCCCTTTTGCTATTTCACTCCTGTATCGCTTTTCCACCAGGTTTATCTTTCAGATTGTAACAGCTGGCTTAGTGTAGAAGCTCTGATATTGTGGATATGTTCATGTAGGAAGGGATTAAACAGTAATGCATCCTCACAACTCTGAGTGAGGTAACCTAAAGGGTACACACACATCAATGTGTCCTCCTCCATCAGCACAAAGGGTCAGATATAACAGACTTACTGGCACAGTGTGCAGTTACTTCTGCAACTAAGAACATCTCTGGTACAATACTGGCATAGAGGTACAACTTTAAACAAAGCTTTTCACTTACAAAGCTATTTCAGCTAACAACTATCTCTGGTTTTGTTCCTGCTCTCCCAAATGAGGCAGCTCGTTTTGTTCTAAGAGCCAATGTAAGCTATACCAGCTCTGGCATAGCACAAAATATACCTTCAAGATTTAAATGCTCTATTTTGTAAGCCTAGCTATAAAACAAAGCAGCTATAAAGCAGAGGTCACTCACCAGGTTTTGGTGTCACAAGCCGAGCAGCATCCCCTCCACATTTTTGTTCTTCCACGTAACTTGTACCAACCAGTGTTTCTTTGGTGTAAATCTCAACACTTTGGTGCAGCAGGAAAAAAAAAGCAAACAGAAGAATCAGAACTTCTGTATGTGCAGTATTTGTTATCAGTGCACACCAATCTGTATGCGATCTGTGTTTTATAGGCCAATGCAGCACTCTGTCACTGTCCCTGACCAACCCATTTCAGTCTATTTATTGAAGCTGATGCTGTCACTGTCAGTACATTGTCCACACAGTACACATTTCTGGGACATTTTGGTTCAGATCTGCTCTCCTTGGACTACACGCTCATCAGCAGCTGGAGAGCATTAGATGCACTCTGCAGGAACAACCTCTGGTTTAGCATTATCTGAAATGAATCTCCTCCACATTCTTCAGGGCTGCTCTATGAGCCAAACTGCGATAAGCAACAATTGGAAGATCAGATGCCAAAAGCAGCACACTGATCCAACCTAAAATGCTAATGCTGGTGCACCTAAAATCACACAAAATGTCATTTTCTGTATCATTTTCACACACCAGGATGTGGTATGTGATATTTAAATGTGATATGCTATTCTGATCTGAAGCCCTGTGTTTCCATGTCTTCTAGCTGTGAGACAGAGCAGAGAGCTGGATTTTTCTAAGCTTTGCTAACAATCCATGTTTCACAGCATTCACATGGCATTTCCTACCACCTTACTGTGCAGAAAGGCACGCTGCTATTTCAGCACCATTTTGGCATCAGTATTTTCCAATTAGGCCCCTTGTACAAAGCTTTGAGGCGTAGCTATCCCACTGAGATAACAGCTTCTATTACTTCTGTGTTCTTCCTGGTGTGGTTAACTTTGTGCAATCTGTGACACAGCGACAGAGATAGCAAACTCACATCACTGGTAGTCGTGAATCAGATTTACAAACAAGCTCCCTCTTGTAGGTTGCTTTCAGAACAGGAGTTCTGTACACAAGACTGAGATTTCTTCCTTTTAGTCTACTGGGAGAGAAACACATCCCTACAAACTAAACTTTCACCTGCAGAACATGCCTTCACAGAACATTCCTGCTACACCTGGAGGAAGTGAATGTGGGGAGGTGGAGCATCTCTTGGGTTTTGAGACCTGCCCTGGGACACTGTCAGGAGCCCTGAGAGTGCAAAAGTTGCATTTCCCTTCCACATCCCCATGTACAACAAAGCTTATGTTTGCTTCTTCCTATAATTAATTACTTGCAGCTTGTTGGCTTTGGAGTAGGGCGGTATTTAGCATATTTGTCCTTCAGTAGTTTCAAGAGTTGCTTGTATTTCTCTTTTTCTTCTCTCTGAACATCCTAGCAGAATGGAGGGGAAAAAAAACCAAAGAAAAGAACAGATCAGAATCGCTGTATATGAAGCAAATACGTCTCATCTGGATTTAGTGCAGCCTGCACAGGTTGCTCTCCAGATACTGAAGCTCACTTTAGCAGGAATTCCCCCACGTTTGTTTTGTGTTGGCCCTGTGGGAAGGATTTGTGCCCCACTGTAATTCTCAAGATTTCTTTTGCAACCATTTCCTCAAATGTGGGCCTCTTATCTGCAGCTGCGGTCTGCACCTCTTGCATAATAATTCAGGCTAATATGCATTCCTGTCAGTACACATAATGACTGTGTGCTATGAGTGCCCAGGATATCTTAATCATAGTTCACTGCTTGCCACAGCGTGCTACTCCACTACTTCAGTCTGAGACTTTTTTCCCAAGAAATCTAGGTTTATTACGTGTTTTCCAATAGCTGCTTCAGACATTGGAAGGACCTCTCAGTGTTTTCATAGCTGTAATTACTGAAAAGTTTAATTTCAAAAAGCCTTTCTCAGCCACATACCTCCTCAACGGTGCGCCAAGGCCTCCCTGTTTTGCCTATTCCTGAAGTAGAAGGTTTTGGCTCATACTGCTCATTAATGGGTGGCCTTGGTGTTAAAGTGTCATCTGCAGTAGGTTCAGTGTAGTATTTGCCATTCTTGTTTGAGCTAAAAATAACAAAGGCAAAAGAAACAGCATCAAGAAAACATTCAAATAAGCACTTACTGTTTTGACATGAGATGCTGATTACTTTCAGATGAAGACCTGCTCTCCTCAACCAATTAATGAGAAAGTATGCACAGGTAAAACTAAAATCAGAACAACAGCCTCGAATACACACTGCTGTTTGATATGCACAAGTGATGCAGGCACTCTCAGGGCCATTTCCAAGGCAGCCTAAGCCCTCAGTCAATACAGAAGATTCTATCTAACAAAGCCCAGTAACTTTTATCTAATCTCCCATGTCTACAAAGTATCTGGATTCAAAGAAAAAAAAATAAGATTGCTTAGGGGAGGGGGGGGGAAAAGGCAGCTGGATTAAGTTCCAAAATAATTTGGATAACTATTACTATGTGGACAACGATACAGGTGTTTGACAATACCCAAGAAGTTCAAGAGTGAAAGTGAAAGGTGGTAAGTCTTTAGAGAAAGTCAAAGAAATTGAAGGATTTTTACCTCTGCTGTGGAATTGTCACAGGAGAAAGGGCCAGTGGAACCCTATCAAAGTAAGCATCGCTTTCAAAAGGCATATTATCTGTAACAAGAACACAAGTTACATCAGTAACTACAAAAGAAAACCAATGTTTTATGAGTTTACAGTACAGAGCGCCATCAATCAAAAAGAAACAGAGCTCATAAGCAATATTCCTAGATGCTACATACTGTGCCTGCAATAATATGTATGTAAGCCTGAAGTTAGGTCACGTGGTACACAAGGATGGGTGAAAAAGAAATGAGTTAGTGACCTGATGTCAGCCTTACCAATCTGCAGCTTTTCCAGCACAGGGCTTGTTGGTATTTCAGATGAAGGGTCATATGGAGTGGATGGAGGCTTGAATAAAAATACAAAAGGATCACTGTGAGTATAACTTGAATGCAAATACAAGCAAACATAATGTTCCTGAAATGTAGGCAGCTCTATTATGACTCAGGGATCATGATATGCCGGTTCAGATTGCAGTAGAATGCAAATATTTGTAGGAGCTCTGACAAGTACACCTTTTTTTAATAGAGGAGCTCATATTTGCAGTGATTAATACACGAGTCTAACGCTGAGTTCTCCTCAGGCAGCTCCTAACCACACTGAAATGTGAGTTTGGCCCCTGAAAGATAAGTTTAGTCAAAAGAGAGTAACTCTCTCAAGAACAACCAGAGCATGGCAGTTTCTTATTCTTCTCTTATGCCAGTGGGGCAATAAGAAAACTAACACTGCAGCTTCGAACCAAACTGCAGAGATGAACAACAGTTCATCAGTTATTTTCACAGAACCAAAGTTTTATAGGCATCCTCTTATGGTCTGGTGGGTAACTTAGCAAAGAGACCTTTATCCACAGCAACTATGCTGTTTTTCTTGCAAGGTGATGCACACTGATCCCTTAGCTATGAGCTTTAGAAACGACTTGTAGACACAGTAATAGTTGTTCATATCTGTAGTTTTAAGTATCTGGAAGACAGCAAACATTGAGCTCCTTAGTTAGAAGAGCTAGAGCACAGTGAGCAAACTTGAATAAGGCAAACCCAGCCAACAGGAGCTGCCTGCTACAAATAGCAAAGAAGATCCTACTGCTGTCCAGGCTTCGTTACACAGAGAAGCTCCTTCCTTTTGTCTCTCACAAATTCACTGAGTATCACGATTGCCTACTTTCAAGATCTGTGCTAACCTCTTCTCCCAAGGTTGTGGTTGAAGTTATGCAGTTGTCTGAAATAGTCCAGTGTTTATCTGCTGCCCTGGCTGGTAAGTTCACCTCAGCAGAAGTGCTAGCTTCCCCTGGAGGCTCAGAGCCTTAAAAAAAAGAAATATGACAGGACATATAAGAACACAGCTGAAAAGGGAAACAGAAATTAAGTGATACCAGAACAACATGCTAACAGTTGAGCATTAAATCAGGGGAAGCATGGATGGCCAAGCAGTAACTACAAAGCTCCGTGTCTCCCCATAAAATTTGTGTTAGGAAATGTCCTACAGCGTAAAAAGCATCCATTTCTCCCTCTTCATCTGACTGAAAAAGGGAAACTTTGGCCTCAAACCATGATCCAGGCAGCGAGCACTGAGGTAGCAGCACAGCTGCATCACTCCTAAATCCCATTTTTTTCCTCTGCCTGTTATCACCTTAAAGGTGCTTTCCTTTGTACCCCAGATTCTAGGTGGTTTCTCAGAAGAAGCACAGCTATTTTCAACTGGCAGATGTGAAACACTATGAACACGGACCATAAATACAGGAGGGAGCACACAGCTTTGAGGTACAGTGCTCCCTCTGCTGATGTGGACAGCCTTGTGGCCAGAGAGATGTGGGACATCTCCTGCTGGCAGTAGAAGTACACCTTCCTGCACAGCCAGTATACATGACACAATACTGCCTCAGGCCACTGGCTACACAGATATGATCACAATGAAGAGAATGGCTCAGAACTTCAGTCTTCATGCTGAAGAACAGAAGCCAGTTTACTCTAAGGTACATGAAACCTAAAATATCAGGTGTATGAATTACTTCTGTAATGTGCAGTACCTGATCTTCTCCTTTTCGGTTGAGCCTGGTCAGGATCTTCTTCCAGAGGTGGCTCAGCACTGTGGAAAAAACATGCAGGTCAGCATCTGGGAACTGCAGATGAGCTTCTAAGAGACTCGTTTCCCTTCCCAGGACCCAAACTTCTCAAATTAATCCTCCTATCCCAGAGGTCTCCCCTCCAAACACCTCCAGGATCAGCCCAGACAGAAACACGTGGCAGCACCTCCCATTGATGCCTCCCAGCCAGCAGAGCACGCACAGAAAATTAATTCACCCACTAAAAACACATTAGGCCCCTTTCTCCAGCATTCAATATACACTTTTACAAGCAACCAAAAATTCTTAATTAATATACGTATTTGCCTTTTTCCTCAAGGAAAGCAATACACCAACGATTACTAAGCCACCTGAGTTCACTATGATGAGCTGTAGAGAAAAAAAAAGCCTAAGTAGGACAGGAAATATAAGATGGGAAAGCAACGTGTGTACACCCACATAAATAACTCACTGCTAAATCAGTGCTTGCAAACCACTCACTGCAATCACTCTCAGCTGCACCCCTCCTTGCTAAGTGGCAGCCGAAGTACTGCATCAGTTGTCACAAAGATAAAGTCTAGAAATCTATTCATTAATGTTGGGAACAGACGGCTCACGTCTATATACGTTTGTTTTCCTATTTGCTTCCAAAAATGCAAAGTGATGTTTCTGTCCTGCCCCCCTCCCCCTGCATGGCGAGGACTCTTTGGTCTTTCTAACAGTTCCAACTGTTACACGTCCAGGCCCTGCTCGTCTCACCCCCTCTGGACTGTCATCCTTCTGCATCAGGAGCACAAAAAATAACCTCTCCTTAGCTCTACATTTCATGTAACACGGAGGATATTTGTCATTATTACGCTATTAACTTCAGGCAGAAAATACCCAGGAATTGGTGGTGAACGCGAATTATTCCTAGAAAAGCACGTTCCTACTCAACGTATTTAATATTTCAGCAGGCTAAATTAAGAAGAAAACACCACCACGTGTGTCTTTCCACCCATTTTTTTAGCAACAGCTGACTTTCATTACCAGGCCTTCAGCAGAAGGCTCCCAGCTTGAACCTCCCGCAGAGACACGGCACCACGCGCCCTCCCCGAGGCTGCACTCAGAGATAAACACAGGTTAAACACCCGGCTGTGTTACCACCAGCAGCTTTTAAACAGAAAAGCCTCCTGCCCCAGCTTCAGCACAGCGCCCGCTACCTGTTACAATGTCGTTTTTTTCCGTTTACACTTAGTCGGACGCTTGGGTGGTTTAGGTTGTTTTGAGGACATAGCCGGATTAGTTTTCTCTCGACGACTCAGAAAGAGGCTAAAAAACCTCTGATGTCTCCAAGTTTTCTCACTCCAGGTAAGAGGGAGTGGAAAGAAAGCTCAGATGTGCGCCTGTAGCAGCAACGCACAGCTCACGAGGAGTTTGAGCCGAGCCCCTGTAGCAGAGGCTCCTCGAAGGCTCTCGGTGAAGCAAAAGCAAGAGGGTGTTGAGCAGCAGTCAAAAAAAGGTGGAAAAAACACTGCAGGAGGCAGACGTGCGTCTGCCCTCCACACCAAGATGGGCTCAACTCCCCCTGCGATACCGTGGCAACAGCCTAACATTCTATTCCCCCCCCCAACAGCAACGGGGGGCGGGGGGGGGGGGAAGGCAACATGTCACAAAACCCCACTATTTCTGCATACGCACACGCACGTGTGGGCCTCTCTCCTCTTCCAAACCTCCTCCTGCACCACTGCTGCGGGCACTCTGCGATAGTTTACCATTTAAAGCTGTAAAAGTTTGAGTTGTTCTCTGAAATTCACACACTGCTGCAACGCGGCATTTAAGAGCAGCCCATTTTTAGCCACTTTCCCCATTACTTTCAGCGCCGATCTCCATAATTTTTCCTCTTTCTGTTGTGGGTGACAATCTTTCCGGCCAAGTGGCAGACATAACAAAAAAGGCAACTTCTGTATAACTTCACCGCGTGCTCTGCCACTTTGATTAGGAATGCTGCTTGCTCAGCACACCTCTGCATCCAAAATTTCAGCCGGACACACTGTCCCATTCACCCACATTTTGAGAAACAGCACTTGTGGAGAACTGAGGTTGTGGATGCCCCATCCCTGGAGGCATTCAAGGCCAGGCTGGATGTGGCTCTGGGCAGCCTGGTCTACTGGTTGGTGACTGCACACAGCAGGGGGGTTGAAACTAGATGGCCATTGTGGTCCTACTCAACCCAGGCCATTCTATGATGCTACGATTTTCTTGCAGAGCCTCATAGAGGGAGCTGAGAATAACTTTGCCATTTTAGAGACAAGCAGCGTGTCAGACCTCATCTCCAACAGCACAGCTGCTGAAGCCACCTCAGCAGTTCCACCCTACTTGCTTCCCTCATTTGCGGCCATCTCCTAGCAAAGCTGAGTGCTCAAAGCGTGGCAAGCAGCCCGTGTTGCTCTCCCTTTGGGAAGGGGGATGAGGCAGGGATGGCTCTGCTGCGTGTCATCAGCTCGTGTCTGCAAAAGCACTGCCCTTCCTTTCACTTTGCACACAGAATCACAGTGTTGTAGAGGTTGGGAGGCCGCTCTGGAGATCATCCAGTCCAACCTCCTGTTAAAGCAGGTTCCCTATGGTAGAAAAGTGCCCAGGGCCTTGAGTATCTCCACAGGAAACCGCACCACCTCCCTGGGCAGCCCGCTCCACGGCTCTGACACCCTCACAGAAGCTCTTCTTCACATTTTTGTATGAAACTTCCCACATCCCAGTTCATGTCCATTACCTCTTGCTCCGTCACACATAGAGCCCTGCACCTGGGGAGGAAAAGCTGCACACATCAGTGCAAACGTGCTGAAAAGGAGTGCTTTGGAGAAGGACCTGGGTGTCCTGGTGACCAGTAGTGTGCCCCTGTGGCCAAGAAGGCCTATGGGACACCGGGGGGCATAGCACAGAGCGTGCCCAGCAGGCTGAGGGAGGTTCTTCCCCACTGCTCTGCACTGGTGAGGCCACAGCTGGAGCACTGCGCCCAGTTCTGGGCTCCCAGCACCAGATAGACAGGGAAGCACTGAGGAGAGCCCAGCAGAGGGCTGCAGGGACGTTCGGGGCCCGGAGCATCTCCGTTATGAGGAGAGGCCGAGAGCCCTGAGGCTGTGCAGCCCGGAGCAGCCTGCGAGGTGCTCTGAGCCGTGCTTCTGGATACGTGGCCGGGCTCCTTTCAGCGACACGCACCCCAGGCCGTTCCCTCCACGTCGCACGCCCCACAGGGACGCACGCCGCAATCCAGCACCGGGCTCCCTGCTCCCCGCCCCTCAGCACAGCGGGGCCGGCCCTAAAGCCCCGCACCGGGGCCGAGGTTTGGAACCCTCGGGCAGACCGGCACCCCCCCACGCCTGAGAGCCGGACGCAGCGCGGAGGGACACGCGGCGGAGCGCTGACCTGCGGAAGGGCCGCTTGCGCGGGGCCGGGGGTGGCGCGGAGCGGCGCGCGGCGGCGAAGAGGCTGCCGACGGCCGCCAGCAGCCATTGGTACATAGGCCCCGGCCGCCGCCGGCGGAAGTACGTACATCTCGCGCGACTATCGCGACGAAGCGCCGCCGGTGCGCAGGCGCAGACACACGGGAGGAGGTGCGCGAGCGTTTGCCGCGCCCACAGCGGCTGCTGCGCGCACGTAGCCCCCGTGCGCGCTCCCGGCTGGGAGGAGCGGTGCGCATGCGCAGGGTGGAGAGGCCGCCAGTGGGAGTGCGCGTGCGCAGTCCTGGTTTTGGGCGTCGTGAGGGAGGAAGCGGGCAGTGCGTTGCTTCGTGCGTGGCTCAGTGCCTTTCTTTCTTCTGGTGTGCCTCCCGCCCGGTTAGCGCCTATCTGCTTCTCTTAGAGCTGCTCTTTAAGTCTTCTTGTCTCTGGGTTGTCCGGACGGGGCGTCGCCCCGCGGGGTTACCTCAGTTTGGGCGGGAAGCGCGGCCTCTGGAGCGCCTCACAGCGCTGTGGGCGGAAAGCAGCGGTCTGGGGGCGATGCTGGGCCGCCGGGACCCTCACGCCATCCCAGAGCTGTGTTTGGGACAAACGAGCCCTCAGCTCACCGAGTCCTGCCCTGTGAGGCACCCCGGGCCTGGTGCTGCTCTCTGTGGGCGCGTTGGGCCGTGCTCGGCCGCGCTGCAGGGCTGTGTGCAGGCAGCCTGTCGCAGCCGGTGCATGGTGCTGTCCTGTTGGGTTACCTGTGTGTCAGGAAACACATCTCACCCACCTCACGTTGGTGCTTTGTGGCTAGCTCTGATTTCTGGAGCTGGACAACGAGCTCCTGACATGGGTTTTTGCTGAGTAAGTGTGGCTGTCAGAGCAAACCCGTGTCCCACAGCATGGTGGCTGTTACCTGTGTGGAGGCAGTGGCTGCTCTGGGGCCTGTTCCTTGTGTGCTCAGCCTGTGGTGGGAGTGGGGCAGGGCTTCTGTTCACTGGGATGTTGCTCAGTGCCTCAGAGCAACCCAGTTTCAGGTTAATGCAAGTCTTACCTAATACTCAGCCTACTCACGGGGCTATTGGGTTTATTTCGAGCTTTGTGCCAGATGATATGTGCAGAAACGGCTCTCTTGCCCCTCTAGTTCGGGGAGGTTGTGCTTGGTCTTTGCAGACATCAGCTAGTTACAGAGAGTTTCACCCCCAAGGGCTGGTGCACTGCTGCCTGTTTATTATAAAACATCTTTTCCCAAAACGCCCAGTGGTTGTTCAGGGGTCAGCATTGCTGTGAGGCGAGCAAGGAAGCTGCAGAGCGAACTGGCTCAATTCAAGAGCCCAGAGCAGAGCTGGCATTTTCATGGGATGCATTTGTCACAGGAGGTCCTGCTGGCTTTCTGTGCCTGCAGGGTGCCGTGTTTTAATTAAGCGACTTTCCTTGTTTCTTAACTGCTGCTCCTTTTCTGTTTCAGAGCTTTAGCCAGTGGAGATGGCAGGGACCTCGGACCAAGTTGGATGTGGCAGCCAAGCTGTGAGGACACAGGCAGGTGTGTGAGCAGGGTGGTTAGGGCACAGGCAGTGTGCAGGCATGCATGGGAAGGGTGGTCTGACAGGCAGACCGGCCCGGCAGAGGGCACGGCAGCACTGCACAGAGCATGCGGCTGAGAAATGCTGCTGTGGTTGCTTTCCCTTCCTCCCAGTGCTCACAGTTTAGCCAAATTCTGCAGCAGAGAGCTGGAGGGGGCGCAGGGAGTTTGTTTGCATTCCTGTGTCAGAAAAACTCGATGTTTTTGTCAGCTTTGTCCTGCGGAGCCAGGACTCATCCGTAATACTCCTGCTGCTTCTGTGTGCTGTCAGATTTGCAGGTAGAAGGCAAGGGCACTGAGGCCACAAGACAATGTACTGTGAACTAGGAACTGTGGGAAGGAGGAAGGATGCAGTGGGCCCTTCCCTGCCCCCCAGCAGACGTAAGGCTCACGCAGCTGTCCTGCACCCCTTGCAGGTACTGGACAGGGAGCAAGGATGTCACCAAGGTTTCTCTTCTGCTTTGGGACCCCACCATGTAGGTGTGAGGTCCTGTCACAGGGGAACGCCAGCAGGGAGCTGGGTCCAGCCTTAGGGCTGCCAGATTCCTCCAGCAGGCATGGTTATCCCCGCTGCCATTTCCTCCTCCCATTGCAGAAAAACATGGGAAATCTTCTCAGGAATTTTGCTATTTTAAGCAAGCTTCTCTGTCCCTCCTGATATCACAGCTTCCTTATCCTCGCCAGAATAATACAAGGACAATAATTTTAATCCTTCATGAAATGTTGGTATTAAAGGCTTTGAGCTGCTGGAAAAGTGCCTGTCCGTAACAATGGGGTTAATGCGACTGTGGGACTCATCCAGCCTCCAAATAAACCTGCACAGATTTGTGCCACGTATAGCTGGGACTGTCCCGAGCCATAGAGCACAGCCCCTGCCCTCACCAGGACTAGGCAGGCTGTTATTCTGTGCGTTTGATAGAAGCAGGTGCCCTCTTGCAGGGTTTAATACAAGGAAAATATAATAATAGTTATACCTGCAGGAGGTTATATATCATAACACATCCAGTGTCTTTACAGGTCAGTTTTACAACAGTTGCATTTCTCAATCCCTGTAATTTAATCTGATGGTTAACTTCATGACTTAGTTCTTTACTACGCCTCTGAGCTTCTTCCTCAGTACGCTGATGTGTAGTGACTCAAAATTATGGCATTCAGTGCACGTACATCCAGAATCCTGTTACTGGGCATTTAAATACATGGGGGTTACTTGTGTTCTATCTCTGATCCTGGTAGTGACTGCATTGATTCCAGAATCTGGGGTCGCTGATAATGTGTTACCCAAAGTCCCTGCCTTTATAGTAGTGTCAGCGTGGAAACAATGTAATTCACCGATCTGGATGCTAAAGAATGGTGAGTAATTTTAGGTATATAAAGAATAACACATGTAATCTGTCATGAAAATCCTTTTATTTCACGTGTGTTGGGGATGTCCAGGTGGCATGGGGCTGTTCCAAAAAGCTCATTGCCAAAAAGATGCTTCCTCATACCCCCTACCACACCCCTGGTCTAAAGCCGACAGGATTCCACTGAGCTCAACAGCCACGATCTACGTCGTCGCTGTCCTTTGGCTCTGGACCTTGTGCCCTACAAAAACAACCCCGATAAAACCCCAGTGTGCAGTCTATCTAGCTGTCAGTGCCCGTGCTTTCACTTCACTTTGTGCAAATATTGGTTCCAAATCGCAAAGAGGAGGGGTTTGGCACGTGGGCTTGCAGCGCAGCGCTCCCAAACCAGCAGTACGAGTCTCAGCAACATGAGCTTGGCAGTGCTTTCACATTGCTCAGTTGCTAATCTTCCAAATTCTTTGCCTTGGGTCTAATCCCACAAAATATGATTCAATTTGTCAACATAGCTACCTTATGACTAGTGTGTGTTTAGCTGGTCAGCCCATTTCTTACAGTTGCTATCAAGTGGAATAGTGTGCGACAGCAGAAGCGGTTGGAAAAATATTTTTCACCCCAGATAGCTCAGAGGCTGAAACTTACTTGCTGTTTTCCACTGCCCCAGCTTGCAAGATTACACTGTACAATACAGTGCCTGTAGTTAAGGTGCATTTATAATACTGTTTCACATTGACTGCATTTTTCGTTCCCTATAATTTACATAGCTGAAGGTTAACTTCACAGCTTAATTCTGTATTATCCCTTCTAGTTTCCTGCTTGAGACAGGAATAAATCTAAGCCCATTTCTGTTTAGCAGAGTGTGTTTATTGTTCATCATAGCAAGCTGAACATATTTCACCTAGCGTCCCCATCTCCAGCATGTCTGGCTGGGTAATCAGTCTCATGTGTGTGTGGACACCATGTGTGGCAGCATGCTGTTGGGACAGAGGTGACTTTCCCTTGAGAACCTCATAGTTTGGCCCTGTGTTCCCCCCAAAAAGAGATGATTTGGCAGGCAGGGACAGTCTTGTACCCAAGTGTCAATCTGGGCAGAGTACAGAGAAGCCATTCCTGAATAATAAATGTTTTTAAAGCACCAATTTCTGTTCCTCGGGATATGGAGTTGTGGGACATTGACTCAACTCCTAGCTCAGCTAAGCAGGGCAAGTCTGAATTCATGCCTGTCTTTTAGGCTGCCCACTGACGCCACCCAGACATTCCTCCTTTCCTGTGGGCTCCGTGTCCTTTATCACTCAGCTCAGAAGGGACAGCACTGTCTCCACAGCCTCGTGGACCGAGAAAGACTGGGCACAAGAGCTTGTGTGGAGGTGGTATGTTGTCTTGCCAGACCCCAGCTGTGTGCCAGTGAGGTGTCTGTTCCAAATCCAATCTTTGCAAAGCAGCTCCTCTGAAGGGCAAGGCTCGTGCTGCAAAGTGCCATGCTCCTGGCTAAGGCCAGAGAGCCAGACCCCAGGCAGCAGCCCCTGGGCCATGGATTGGAAGGTTATCGATGTGCCATCCTCTGTGCCTGCTCTGAATGCAGCCAGCGGTGGAGTGGCCTTAGGACCTTCTCTGCCCATCCATCCCAATTTGCTTTCAGGGAAGGGTGCCTAAAGGTAGGGCAAGGCAAGGCAAGGCAAGGCAAGGCAAAAAGTGCCCCAAGCATCTCAGTCAGCTCTCTCTTTAGGAAGTCTCATCATCCTTAGTATTCCCCCACCACAACCTGCACTCCCCACATCCCCAGCAAGGATGCAGGCCTGTGGGAGCAGCAGCACCAAGATGGCCAGGCAGTGTGATGATCCTGAGGAAGAGGCCCTGTGGGGCTTCTGTCAACCCAACACCACCTTCTGAGCAGTGTGAGTAGTGGCTGTCAGGCTGCAAGGAGTGATTTTGTTTACCGATCCTAATAAGCAAGGTCTTGTTATCATGGGGTGAGCTGGATGTGTCATATTTTTACGGTCAGGGGCAAACAAAAATACTGCGGCGCGGATCTGCGCTGAGAATATCTGTGAAAACAAGGCTGGTGATGATGACTCACGTCTCTGCAATGCCACGTTAGATTTGCTAAATGCAGCTGGCTCGTGGTGTAGCACGGGAAAGGCTCCGCCCCAGCCATGCTGTGGTGGCCTGGCCTCAGCTGGCAGCAAGAATTTACAGAACCAAAAATCACCGTTGATCTCAGTAAGATCTGCAGGGGTGATCAAATCTACACCAGGAGCCATTTATGGAAAGTGCAGATTTTATGGCAGATTTTATGCCTGTAGTCACAGAACTCAGTCCTGCACTGCGCAGAGCCTGCAGTGAATTGAAGCATGTGCTGCACTGTGTGGATGCAAATTACCAAGCTTACACTCACTGTTAGGAGAATCCTGCTGGGGAAACCATCAAGAAGCACAGTTAAAACCACAAGCAAGGAAAGGGGTGCAGACGCATTAAAGCCAATCCCAGTTACTGGGACAAAGCCCATTCTATAAGGATGGCTTTGTATCCAAACAGTGCATCAGCACCAAAAGGTCTCCTGAACTCCTTGGCTGGTGATGAACAGAAGCAGGAAAGACAGGAGACGAAGAACGTAAGTGTTCAGACAGTGCACTGAGGTGCAAGCTCTTGATAGTTCACCCAGATCTTGCGGAGCATCCTTGCTGTGGCTGCAGGAGGGGAACTGTGGCGAGCTGTTGGGACAGGTGGCCATGCTTGTGCCTATGGATGGGTTGCAGTTTGGGATAAGCACAGAGGGCAATTCATATCTGCTTTGTGTGTGGAGGGTGCCTTGTTGGCACTTTTCATTGGCATTTTTCTCTAGGATGTTCTTAAGCACGTGCTTGTCTTTAACGCTCCCTTTCAGCAGATGACTTATTTCCTTATCAGCCCCCTCCACAGCTCTTCCAGAAGCTTCCATGACATTTCCAGCCCACAAAGATTTCTGACCTTTTTCACTTAACTGTTCTTTAGTGCTTCTTCCTCTTCACTCAGAGAGATGCAAAGCCCAGCAAGAAGTCCAGGTTATTGCCCAGTGTGTCATCAAGACTAAGGGCATCATTGTGAATATGCTGCACAGATCCTTTGACAGGGAAGTACAAAAGAGAAAGGGGAAGCACATAATTCAGGCTGATTTGTTCTTCTGTAAGCAAACTTAGCAACTTCAAGAGCTCTTTACCTTCTGCTTTTTTTATGTTTCTTTGCAAACCCAAACCCATGCATGCAAAAATATTGCTGTTCACTTCATCAGGTGACAGCACTTGGGAACCAGTTGGCAGTGAGGCTGGGCAAGCAGCCTAGGAGACATGTTGTCCTGTGGAAGCCACTGGTGAGACCAAATTCTGCTGTCATCCAACCCAGACAGTGTTTGAGGAATGTGTCCTTAAGCTGAGATCACCTCCCCAGGACTTTGGAGGAGGTAATATGTGTTGAGCTGGAGCACCAACCGCTGCTCTCCAGCTTGTGGTCTGGGCAAGCAGAGCCACAGCAGCATCCATCTCTGTTCCACTGGGCTGGGACCAGGTGCTGCACTGGTTCAGTATCCCTTGCCTGGATTGTGAAGGAGAGAAGCTGAAAGTTTCCAAAGGCAAACTCATGTAAACTCCTGCTGCAAGGCTCTGGTGTCCACATGGAGCTGGGCATGGGGAGGGGTCAGCCCTGACCTTTATTGTAGCAAGGGCTCCTCCCCCCCCCCGCCCATCTACAGGGGCTTCTCCCATACAATTCAGGTTGTTCCACGCAGAGCTTACGGGCTGCCTGCTAAATCACACCATTAAATCCTTGAGTCCGGGTTTTAGTGTTTCCATGTGCCGAGAGTGTCTTAATCTGGGCAGCTTGGGGAATTTTTATCCCGCGGATCCTTCGGTATGCCTGGAATGTTTGCTTTTCCTACTGCGTGCGTGTGTTTGAGGCACTCCTGTAAAAATAAGAACTTCCTGGCCGCCTTGTAAATCTTCCCTTGACCAGCACAGTCGCCTTGAGTGATTAATAAATGGGTGAGCTGAACCCAGCACCCATGGGGAGCACGACAAAGGGACCTCGAGGCTGGCCTCCCTCCAGAGCCCGCCCGAGGGACGCGCATGGTGACACCATTTTTCGGTAAGAGCCTGGGAGAGGAAGAACGAAACGGAAATTCCAGCGAGCTAAGGAAATGCACCAGTGGGCCAGGGCTTTGGAGGAGTTTTCTATTGTATCATCGAGCAGCTAAAACACACAGCTCTGCTGGAAGGTCGCTCTGCCAGCATTGGAACTCGGTGTTGGCACCGCTCTTGCCTGGAGCTGGTTATAGGACTGCTCAAACTCAAGGTGCTGAGTTTCTTTTGGGGCCTGGTCTGCTTGAGGTCAACTGTAGTTGAGTTCAGTACTGCTCTCACTATTTTCCTTCTTATTTCCTCGCTTCTCCTCTTGGATCCTCTTCTGCCCACCCTTCTCCCAGCGGTCAGTCACAGGGCTTCTGTTTTGGTGCCATTATGGAGTGTATGGAAAGAAAAAGAGTTTTTAGAGCCTACTTCCAACACCTACTCGTATCCCAGTGATACTTGAGTCCAGAGGCAGTGCACTGTTTCTCCTGTGGGTTTCTCACTGTTGCATCTCTCCCTGTTAGTCCTGGGCTTGTAGTAGCTCCTGTTCCCCTCCCTTCTTTGCCTTAGGTGTTTCCTCCAGACATTTGCTGGAGCAGAGTGAACTGTATGGAGGCAGATGCTCTTCACCTTCCCCTCTCCACACCTGCCCAGATGTTGCTCTTTCAACCATCAGCACACACCGCAGGAGGTCAAAAATGTGTGACGAGGACATCAAGGGACATTTCACGCTCTTTGTGCCCATGCAGGGTTTGTCTGGAGCTGCATCTCAGTAATGAGCCTGCTGGCAATCCACTGCTTTTGAGCAGTGACAGCCTGGTGTCACCCTCCCTGTCAAGGTGAAGAGTTCCTGCTGTATTTGGGATCCTGCAGTGAAGAAAAACCCCTGCTCAACGCTCTCCTCCACGTTTCTTAGTTCACCAAGCCAGTGCACGTGTTGGAGATGGCTGTTTGAGTCTGCTTCAAGTGTTGCCATTAGGTACAAGAGTCAACATCCCTTTTCTTTCCCTGCTAACTGTCCCTTGGCCGGCCCTGATATTCCACACTGATTAGTTCTCACTTAAACATCCAGGAGCACAACACTAAGAGGATTTTGCCATGGCAGGTTATCCCGGTGGCAGGGAAGATGCAAAGCTTCCTTAGCAGTCCTGATGCGTGCAGTGATTTCCATCACAGAAGAGCAATAAGGAGCAGGGTGACCAGCATCCTGCTGCCCCTCCCTGTGCAACCCCCACTCCTTTTGCAGGTGATGGCTGCAGATTGGGGTTCTTGCACAGAATTGCCTGTGAGGAGGTGTTCTCCTGCCCCATGACCACCCTGTGGTTGAGAGGTGACGGAAGGACCACACCATCCCAGGGATGCTCTGGTACTGGAAGTGGCTTTTATTTAGGAGTTGTGTTGGCTTCTCACAATTTTCTCCTAGGCAAAAGGATCGTTTTCAGCTTTCAGCGAACTGTAACCAAAGAACATTTGGGGTTTTCTGGTTCCCCAGAATAAAACAATTCCAACCCCTGTAAAAGGCTCAGCCTTTTTGGTCCTCTCCCACCTCTAGCCCTCCATGGAAAGGCTGTGAAGCCAGCCTTCCCACAGGAGGTATCCCGTAGCCCACAGGGCTGCAAATGTGACATGAGTTGCTCTTGTGTCACCCCACAGCCCTCCTCTGTCCTGGAACCCCTCCCTGCCAGCCCTCCTGTGGGCAGGAAATCACACCCAGAGATCTGCATTTCTCAGGAAAGAGCGAAAATGCCACAAAGGTGAGAATGTGGCCAAATTATTGCTGGTGGGAACAGAAACGGACAAGTTAACATGCAGGAGTGGAAATTACTCATTTCAAGAATGGGGGGGGGAAGGGAGGAAGGGGAGTTTAAAATGCAGAGAAGAGAAGGATGCCAGCCCATTTCTGACAACCATATAATGCAGTCAGAAATCTGCACTTCACACTTCGTCTTTGATGTTGGGACAGAAGGTGCCTATGTGTGCTTCACTGTGGTAGGAGCTGTGTCGTGGGGGATGGCTGCCCACGGGGACCACCCCAACAGCCCATTGACACCATCACCAGCCCTGGTCCTGCATCACTCCAGTTGAGCCCCCGCTGAGATGCAGAGGTAGAAAGATTTTGGGAAGGTGATGGCTGAGAAGGAAGAATGGATAACGGGGCAGCAGTGATGGGTGTCACAGCCAAGGCTGCAGCACCCATCCTGCACCCAAGCAGGACATGGCATTGCCCCATGTCCCAGGACACAGGGTGCCAGCCAAGGTGACAATGGGCTGGAGATGTCCCCAGGGACATTCTTGAGGTCTCACTGTTGGGCTGTTCACAGAGCTGTGGGGTTGACAGCCCCAGTGGTTCAAGCCCACATGGATCCTGGCATGAGTAAACAATGCGGGAATGGGGAACAGGTGCTTGCATGGCGACCTGAGCCCTGTTTTTAATTCTTGCTTTGAAGCAGGGATTTGTGAGAGGTACAGGAGGGAGCTTTTGGCATCCCAGGGCTCGGTGGACACGGCACCGGGCTGCCCATGTGCTGTCACCATCCCTCCACAACCATCTCGCTGGCCACAAACCTCTCCATCATACGCATCCTCCCCAGCTTCAGGGCTCGGGAGTGGCGGTTGGGAGCCGCGAAGAAAGCCAAGGTGATCTCATCCCACGGGTATTTTCTTGGCTCATTCAGCTCGCTCCAACGCCTCACCGATAACGTTGGACGATGAGGTCAGCAGCAGGGTTTGGCATCGCCGAGCTGTGTGTCACCAAGGAGCCCGGAGCTCCAACACCTGCACTTACCCCCGTGTTTTGGGATTGGGGTTGCAGGGAGCTGCTTCACCCCATGGTGAAACCACTTCCGTATCTTCTGGTCCATAAGCCTGTTTGTGTATCCTTCCACTAAAAATACCACCGGTTCTGCTGGTCCGTTCCTAAAAGTGGAGATACTAACACATCTGATAGCTAATACCACAGCTAAGAGGATCTGAAGCTCTGGGATGGCAATTGGCAATTACAAGCATCCCAAGCATCTTGCCTTCAAGCAAGGACATGGCACACCACCGTGCATCTCCATCTCCAGCATCAGCCCTGCATTCCTTCCCTGCAAAACTGCCAAGTCTGGGCTTTGGGGGCTGCTCTGACCTTTCCACGTGCTTCATCTTCTGATGGGAGGCAGAGGCTCTGCGTAGGTGTGTGCATGGGGAAGGTCTGTGTGAAGTAGCCAGCAGCTGGTTAGGCTCCTCCAGGGGAGCGTGGAAAGGTGGAAGCTTCCCATATCTGCCGTGTTAGAAAGAGGAGCAGAGGGCTTTTCCTCTTCAGATCACTTTCCAAAGTGCTGTTATCAGCCCAGGAGGGGTTTCCTGCTGCCAAAAATAGAGCAGCGTTGAGATAGGAAGGGAGGCAGGATGACGCAGGCACAGATAAGGCTGCTGGATGAGCTGGGGGGGGGGGGGGGGGGGGGGCAGCTTGGACCTCCGGCATGCTGGGTGCCCCCATCCCACTGAAAGACCCGCAGTGGGGTTTGGGATCTCACCCACACCTGCACTGTTGCTTTCTCAGCCCAGTTATGTCAATGAGCGGCTGGGTGCTGAACGTAAGCCCAATGCGTCCATCGCTGGGGGCCGGCAGGGGAAGCTCGCCGGTTTTCAGGTTCTGCAGAGTGCATCTGTGCCTCTCTGAAGGATGCTGCAGGCCCGCGGCGGGGTTTGGCCGAGCAGAGCATTGCCTGTCCCCTTCCTTCCCCCAGACAAAGCCCCCCCAAGGATGGCAAAAGGAAGAGCCCGACGGCCCGCTCCGGGCTTTGTTCGGCCTTTGGAAGGTGCCAAATTCCCTCTCTCAAGAATGAGAGCTTAATGTCCCGTATCTAATTAGCGATTTTCCCCGCACCTGCCCCTCCGCCGCCCCTCGGGCCATCTGCCGTCTCGGGGCCCCGCGGGCGGACGTGCCTGGGGCGCGGCGCTGGGGGTCCCGCGGGTCCTCCGCAGCGGCCGCACGACGGGGAAGCGGCTCTGCGACCCGGGCAGCCCAGGGCTCCGTCCCGCGGGTCCCGGCCCGCCGCACCCCGCAAAGGGAAGGCGCAAAGCACACGCGCAGCCCGCACGAGAGATGGAGGCGGGGAGGGTGGGTGGGGGGGGGGGGGATGCTGGGGAAGGGGAGCAGCGCTGGCAGAGGGCAGAGCAGATGGGGCCGCGGCTTTTTGTAGAGCCGGGAGACAATGGCGCGTCTCTCGGGGCCGGGATCAGGCACGAAGATTTATGCAGGCGGGCAGCTGGCGGGCAGAGCCTCGAGGCCCCCCCGGGCGGCAGCTGCGGCCCCAACCCCTCGCCAGCCCCCAGCCCCGCGCTGACACCGACCGTCCCGGCCCGAAATGGCGGCGGGGCGGGCGCTGCTCCCCCTGGCGGCGGACGGAGGACGGGGAGGAGGAGGTGCCGGCGGGGCGGGGCGGGCCCGGCCCCGCATTCCGGGCATAGCAGCGCCCGAGCCCGGCCCCCGCTACCGGCGGGGCCCGCAGTCGGCAGTGCCTTCGTTCCCCGAGCGGCAGCACGGCCGCGCCGCTCCGCCATGCCCCGGTAAGTGCCGCCCCCCTCCCCCCCCCCCGGCCCCGTCCCACCGGAGCCGCACAGCCGCGGGGAGAGCCGCGCTCCTCCATCCCCCCTCCCGCTGACGTCCCCGTGTCCCCCCGCAGGTGCCCGCGTCGCTCGTAGAGCCCCCGGACGGCCGGACGGAACGCGGCGGAGATGAGGACGGCGGAGGACTCGAGCGGGACGGTCCTGCACCGCCTGATCCAGGAGCAGCTGCGCTACGGGAACCTGACGGAGAACCGCACGCTGCTGGCCATCCAGCAACAGGCACTGCGCGGCGGCACGGCCGGCAGCCCCCGCTCGTCGCTGGAGAGCCTGACCCAGGAGGAGAGCCAGATGGTGCCGCAGTCCGCCCGGCAGGAGCCGCAGGGCCAGGAGCACCACGCCGACCACCTCTACTCCGAGCACGGCGGCTACCGCCCGGCCCAGCCCCAGCACAAGGGCGAGGAGCTGCCCAGCTACGAGGAGGCCAAGGCGCACTCGCAGTACTACGCGGGGCAGCGGGGCGGGCAGCAGCACGGCGGCACCCGGCGCCCCGACGACGCCCTCAAGGACCTGAAGCACGGCCACGTGCGGTCGCTGAGCGAGCGGCTGATGCAGATGTCGCTGGAAAGGAACGGGGCCAAAGCGCACGGCCCCATCAGCTCGTCCCACAGCTACCCGCAGCTCTCCCGGCACTACACCCTGCGAGGGCAGCGCCCCGAGGGGACGGAGCCGCGCGGGCCTCCACCGGAGTACCCCTACATCCTCCCCAGCCAGGAGGCGGCCGTCGCTTACCTGTCTCGGCCCTGCTCCCGGGACGGAGCCGGCTTCCAACACCCCGAAGTCAGGTAACCCGCAGCCCTGGTCGCTTCTTGGGTGCGGGTCGGCCCCGGTTTGCCCCAACCGGTTCAGGATTTCCAACCGGCAGCGAACGCTCCACTGCTCTGGGAGGGATTCGGGGTTAATTCAGGAGCTGGAGGCAGGTCAGGAAGTGGCTAAATTCGGAACAGGCATGGGCCAGCGTGGAAGGAAAATGTGGAAGGAAAATGTGCTGCTCGGAGTGGAAAAAGCTGCCTGGCGGTCCCCCGCTGAGGGTGCCCCCGGCCCCGTGCCTTCCAGCAGCGGGGATGGAAGTGTTGAGCAGTGCTCCTTCCTTCTAGCAGGTTGACACGTCCAGCAAAGCCTGGCTCCGCTTTGAGATCTGTGGGTGTGGAGATTTGGGTATCTCCTGGTGCTCAGGGAAGGCTGGGAGTGTGGTGTTCTGGCATGGAATTACTATAGGCAGGAGCTCGGAGCTGACTTACCAGGGCAGGGAGTGATAGCATCTCTGGCAGGAAACGCTCTCCTTCCAGGGAACAAAGAGGGGAAGGGGAGCTGTGAGGAAGATGCATTTGTTCTTCCTCGCTCCTGGATCACCCCATAGGAATGCGGGCTCCAGCAGGGCGGCTGCGTGGCTCAGGATGGCTGAGGCAGCCATGTGTTGTCGAGGAACTCTTGAGTGATAGAATGAGGATGTATTAACAGTGTGGTGGCAAGGCTTCGAGCCAGGAGCCCTCTCTTTGCCCAGAAAATAACCAGGAGAAGTGGTAGTGCTGCAGGCTTCCAATGTGCATCTTTTGCTGAGGCTTTTCCTGACTGCATCACCCAGCAGCAGGGTGGGACTGAGCACCCCTGTCCTAGCGGTGAAGTCCCAATGTTCTCAGGTGCTTAAATCCTGGGTGTGGAGGTGCTCAAGCTGCAGGCAGCACCGTCAGATGGGGGTTTCCTTCACATTGTGTGTGCTCATGGGTGAGTGCCCAAAGCCGACGCTTCCCAGCTGTGCAGGACAGCTTGGGTGCTCGCAGAGTCTCATCCTTTTGAAGATGACCTGGGGGCACCCGGCACCTCTTTTGTCCAAAGAGCACCCCTGGGTGCTGCAGGAGCTCTGCATATCCACACAGGTCGGTTGGAGGACGGGAACATGGGGGCAGGGTGCTTGAAGTGGTCGATGTGTTCATCCCCACGAAGTGGCTGAGCATCCCTCTCTTTCCCCCCCAGCAGGCTGATGCCAGCGCCCGTCCCCGCAGCGTTCCTGCCCCCGCCAAGCACGCTGGGCTCGCTCAGCCCTGCTGGCGTGGAGGCCCTGGTGAGTGCACAGGCGGCCTCAGCTGGCAGCCGGCTGGCCCAGGTGGACGCGGTGCTGCGGGAGAATGAGAGGCTGCTGCTGGACAATGAGAGGCTGCGACGGGAGCTGGAGAGCTGCACGGAGAAAGCCAGTCGAATCCAGAAGGTGAGCTGGCCTCTGCTCCCTGTCGGCACGCTGGAGATGCAGGACCCCAGCCCCACTGTTTCTTTGGGACGTGGGCAATGAGCGCAGACGTTCGGCTTGCTTCTGCTCCCACACGGTGCCTCACCCACCAGCATCCATCCCTTGGGGAGGAGGGAATGGCTCAGCGACCTCCTGCCCTGCCGTGTCACAGGCAGCAGGTTTGAGCTGAGAGCAGGTACACCCAGGAATGGCCTCATCTGCACGGCGTGTCTTTGTCCCTTGTTTTTGGGAGAGCTCGTGCATTTGCTTCTTTGCCGCCTGGGGCAGGATCAAGCAGCTGCTGTGAAAATTCACCCCCTTTCGTGGTTTAATCTCTGCCCCCTCCCTCCGGTGGCTGCCCCCCACAGCAAGCAGCTGTGCTTCGGTGGCAGCGCAGCTCCTTGGCCAAGTGTGGAAGAGAGGGGAAAAAGAGCCCATTCTGAGCCTCCAGTAGCACTCAGGCTGTCTCCACCCGCCCCAGGAGCGTGCCCGGCCACCACAGAAAGCCCTTTGTGCAGCTTTGCACAAGGGCAGGGCTGTTCCCTGCCGGACAGACGGACACTGGGAGGCAGGGGAGAAGCTGGGCCAGCCCCAGGGGGACCACACTCAGCCAAATCCATGCTAAGGCAAGAGAGCTCCTTCTGCGCCCACAAGGCTGAAAGCAAAAAAGGGGTTTTGCCCCTAAACCTGCGTTGTAGTGGGGGTTTCTCACTGCGTGGCTCCTGCCTGTCCTCTGTGGGTTTGCTGAGCCCCGTTGGCAGTGCAGGACGGGTCCTGAGCCTGGGCAGTGTTTCGCCAGCATCTGCCTTTCTTTTCCTCGTTCCACGAATATCTCACCCCCGCCCGTCACTTCCTCCTCCCCAGCTGGAAACGGAGATCCAGCGCATCTCGGAGGATTACGAAAACCTCATGAAGGCGTCCTCCAAGCGGGAAGCACTGGAGAAAGCCATGAGGACCAAGAGAGATGGGGAGATGCGGCGGCTGCAGGACTTCAACCGAGACCTGAAAGGTGAGAGCGGCTGCAGTCCGCAGGTCCCTTGGGTTGGCCCAGTGGCTCCTGTGGCCCCAGTTCACAATTCCAAACCCTTCCTCGCCCCTATTCCTGCAGGTCCTCTCTGTCCGTCAGCCTTTCCCCAGTATGCTTCTTTCTAGCAGTTTTATTGGTCTGAGTGTTTTCACAGGTGGGAGGAGGTAGGCGGTTGGGATTCTGCTTCATCTGTCCAAAACAGTCTTTTAAATCTAATTTTTTTCTAATTTGTGTTTTTGCACCAGAACGCTTGGAATCGGCCAACAAGCAGCTGGCCAGCAAGACCCAGGAGAACCAGGAGAGCAACCAGGGCACAGTGGCGAAACTCCTGGCGCAGAGTAAGTCCCCAGGGGCTCGGCTTTGCCTGACTTGCCACAGCAGGGACTCGGTGCAGAAGCCTTTATGCTGGAGGAAGAGGTGGGGAGGTGAGGGGGGCGGGTGGGAGCTTTTTGCCCTTCCCCAGGGAGGGCTGTGCTGCTCCGGGCGCTGGATGCGAGCCATTAATCCCGGCCGGCCGGCGGGGTGACCTGCATTCTCCACATTCCTGCTGCTGTGCGCCGGCTCTTCCAGCACAAAGTCCGCACTCCCTCCCCGTGCTTGCCCAGCCCTTCCTGTGCTTCTCTCCTGTGCAAGCTGGAATTTCTTTTCTGGGGAGAGAAATACAGCAAACTCCATATCTCTATTTCTACTGAATGTTATTTCATCAGAGAGCTGGTGTTGGTGTTGTGGGGGAGGAATCATGTCACCTTCCTTGCAACAACTAGGTGTAACCTAGGACAGATTTTCTCATCGCAGGCCAGATTTTTGGCTGCAATTTGCCAAAAGGAGGCTTTCTGATGCAGCAAGTGTCCATGCTGGTGTCTTAGTCCATCAGGGCATGTCCACGTACTGAAATGCGTGCTGCAGGGTTGCCACCCGGCCCCAGCGCACCTCGTGTGCTGGGTGAGGGCTGCTGGCATCACGCAGCTGAGTGGAGACCCATGGGCACAGCCCCTTTTTTTGGGAGCCTCTGTGGGCCTTTTCATCCCCCAGCACTGTGTCTCCAAGTCTTAGCCGGGTGTTCTTTTGCAGGCTATGAGCACCAGCAGGAGAAGGAGAAGCTGGAGCGGGAAGCCTCCCTGCTGCGCAGTGCCAATGAGGACCAGCGCCGGCGGGCAGAGCTGCTGGAGCAGGCGCTGGGCAGTGCCCAGGCACGGGCAGCCAAGGCAGAGGCTGAGCTGCGGAAGAAGCGGGCGTACGTGGAGAAGGTGGAGCGGCTGCAGGCAGCCCTGGGTCAGCTCCAGGCCGCCTGCGAGAAGCGGGAGCAACTCGAGCTGCGGCTGCGCACCCGCCTGGAGCAGGAGCTGAAGATGCTGCGGGCTCAGCAGGTAAGGACATCCCAGGGACCGTGAGGTGGGAGGTGCCAGCAATCTGCATCCCAGCAGCTCCTCACCTTCTCTCTGGGTCATTTCTTGGCTGCTGCAGAGGCAAGTGGGAACTGCAGGTGGAGGGACGCCCGAGCTGAGTGCCCACAGGCTGTCCGAGCAGCTGAGGGAGAAGGAGGAGAAGATCTTGGCCCTGGAGGCTGACATGACCAAGTGGGAGCAGAAGTACCTGGAGGAGTGCACCATGCGGCAGTTCGCCATGGATGCTGCTGCCACTGCTGCTGCCCAGCGGGACACCACCCTCATCAGCCACTCTCCACGGCACTCACCCAACAGCAGCTTCAACGAGGACCTCCTCCTGGCCAACCACAAACACCAGGAGATGGAGAACAGGTACCCCACCTTCCCAGTGGGCTGCTTGTTGGGTGTTGTGAGCTGAGAGCATCCTCAATGGGCCAAGTGGCCCCAGTGAGGTTTTTACCCAAGGCTTTGGCTCCATCCCAAGGTCCTCCTTCCCATCTCAACTTCTCCCTCTTCATCTCTCCAGGTTAAAAGCCCTTCATGCCCAAATCCTGGAGAAAGATGCCGTCATCAAAGTCCTGCAGCAGCGCTCGCGGAGGGACCCCAGCAAAGCCCTGCAAGGCTCCCTGCGGCCAGCCAAGTCTGTACCATCTGTCTTCGCTGCCTCTGCTGCAGAGGGCTCATCCCGTGGTAGCACAGGTAAATGGAGATCCCAGCCCACTTTGCCTCCAGCAAGGAGCAGCCTACAATTGCTGCTTTGGAGGTGGCTCTTAGTGGGAGATTTGGGAGTGTTTTGGGTGGGATTTCTCCCATGCTGACAAATTCCTAACGCTGTCTCCTTCAGCAGGCAAAACTGCTGCAGATGAAGCGGCATCGGTGCCCACCGCTGTGCCTTTGCCCTCCCACACCAAGCATGGCAGCAAGGATGGCAGCACACAGACAGATGGAATGGCACAGGGCCGGGGTGAGGGTGCAGAGTGCCCAGCCAGCTCACCAGGTGAGTCCTGCGGTCCCCAGGGATGCTCCAAGGGTTGTCAGAGGCACAGGGAACGGGGCTGGGCATTGAGTTGCATCTGTAAGTCCGGGCACTGAAGCAGTCCAGCTCCATGAGGACAGTCGTACTCCCTTCTCCAGATCTCACATTCTCACTTCATTTCTCTGCAGAGTGCTCAACCATCCCCAGAGACCTGTCTGACATGGTGGAGATCTTGATTTAAGGCTCTACTGGCCTCTCGGCTTCAACTTTCCAGCTATGGCCAGGGAGAGCCACCATCATGACAATGGAACCGGCCAAAGAGGAGCGGTGACGGCGCGGTCCTCCACGTCCCATCTCTGCTGCCGTCCCCACGCGTGTCCCCAGGGACACTGGAGTGCCTGGCCCCTGGCGGCCCAGAAGATGCGACTCCCTGTAAATACACCCCTGTTTTGTAGGACAGGAGCAAATGTATTTATCACTTCAGCCTCCTTGCCCTCCTCTCCTGGGCTTTCATCCCGTCCCTTCCTCGTCAGCTCCTTTCCATCTCCATCCCGATCTCAGGAGCTGCTGGGAGAGCCGTGGGCACATCCCGTGCTTCCTCTCAAAGGAAGAGAATGGAGAATAATGAAACAAAAAAGGAAAAATGAATTATAGAGAGAAAGGAAGTCTGAGGGTAAACCTGCAGGAGGTGAGATGCTCAGAGTGGAGCAAGCGTGTCCCATGGCCCATGGATGTGCTGCCCCGTGCCCCTCCTCTACTGGCAGCTGGCTTCTGCCCGTAGCCAACGCCGACTGCTCGGTCCTCAGAACTCGGAGACTTCCCAGCCCTGCCCTTCATCCATCTCTATGTTTTTTTTTCTTCCTCCTTCAAATGTGTGCATTTGCTGGACAACTGCATTTTTTATTTTCTCTCTCAGACACGTAAAAAATGCGTTCTGTTCTCATGCATTGTTTACAAAGTAGAATACGAAACAAAACAAAACAAAAAAAAAAAAAGTGGAAAAAACCCCCCACGAGTTAATATATTTTATATTAATATTGTTATTTCTTTTTAAGTATTTTTTTTTTTGTGCTGTGAACTTTTTTTTTTTCCTGCCAAAGACGACGAGTTCTTTGTTTGTGCGTTTTAAGTTATCTGAAGTATTTAAACATAAACCTGGCTGTTTGGTTATGCCGCCCTATACCGAGATTGCTGTCACATTTTACTTGGTATAACAATATTTTAATAAAAAAATCAATAAAAAAACCCCCCCCGGAGCTCAACCTTTGGTGCTCTTTCAGCACACAGCGCCTGAGGCTGAGCATGAAGGGGCTCCCACGGCTTTAGGATAGGCCTCCATTGCTGTAGAGGTGGATCGGAGAGGCCCAAAGCAATGGGAAGGCCTGAGCTGCGATCCTGCTTTCATTGTGGGCCAGCACTCCGCACTGCAGCCTTCCAATGGGGCTCCTGCAGCCTCCCGGGGCTGTACCTGTGCTGCCTTCCCTCTCCTGCTCCCCACAGCTGCAGCGGCTGCCTGGGAAGGGCTGCAGCATTCCTGGCATTCCGCAGTGCTCACGCCCGCTGCTTTATTTACCCAAATCCGGATGCAGGTCTGGCTGCTTGCAGGCGGCTTTTCGAGAGCTGCAAGGAAAAACCAAAACAAAACAAATGAGGAAAAGGAAGGAAAATCCCGAAGCCCACCTGTAAATGGAGCAAGACGAGGCAGCAGGCCCTGGCTTCTCCTGTGGATGCACCAGCACGGATGAGCTTGTTTGTTTCGTAGGGTTGCTTTTGAACTCGAGGAGCAGCCTGATGCGGCTCAGCATGTGTGCCCAGGAAGGCAGGAGGAGCTGAGACCCACCAAAATCCTGCCCAGGTGCCCACGCTGCTGTAGCAGCATCCACCAGTGAGGAATGCTTCCCAAATCCTGCTGAGAGGGGAGGAGGCGGTGTGCAGACAGGCTCCAAAAACTGATGTTTCTGTCTTCGTGGTATGGTCTCCACCCACGCTGTCTCCTCAGGGTTGTGCCATCAAGAGCATCACTTGCAACCGCTGTCCTTCATCCCACGCCAGGTCCTGCTTAGGTGAGGGCACGTCCCTGTCCCTACCACAAGGTCACCAGGGACCCGTTTGCTTTCTCAACCAAAACACTGAGAGGGAGCCAGAGCTGCTCCCACCCTTGTGCTCCTGATCCTCGTGTCCCAGTATCCCCGTGTCTCTGTGTCTCTGTATCCCTGGGTCCCCATGTCCTCAGTCTTTCATCCCTGCACTCCTGTGGCTTTAATCCCTGGGCCTCTGCATCCCTGTATCTTTGTATCCATCATCCCCGCATCCCAGCTGAGAATGGCCCTGGGGCTGGGCCTCCTCATCCTCCTGCCTCTGTTCTCTCCATTTCTACAGCCACGTGCTACGTCTGAAAAGGGAAAGGGGAGCCCATCACAATCTCCTTGAGATGGAAAACACCACTTTAAAAAGCCCCCAAATCCCCACCTTCCATCAGGATTGGACAGAAGGGGGATTTCCCCCAGTCTTCGTCTGATAGAGAAGGACCCATGCAGGGACAAGCTGCGGGGCGCAGTAAACCAGTTGGGCAGAGCATGCAGCCTCACGCCCCGGCTTGCTCTGGGTGCAGGAATGAGGCTCTGCCCGCCACGCCGGCTCTCCCCACTGCAGGGCTGTTCCTTCCTCAGCCCCGGCCCTCCTCCTCCTCCTCCTCCTCCTCCTCCTCAGCCGGAGCGCGCCGGGCGAATTCCTCATTCCTGTTCCCCGCACCGCGCTGCCTGCCTGCCATCTTTGCATGCAAACAGTAAACAGGCTGTTATTATCCAGGATGCTTTGAATAACTGTGGCTATTTTTTCTCTTCCCAGTATTCTAAAAAGGCAAAAAATTCCCTGCGGTTTCTGAGTCAAGTTTTTTTTTTTTTTCCCTTCTCCTTCCCTCTCTCTCTTCCCTTTCCTTCCCACCACCTCCATGACCCCGACAAACCCACGACGAGCTCCCTGCCCCGCTCCAGGGCTCTATGAACAGGGACCTGGGCAGTCCATGGCCTTTCCATCCCTGGAGAGCTCCCAACCTTCCAGGCATGGCCAAGGGCACCGCTCCATTCCAACCATCCCATGACTTGTGCTCAGATCTGAGGGCAGATGTTGTCATTGGCATGGGGTGGCCTTGGGGCACCTCTCCCACCCGCAGGGCTCACACTCAGTGCAGAGCGATGGGGAGAGGTGAGAGAAAGGTTTTGAGGTCAATGGATGCTCTTTTGGGTGAACGTTGGGTTGCAGAGGTTGGGTTGCTTTTTGAAGCTCTCCGTTTTCCGACATGCCTTTGGAAATACTCACGTGGAAATTGAAAGGCAGAGGAGTGACACAGCCCACTGCAGGGCCGTATGCTTGCTCACAGGTTTTGCTGCAGCAGGAAGGGTTGAGAGGTTTGAGGAGCTCAGCAGGCCCACGTGCCCCATCCAGAAACCTCGGGAGAAGTTGGGGAGGAAATTGGGAAAATCCCATTCTTCTGCCTGGTTGCATCTTCCAGGCCAGAAAACAACGCAAAGCAACCCAAAGCAAGATGTATGATGCCAGGAATGACCTTCCTCCATCACCCATCCTTCGTGCGCTGCAGATCTCAGGCTGGGAGTCAACGGGACCCTTCTGCCCCATAGTGGGGCTGCACGTCCCATGGGCTTTGCTTTGGGGAGTGCTTTGTCCCTATGCAGTGTTGCTTTGCCCCTATCCAATGTCACTTTCCTTTCCACTTCAGAGCTGCAACTCTCCAAAAACCACTAATGTGTAAGAATTTTTGTTTGTTAATCCAAGGGAAAGTACGTATTTTTCACTGTTCTCATGCTCCAGGAATTTACAGAGATATTTTCATCAAATTTAGGGAAAACAATTGGCTTCGGGCAGAGTGAAGGGATGGGAAGTTTCAGCTACTGATGCCTGAAATGGCACAGCCATGAGTAGATGAGGTCTCCTTGAAACTCTTCATGGTGGGGGGGACTGCTGCCCTTGGATTTTCCAATTCTTTGATGAAGCTGCAGTCCATTTCTTGGCAAGCCAGAACTGGAGCCCCACGTCACCCCAGCACCTCCAGCTGTGCAGCAGGAGGGCTCCAAAACCCCCAGACCCAGCTGGATTTTGGCACACTCACGTTACCAAGCAAAAGCCGGGTCAGGTGAGCCCACAGGCAACAGCCAGCTGGAATTACAGCATGACAGAACAGTTTGGGTTGGAAGGGACCCTGAAGACCACCCAGCTGTAGCCAGGTGTCCATGGGCACCTCCACCACATCAGGCTGCTCAGAGCCCCATCCATCCTGCCCTCGAGCACCTCCAGGATGGGGCACCCTCATGGTAAAGAGCTTGGGGGTGCAGGACCCCCTCTCCCCACCCTTTGGGGTACACCAAAGGATGTCAGTGGCCAACAGGGCTGCGGTTGTGGGGTTTTTTTTGGCACAAGCACGCTGGGTTTCCCCAGCTTGGAGGAGCTCTGTTGGATCTCTGTCAACCTTACACCAAAATGGGTGGGCAGGGAGCAGGGCCTGCCCTCAGAGCAGGGCCACGGCTGCTGGGCAGCAGCAGGGAGGGATGCAACATAACGGAGCCGTGGCACAGCGATGAGAAAGCAGCTTTCAGGCACACAAACACGGACAGTGAGTGGCAGAACGCAGCGTTTGGCCTCGGCGGAAAATGACGCGCACTGGAAAATATTCCCACCCACATTTTTACACCCTGAAAGCGCAATGATTTTTTGTTTGTTTGTTTGTTTTGCATCGGATCCAGTGTGAAGCAATGCAGAGCTGCCCTTGGGATCCCATGGCGTGTGTGAGGGTGCAGGCAGTGGGGTGCAGTGCGGAGCCCCACGCAGAGCCTGGCAGCTCCTGGCGCATCCCAACGCCACCAGAAGTTTTGGAGCACGTTGCCGTGGTGACCCAAATGTTGTTCTTTCCAGCTGTCCAGAAAAAAAGAAAGAAAGAAAGAAAGAAAGTGGAATGAGAATCATAATAATAATAATAATAATAAAAAAACGGAACTGATGGAGGAAATTCTAAGAAAATGAAATAATCTGGAAAACTGGCCCAGCTCCCTCCTCCGGGAGGGTTTCTCCCAGCACACACAGCTCGGAGCAGGGCAGGAGCCCGTGGCTGGGCTCGGCAGCAGCGCCGTCCCCAAATAGCGTGGCACCGAGCTGCTGTCCCGGTGCTATTTCAGGTGATGGCCCCACAGCTGAGACGCCCGTCTGCGTTTTTAGGGGAGGACTGGAGCATGGGCTGCAGCCACTTTTACAGCCCCAGGCATCCAGGATGACCCTTCTCTGAAATGTGCTTGGTTCCTTCATCAGCAGGAGGGATGGGCTGCTCTCTGGGCTCCTCTTTTCCTTGCAGGCGTGATTTTGGGACAGCAGTAATTTGGGGTTCCCGAGGAACCCCACGGCCATCTCCTTGGTTTCTCTGATCAGGCTGTGGTGCCTGAAGGACTGCTGAGCGCATGAGTGCTGGGGACTCAGTGCACCCTCCTTGCAGGGAGCTGCAGGGAGCAATGATGTCTTTCAATGTCTTGAGCCCGGGTAATGCTGTGCTGTAAGAGTGTGACTAGAAAGTGCTGGCTCGCTGCAACGTGTCAAGGCAAGCGGCCCTGCTGCTTGCTCCAGGTCCTGCACAGCCGCCCGCTCCTTGCGCAACACCCAGAGGTTTGCCAGGAGTGGGGCTGGGCTGTGGAGCAATGCGGAGGGGCAGGGTCACCACCTCCCCGGGCACACAGCCTTGTGGTGATGCCCACTGCCATCCTACCCACCTCCTCCTGAACCACCATTTCCCAGGGGGAAGTTTATCAAACTGCGGCTCAAGACAGTGAAAGACACTGAAAGGCATTGATGCTCTGGCGTGTGTCCAGAGGGCAGCGGAGCTGTGAGGGCTCTGGGGCACAAAGTGTGATGGGGAGCAGCTGAGGGAACTGGGAGGGGTCGGTCTGGAGAAGAGGAGGCTCAGGGGAGACCTCATTGCTCAGCAACTCCCTGAGAGGAGGCGGTGGTGAGGTGGGGGTCGGCCTCTGCTCCCAGGTAACAGCAATATGATGAGAGCTGATGGCCTTAAGTTGCACCAGGGGAGACACTGTACATGGAGGTGCTCAGAGCCGTGGAGATGTGGCACTGAGGGATGTGGGCAGTGGGCACGGTGGGGTGGGCTGGGGTTGGACCTGGGGATCTTAAAGGTCTTTCAAAATGTAGTGATTCTATGATTCAGATGGAGAAATCCGCACATCCTTTTGAAACTCCCCAGCTTTCCCTGCAATCTCGGGGCTCCAGCAGCCTTTCCAAGTGGTGGGATGAGCAGCATTTCCTCGATGTTGTAGCACTGATGTAATGGGGTGGTGAATCAGTGGGGAACTTTCTGCCTTACCCGTGTCGTATCACCGCCGTTTATGAAGTTTTGCTATTTTATGTAACAGAGCCCTGTGCAACCCAGTCTCAGTAAACGGTGAGTAATTACACCGTGTCTGATTCCAGCCCCGCGAACCGGAGAGAACAGCAGGAACGGTTGGTGAGACTCTGCTCCAAACAAACGGGGTGCCAGGCGGTAATGCCAGCGGTGCGTGACATTATAAAGCGCGTCAATAGCAGCTGCAGCCCTCTGTTAGGTGTGCTGGAGGGGCAGCGGCGGATCGCAGCGCCCGTGTTTGCTGCGTTGGGAAGGGAGTTCCCAGCCACCGAGGTCCTGGCGTTCCCCTCACGTGGGTGAATGAACTCCAGGGCCAGAGCTTGGAGTGAACACCGTGTCCACATTCTTCAGCCCGAGCCGGGAATGTCAACTCCTGTCCCGACGCCAAGGGCCGCATTCCACCCCGATGCTGCTCCCAAAAATGCCAGCACCAAACGGTGCTGTTTGGTCCGGGAGGAGGCTCGGGGGTGCCTGCTGGGTCTGCTTGGGTGTTTGTGGGGTGCGTGGCAGGGCCAGGCAGGGCTCAGCCCGCGTGTGCCTGTTCTGGGGGGGGTCGTCAGGAATTCAGACCCCAGGGACAGGAGGGAGGATGCGGGGAATTCGCTCTTGCAGCCGGTTGCCATGGCTGCATATTTCAGAGAAGCAAGCAAAGGGGGAAAAAAAAAAAAGAAGAAGAAGAAAACCAAAACATTTTATTGGGAGGGAAGAAAAATAGCGGGGTGAAAAAATGCAGAAGAGTAATGAGAAGACCGAGCGAGGCCAAGAAATGCATGAGGTCATCCTTAGAAACTGGTGTCTGAGGAGTTCTCTGTAGCTCAGGCTACTCTAATATTTATTGTGTGTTATTTAAACCATGGCTCCTGGCAGCAGCTGGGCCCCGAAGTGCTGCGTGCTGCTGCAGAGTGCCGTTAAAGAGGGAGCTGTGTTGGGGGAGCAGCTGGGAGGGGTGGGGGGGGAACCTGGGGAGAAGAGAGAAGGGGGAAGGGGTCAGTCCTTCATGGGGTGTCCCCAGGGAGTCCTGGAGCAAATGCATAGGATGGGAGGTGATGGTGTGAAGTTGCACCAGGGGAGGATCGGTTTGGTTAGTAGGAAAAATCTGTGCTCAGAAAGAGCAGAGAGGCACTGCACAGCTGCACAGCGGGGTGGGGATCACCGTCCCTGGAGGTGTTCAGAGCCGTGGAGATGTGGCACTGAGGGATGTGGGCAGTGGGCACGGTGGGGTGGGCTGGGGTTGGACCTGGGGATCTGAGGGCTCTTTTCCAACCTGAATGATTCTGTGTTTTTATGCTTCTCTCCCGCAGCCAGGTGACCACAGGAGCAGCCTCCCTGGCCATGCCATGGTGGAAGGGGCAGAGTTCCCAGCGCCAGCCCACCCGGGCCGCGAGGCTCCTCCGCTGCCAGGCTCAGGGCTCATCGCTGGGCACAGTCCTCCTTCAGCAGTGACCCGGGTGATGGAGGAGGCTCGGGGGGGATCCTACCCACCCATCCATCAATCCTCCCGCAGGGAGGTGCAAGGAGGACGCAGCCAGGCTCTGCTCTGCGGTGCTCAGAGCGGAGGCGCTGGGCACGGACCCCCCCGGGGGCTGTTTGTGTGGCGGACACCCCCAGCGCATCCACGCGTGTCTTCACCGCGTCCCCAGCGCCGCTCCGTCCCATGCCGGGCGGGCAGTGCCACCTAGCGGCCCGCTCCGCGACATCGCTGCGCTCCGGAGCGGGGATCTTAAGGAGCGATATCTCAGCGATGTCTCAGCGCGGCAACGAGGATTTCCGTCGGGGGTTTCGCCTGAGTCAGTACGGAGTGGGAGATGCTGTCTGGTTTCGTCGTGCGTAACACGAGCTGTGAGATGCCCGTATTGCCAAAACGAAGGCAATTTGAAAAGCAGAAGGCATGGCTGTACGCTTGCTGTGCACAACTGCCTGTAGACTCTTTGCAGTGTTTGGTATTTGCAATACCAAGCCCAGGTTGGGATTCAGGGGTGCTGGGGAGAAGGGTGACAGCACACCTGCAGCACAGTGCCCGCCGCCACCCTGACCCACAGAGGGACACACTGGGGCACAACGCACGGGACACGGAGCCCATGGGTGGGACCTGCACAAGGATGGAGCTCAAGAGATGGGAAATGCCAAGATAAGGAGCTGCTGAAGTCACTCAGGTCAGGAGCAGGGAGGGTGCTGGCATCTGGCACAGGAACGCCCTGCGCTCCTGCTGCCATTAGGTGACTCGCTGCTGGGTCAGCCGGCCTGGATAATGCCTGGCCTGGGAACCAGGGGAGCTCTGTGGCAGCATAGAAGCTTTAACCAGAGGAAGATTGAGCTGGTGATGGCATGCACCGCCACCAGCTTGTGCAGCTCTGCAGGTGGGATCCCCGTGGGCAAAGACAGCACTGTGGGATGCTGCCATCACCCTCTTCTGCACTTCTTGGTTCCACGTAAGGAAAATGCAACATAAGGAGGAGTGAAGGATGGTGCTGTGGGACATCTGGGACAGCAGGCAGGGCTGGGAGGACAGAAAGAGGGCACATGTAAATGGAACAGCAAATCCCCAGAGCTTGCTGTAGTCATTTTCACTTCTCCAAAGCATTAAGTTACTACTGAGCCATTCAAACAATGGGTATCCATCACTGTCCGTGGTGTGAGTCACTGCAGAGTGAATGGTCCAGCAGGGACTCCAAAAACACCCAGAGCAGCAGTATGGGAGGAGGAAGGCTGTCCGTCCCCAGCATTTTCCCCGCCCTTCCCTCATTTTAAAGATGAGGATCTCTGAAAACACAGCATTCAACGAATGGGATTGTCAAAAGCACAAAGCATTTTAACGAGGGGAAACGTCCTGCTAAGTCTTTTGGTTTATTGGTGTTGAGCATGTTCCAAGCCCTAAGAGAAGGACTCGGAACGAAGCTATTAAAATAGTTGGCTTACTGGACACGCAGTGTAAGCACAATTAAAATCAATCCAGGTCTAGTTTTACCTAGAACGCTTCTCATTGACAGGAATTTGTTTTTAAGAGGTAAAATAAGTGCTTTCAGTAAAAGACATCCAGCTGAGCTTATGGGGCAGCTGTATTGCCCAGTGCTGGGAAAAGAGGCAGATAATGTTTGGCCATGTTATAGTACTGAGTCCAGCCAAGGGAATGGATACCACTGCTCCCCTTCATCCCTATGGCACCTTCTGGTCTGCTCCAAAGGCCACCAGAAGCTACAGGGAGGTTCCTGTTGCCCATAATGAGCTGCTTGGTGTCATCCAGCACTCACCGTGCTTGGGGAGGTTTGGTTTCTCCAGTCAAATGAGCACTGAGAGGAGACTGAGAGTCATCGCTCTTGAATGTCCTGCTTTGATGGATCCAGGACTGGGAGTCAGTGAAAGTGGCTGAGTCAGCCAGTGCTCCTGGTTAGCTTTGTCCTTGTAAAAATGGGGCTCCGAATGCTATTTCAGAAAGGAAGCCACAGCAGTGGTTTTCACTTCCTGGGTACATGCTCCAATTTCTGCCTTTTATGAAAGAAGGATGGGCTACAGTAACTCCTACAACTAATTGCCTCCATTCCTATCTCGTGTGTGGGCTCTGACAAACCCTGCTAAGCCATAAAACAGCTCAAGCTGCCAGAACAGAGGGAAAGGCTCACTGAAGTGATCTGAAAGATGTGACTGTAGGATTGTGTAACTGCTGCTCAGCTGACTTCCCACGGGAAAAGGGGAAGGCATAGGGGGGAATGAGCTCTCTGAGGATCACCCCACGTGCATTTGGTGTCATGTGCAAGGTCCATCTTTTCCACAGAGACACAGACAGCCCCTGAAGACACGTTCTGAAGGTCTATTGGCACGGGTGAGAATCCAGAAGATTAAATAGGGGGTAGAAATCCAAGGCTGCCCTGCTCAATCTGTAAACGATGTGGGCATCGTTGAACTTTGGCTCTGGGAACAACAGTAAGACAACAGCAGCAGGGTGATAGTGTGAGAGTCCCCATCACATGAATACCTCCTCAATTTTTTTCATCGAGGTGTTATCACTTGTCATTTCTGTGCTATCATCACTGTGTTTACTCCTGATGCCAACTCTCACCTGAGCATGAAGAGCTGCACACAGAACAGAATGCAACAACATATCACGGAAGCCTTGCTGTACAGCTGCTATCTGTTGGCAATCTGAAGACACACGTGCCAGCACTTCACAAGCATCCCAGTGATGGAGGAGGTGAGATGGTCAGCCACCAAACACGGACAATTTATTTTGTATTCAGCAATTTCACAGCGCAAAATGCTTCCCTTAAAAGGCAAACAAAGGAAGGGCACATCTCATACCAACCACAATCTGAAATCATATTCAGATGCTCTGCTCTCCTCCAGCCTCTGCTCGTTCAGCACCATAGTAGCTCTTAGCTTGATATTCCCAGGATGTTTTATTCCAAAAAATGCTACGTTTCCAGGAACTTGTATATGACATTTCACTCAGCAGCCATGCGAGCCACATTCCCCTCTCCTTATAAATACAACAGCCTGAATGGTGGAAAAAAAAAGTGATAAATCCAGGCAGAAGAGAACTGGAGCCCCTGGGACACTTGGCTCTGTGGAAGACAGAAGCAGCACACCCCTCGGGGAAGGGCAGCAGGCAAAGGGACACATATTACCCCCACCCACAAGGCCACAAGTGTCCTCAGCCATGGGAAAGCAATCCTGCTGCCATTACAGAGCCCTTTAGAAGTTGGCTGGTAAGATAAATACTTATCATCTTAGAATGTCTCATGCCTATGCAGGTTCAGCCCTGACATCTTCCCCTAGCTCTCCCAACTCTGAAATGCTGTCTGCCCATTTCTAATGGCTGCCCATGGACAAAGCCAAAGCTCCATGGCGTTTCAGTGCAGAAGTGTGGCTGAAAGAGGTCTTTGTTGAGGACTGAGATGAAGACCACAGCCTCTGTAGTGCAGCTCTTTTGCTGTGCTGTATGCTTCCTTCCAAGCCTGTCTCAAACTTGGACCCAACAGGGGCCATCTTACTTTAATAAAACGTTGGATTTCAAAGGCAAATCTGGATTGGGTCATGTATGGGGTCACTGCTCCTTGGGCTGAGCAACCAAAGTGCTGCTTTGCTGGACACCATCATAGCACTCTGGTTCTTGTGAAGAGGAGAAACCATTTGAAGACAAAAATGGATGCCCTGCAGGCATTCAAGGCCAGGCTGGATGTGGTCTGGGCAGCCTGGTCTGGTGGCTGGCGACCCTGCACATAGCAGGGGGTTGGAACTGGATGAGCATTGTGGTCCTTTTCAACCCAGGCCATTGTATGATTCTATGAAAAATGATGGAAGAGGCAAAGATGTCCCGTGGATGGACTGGTTCTGTTCCACAGGGACTGCTGCACGCTCATTTACCATCATGATTTGAAGCTATCATTGCTGAAGTCCACTCCTTGTTCCAGCACCCACGTATACACCCCTGTATTTTGTACGCTTTCCATGCCCAAATCTGCCAAGCTCTCATCGGTGCCATTACTCGCCAGCTATTTTTTTTCCCCCAAATTTGTTTTACTTCCAGAAATGAATACCAGCTCTTCCACGCCTCTCGGGACACAATGGGGTGAGTGCTGATAGCATCACGCTCCGAGCACAAGCATTGCTGCCTCCCGCAGCCTGGCCAAGCAAAACTTTTCCATAAGAGTGCTGCGAATTCACAGCTATTGCTAGCAGCTTTCCATGGAGAGGCTGTATCCTCTTGCAATATATAATCTTACCCAGAATGGTTTTGAAAGACCGTGAACTTGATCCTGCCAAAAATAGTCTGTGCAGCCAAAACAAATCAACAGAAGATCTTTAGCATTCGAGCTGGCTCGTGAGTTACATTTTTCACCTTTTTCCAATGATACGTTGCTTGACATCCATGAAAACTTCATTTGACTCGTAATAACCCTGAGCATTCTCCTAAGTGTAGCAGACAGCATTTTAATTATAACGTCAGGGCTCAGTAAGCAATCAGCTTCAAGGGCATAGCAGAAAAGACATGCCAGCAGAAACTTGAGCCCTAAAAGTGCCTGTATGCAAGCTGGCAGATGTATCCTAAGAATGTGTTTATTTGCATTTGGTTTATGTGGTTTTGGTGACCTTTCGTTAAAATCAGCCAGTGACTTACAGGCAGAGAGCTGCACGCTCTCTGAAAAGAAAGGCAGTAAAATAACCTAGCAGGGGTCCTGCTGCTCAATATTGCATCTCTGCTGAATGTGACAGCCCCACCTTTGAGGCAGGGATGGCCGAGGCTCAGGTTAAAGTCATGCTGTTTGCAGATGGATGGCTGCGTGGACATTGCTCCCATGTTCCTGAGGAAGGACAGCAGCCCAGAAGCAGTGTCCTATCAGATATAAAGTTTGGCTAGCGGGGTACATCCTGCAGAGCTCCAGGGAGAAAGAGGGCACAAAGAGATGTCTGCCCCTCACTAAGACCACCTCACCCCATGTGGTTTCAGTGTAGGCTGGGGTAGAACATTTTTCCCCTTGAGGTATTCAGAGTAGATGGGTACATGGTGAACATGTAGGTCACTTACAGGTCTGGTCACCAGCAGGGGCTGCTTTATAGCAGCAGAGTCCCATGCAAGCTACCTGCTCACCTCCACAGGGAAGGCTGTCAGCATTTTGCTTGGCAGTTGGGTACATCTCTAGGTGTTCACTGCTGAAACCCACGCCTGGGGAAACACAGCTGCAGGAGATAGCACTGCACCAATCATCTCCGAGCAGCTGGGTTGTAACAACCTACTGCTCTCAGCAGCCTGAACTGTATTGCTAATCCCAATAGACACCTTATTTTAAGAGAGGAAACAAGGATTGCTGCTGAAACAGCCTCAAAAAGAGCCCGGTGCATTCACGCTCAGGTAGTGCACCGGTTTTGTGAACGCTTCTGTGATGATTTTCATAACCCCATTTGGGAATCCTAAGCTGAAAGACAAAGCTGAGTTCTGCGGGTGGTCACTCCAGACCCACAAGTCGCCTGTCTGCCCATGAGTCCCCAAGTGAGGGGCATGAGGAAATTCCTGGAGTCTGAAATCTCCACCATGTCTGAACTGCAAATAAACACCGGGTTTAGAGGGGTTATTGTGGGTTTAGAGGCTGGGGATGCTGTCTGTGGGGAAGCTGTGGCATAAAGGGCTCTCTCGCAATCACTGGCGTTGTCCAGTCACCCAGCTGAGGACGTGCATGTTGTTTTCAACTTCATTTTCAGCTTCCCAGTCTCACAGCTGTGGGGTGAGACCCTCCGACCAAAGCCCCTCCGGGGCCAACCAGCAGTTCGGGGGTCACCACAGGAAACAGATTGGATATTAGGAAGGATTTCTTCTCAGAAAGAGCAGTGAGGCACTGCACGGCCGCACAGGGAGGTGGGGAATCACCGTCCCCGGAGGTGTTCAGAGCCGTGGAGATGTGGCACTGACGGAGGTGGGCAGTGGGCACGGCGGGGTGGGCTGGGGTTGGACCTGGGGATCTGAGGGCTCTTTTCCACCTTAACTATTCAGTGTTTCTGTGAGCTTTCTCTGACTGAGCACCGGAACGGGCTTCGTGAGCAGGAGGCGGACACCTCGCCGCTCAGGGGGCACGGGACAATGCTTTAAGTCCTGGTTAGCGCTCGCCTCGACGCTGCTGAGGGCTGAGGGGCGGGACCGGGGCGGCCCTGAGGCGGCGGCGCGGGGCTCCCAACGGCCGCGGGGGGGCGTGGCGCGCGTGCGCGGGGCGGGCGGCGCAGCCATGAGCGGCGGGGCGGGGGGTGGCGGCCGCGGCGTGTGAGGAGGGGTCGGCGGGGCCGCCTCCCTCCCCGCGGAGATGGTGCCGGGGCGCCGGGGCCCGGAGTGCGGCGGGGGGCGGCGGCGGGGAGGCCGGCCCCTCTCGGCTCCGGCGGAGGCGGGCGCGGGGCCGTGCCGGTGGGGCCCGCGCCGCCATCTCCTCCGCCTCCTGCCGCCGCTCCTCCTGCTGCTGCTGCCCGCCGCCGCTCGGGCCGGCTCCGCGTTCGCCTCCGGGCCTCCGGACTGGCCTCCCGCCGGCCCCGGGCCCAGCCTGAGCTTGTACCTGAGCGAGGAGGAGGTGCGGCGGCTGATCGGTGAGCGCTAGGCCCGGCGGGGGGGCGGGCCGGGGGGTGTCGGGGTGCGTGTGTGTGTGGGGGGGGGGGGTGTAGGTTTGGGGTCAGGATGGGGCTGAGGGCGGTGGGGATGGATGTCGTTGGGGAGCTGTGAGAGCGGGTTCTGAGGATGGAGGAGCGATCCGGGGTCCCAAAAGGAGTGTCGGTGTGGCCTCGTGCCCGTGTGGTGGGGCTTTAAGGGAGGAAAAGCAGCCTGGGCCCCTCCGCTGTGTCCCCTCAGCCACAGCTGCTGGGGATGGAGGGCCGTGGGGAGGGATGAGCTGAGGCTGTGATTTAATTAGCGAGGTGAGTGACATTCAGAGGGCAGAGAGGAGACCTGGCGATAATTGGGTGCGCGTGTGAAAGGAATCTTAATTTCCAGGCAGGCTGACGATTGCCGCCCTGGTTCTTGGAGGCGGTTCGTGAAGTCCCCCATCTGGCCTGCTGCAAAAGGCTTTCAGAGCAGTTCTGTGCTTGGGGAGGCTCTGATTTAAACAAAGATTTGTTTTCTGTAGGCTTTGGCTCATGGGGACTCTTGTTTTGAGACTCCATCCATCAGCTCTAAACAAGGACCTTGGTATCCGCAGCAGTTTGTTTTTCAGGGGGTGCCCCATGGCTCTGTAAGCTCGAAGGCAAAATCTTCTCTCAGCGTAAGGCTTCCACTGCAGCAAATAGGCAGAATATCTCCACTTAATTTGCACGTCACTGACTGGAGTTGGGGACTCGGAGTGAACAGTGTTGTAAACATTTTGTTTCTGCAGTCGTCATTTTTACATCACAAGTGCTTGCTACCAGATGCTCTTTTGCAGACAGAGGATAAAGAAGTCAGCCTTGCTGTTTAGCTGAGTCTCCAAACAAGTAATTAATCTTGCAACTCTGTGAGATCTGAGCTATCCATTTCTGGAGTCTGAAATGTGTATTAGTTGGGCTTGCTCAGGCTTCCGTTGGTCCACCAGTGTAATTATTCATCATTAAGTATAACATGAGGAAGACTTCTTGTTGTTTTTTTTGAGTTAAATTGCAGCTCATAGTCTTCCTTGTGGGCATGCATTGCTAATGTGGCTAAAGCCACTTGCTCCTCAGGTTGGCTGTACCTGTTTTATGTTGTTTAAAGTATCTGACACATAATGATCTCTTCTGTGACCCCAGAGGCTTAGGTACATTGGAAGCTAGTGTGGAAATAACAGATTTCTAATCATTTGAAAGAAGTGGCAGCTTATAACTCCTCCAAGTTCAGTTTATCTCATGTTGTTGGCATAGAAGGATTTCATCTTAGGTGTATTCCATTCTACAAGCTGGCTGTTGTGGATAAGGTGTGCTCTAATGAGGCATCTAGACACAGCTGGTAGGTACCTGTCTGTATGCTTCTTTCAGAGCAAAGTCTTGAAGGCACACAGATGCATTTGTTCCAGCTCTTTGCACTTCTGAAAACAAAACAAACTACTCCTTTTAAAGGTTCAACTTTGTAGCATCTGAAATGTGCTTACATAAAGCCGAGTTTATTGTTTAAAAACAGTTACATCAATGTGTGGACTTCCGGAGAGAAGAGAGGTTGTCTGGTTTCTGTAGCTTCTTTTAGGAAAGCAGTGGTCTGGTGGACATGAGGACAATCATGCACAAACAGTGCAATTTTACTGCCTACAGTGAAAGTGAACTGTTAGCTTCAATGAAGCTGCAATATAAACATGCAAACTACGTTGTTTTGCTTGTTGTTTTTAAGCAAACTCAATCTGCTACTCTGTTGCTGTGGTTAAAGAGAAAACTCTCTGAAGTGTTAAGAAACCTACAGCCTGTGTTGTGTTTTCCAGCTTCTTAAGGTTGCTCCTGTGCATCTTTAGATCAGAAAGTTGATTTGGAACAAATGTAAGCCTGCAGCCACGTATCTGTTGAATTGACCATAGCCGATGATATGGTGCATCCTCTGTGCAAGGCTGGAGCATCCTTGGGGTCTGGTATAAGGTCTGCGGGGTTGTACCCATGTGTGGTCCCACTGCTGGCCAGGTTGTTCCAGTTCAGGGAAGCACTGCAGCGCTTCTGCTCTGCTCAGAAATAGAGTTCTGTGTCCCATTGAAATATGATCTTTGTTTTTTAGTTAGGTTGTAGCTCTTCTGCATGTGAGGTGAAGAAATGTTGGCTTCATGTTATTCATGGCTGCTCTTTTTCTGTGGAGAAGAGGCAGGGCAGATAGTATGGTTTGTAGTGAAAACTGCCTGCTACTTCGCTGTGTGTTTATGCTTATGATTTCCACTGGTAATCTGCGTGATTCTGACCATATGTCTGCTTTAGGATTAGCTGTCTTGAAATCTTTAAAACTTTACATAGAGGGGAACTGGAGAAAACTGGCTTGCCTTTTTGTGTGAGATATGTTGTTCTTTTGAAAAGCTGCAGCATTCGCAGGACCCGAAGGCAGTGCTTGCTGTATGGCACACAGATGGCCTCTCTGTCAGAAGCATCTCTTGCCATTCCCATGGAAAATGTTCTCAGCCATCCAAACCATGAGCCTGTTGATGGCACTGATGAAGATGTTACGGAGCACTGCTTCTACTTCTGACCCCTGAGGGACACCACTTGTCACAGATCTCCATCCAGACACTGAGCCTTTGAGCTGATGTACAGCTCCATGTGCATGATAACACTGTGTGATTGTATCGCTTTTCTCCAGTCTGTCTCTGATGTTAAACACTCGGGACAGATGGCGTTAAGTCAGTGATGAGTTATTCAGTAGAAGGTCTGTGTTTTATTTAGTGGCTTTCGTTCAGATTTTCCTGTGAAATCAGAGTGTGGTGTTCGTCTATTGCAGCATTCCATCGTCTGCTGTTTGCAGGATCTTGTGATCTGAAGGCACTTGTATCCTTGTTTTGCAAGTAGCAAACTAAGATATAGAGAATGGGATCAAAAACATTCATTAATAATAGCTATCCAGCTTTATTATGAAATTGATCTCATCTTTTAAAGTACATAGACAGCATTATTTGGCATTTAATAGGTGCATCTCTCTTGAACTTGAGTTTTGGCTGTGAGGCCTGGCAGTTCTGCAGCTCAGGCTCGTAGAGGACCTCAGGGGTTCTTCAGCTGTGAGGACACTCCTTTCTGTCCCTGTAAACTGTCATTACTATTTTTGTTTTATTGACTGCACTCTTTTCAGCACTGGTCTTGTGGGTTGTCTTCCTCATCACACAGCTTCTTAGCCTGAGCATTAATGAGATTGAAGTCTTGTGGGGAAAAAATACCATGTCATCATGTAAAGCTAACTTGAGAATATAGGAGATCTCGGAGTCCTGAGTCCTACAACACTTGCACTGAGCTTGCAAAGTTAGTATTCTTTGGCCTAGTTTCTTCTGGTTATTCATACTGAGTGTAGTGTTCTGTTTGGTCTTTATATTTGCTCTTGCTTAATTACAGAGTTAAATTAGCGTTGGCCTTCTCTTATGTGCTCTAAAAGTTCATTTGAAACCAGCGTGCAGCTTGCTAAAATGAGTTGTCTATCTAAGTGAGGTGCAAAACTGATGCAAGAGCTGCTGTAGCAGAGGGTTGTTTGCTCATTTCTTAGTCATGCTGCTGTGTTCCAGCCATTTAGCTTTGTTTTTCATGAACTTGGTGGCTGAGATTGGAAGGGACCTCTAGATATTTCCTGGTCCTGCCCACTGCTCAGACAGAGCTGGTGCCCGACATCATGTCCAGAAGCTTCTGACCATCCCGAGGAAGGGATTCCACAACTTCTGGGTGACCTGTGCCATTGCTCCGCCACCTGTACAATCCAGAAGTGCTTCCTGAAGTCCAGAGTGAACCTCCTGCATTTGGGTTTGTGCCTGCTGCCTTGTGTTCTGCGTTGGGCACTGCTGAGCAGAGCCTGGCTCTGTCCTTGTTGCACCTCCCTGCAGGGACTGATGGCCATGGGTGTGTTCCCACTAAGCCTCTCTCCAGGCTGAGCAGCCCCAGCTCTCTTGGCCTCTCCTTACAGGAGGGCTGCTGCAGGCCCTTCAGCATCTTCCCTTTGCTGAACTCTCTCAGGTACTTTCATTTTTTTCATGCAGAACAGCTTACTTCATGTTACTGTTTTGCAGAATTCATCGCCAAAGTGCTTCATGGCATTTGCACTGCATTTGTAGTGACTGGAGAACGTCTTGTCTCTGTCCGTTACCTGGTTAGCTGTCATGAAAGGGACCTGGAAGCCAGTGTGCTATGATATACTGGATGTTAAAATTACTGAAAGGTCAAAGTGCTTTTTCCTGTGATTCTTCAGTTGCTTCAGAGCCTTGTCCAAAGCCTGTTCACACCTGTCTGTCACAGCTTCACAGCCTGCAGCACCACCACTGAGCTGGGATCGTGCTATGAATGAGCTTTGTTAGTAACACCTAGTGTAAAGCCATATGATAATGCTTCAGTGCATCATTAGAAAGGAACTTAATAATTACTGTAGGTGCACACTGCTAGATGGGCAGCAAGCTTCTAACCTTGGCAGTTGCTGTGCACTTGAATAACATTGAGCTGTTGCTGCTGGCCTCAAAATATTCACATATATTCCACTCAATTGGGTGCGCTGCTTTCAGGACAGTTGTTTTATTACCTCTCCTTGTAAAGCCCCTCCATCTAATGACAGCCTGTGATTGATGCCCCTGAGATGGTTTTTTAGTGTTGTAGGTGAAACAGAGGGATTGAGGCAGGCAGAGCTTTGTGAGGATGCATGCAGCACCATCTGGTCTCTTGCAGGCTGCAGCAGGTTGTGACAAGTTGCTTGCATCACGAAGTTGAGCAATCTGTTTTCGGTTTGGAGCCTTCCAGTGTGCCTGGTTGCTTGTCCATCTGATTTACTGAGTACCACAGTTCATGTCAATATTGTTTTGAGGTTTATGAGAACAAGCTGCATCTTGGAGTTCCTCTGCCTCTTTCTGTTTTGTTACCTCGCTTTTAATTTGCACAGTTCAAATTGCGTATGGAGAGCTTCAGAGATGTGTACAGTCATATAAACCCCTATTTGTAATGTTTACAAACCAGCAGAAGAATCTGCTTCCAGGAGCTTCCTGTGGAGGCAGCTTCTGGCCTAGGTGAGGATTGCTTTGAAATCCTTTCTTTTCTGTGGGACTGCTGTGATAAAGGAGGTCCAGGAAATCCTGGAGTTCTTGCAGTTGATCTGTGCAGCAGTGCTGAGGTGGAGAGTGGATTTTTGAGGCCGAGTGTATCATGTCAGCTTGTATGATGGAATGTGAAAATGCTGGGGGCTCGGTCTGGGTCCTTCCCAGTCGAGGAGGCATTTGCTTCTGATGACTGCCCCACGTGGAGGGATGCTACTGGCAGCTGGGGCTTGGCTTCCCCACGCTGCTACCTGTGCTCAGGCCTGGGAGGAAGCAGCCATTTTGGCTCCTGCAAGGCCAAGGTCTGCCTAGTGATAAATGTGTTTCCTGGAACTTTCACGTCAGGCACTTGGAAGCAGCCTGACCTCTGAGAATGAAGGCTGGCCTCCCAGGAGAACAAAATCCCAGAGCTGTTTTTCTCACTGATGTGGTTTTATGCACGCATTCTGTTTGGCAGCATCTTATTTATCGTCAGTGATTGTTTGGCCTCCACGAGCACATGCTGTCCCTCTGGTTCATTGGCAGAATGGGAACAAGGAAGAGGAAGTGAAGGCAGAGAGCTCCCTGTATGCATGAGAAAAGCCAGCTAAAAGGGCTCACAGTGCTGGGAGCAAGGCAAGGACTGAAGCTGCTGTTAAAACACCAGCTGGGAAAGGGGGGAATATAGGAGGTAAGGATCATGCTCACAGATGGGGAAACATCCCTGGATGGCATTGTGCTGTGACTGGATGCTGCAGAGTGCTATGCTCAGTGCTATGTGGGTACTTTAAAAGATTGGCTATTTAGAGAAGTGGTGTGTGGGATTTGCTGTTTTATTTATTTTTTTCTTCCCATTTCTGCTGCTTGGAGTTGTTTTGATCCTGGAGAAGCTGAATTAGTGGTTGAATTCCAAATATTCAGAGTTCTAGCAGGAGAGGGTTTCTTGGTGACTAATTCCTCCCTGAACATCCTACTGAAACATCACGGGGTTTGCCACCATTCCTGCAGTGGAGTGCCTTTAGTCACACTATTCCTTTAGTGACTTAGTGTGCACTGCTGAGGTTGTACTTCAGGTCCCAGCTGCAGAGGCTGAAGTGCTTCTAATCAGATGTGCCTCATGAATTGTGTTTTTTTTTTCCATGCTTTCCTGAATGGCTGCAGTACCAGGAGATCCCATGTAAGAATGAATGCTGACACTCTCTGCAAACGCCTTGTGGCAGTACAAAGGGTGCAATGGTAGAGGCTTCAAACACATTATTTCTCTTCCATCTCTGCCTTTGTCCTTCTTTCAAGCGGATAACTCACATATTTGCACTGACCGCTTTGGAGATCTGGGAGCAGAAGCAACAGCATGAAACTAATGCGATGCTTTAGAATTTCACTGCCACTTAACTGGGTGTTGAATAGCTGTAATTAAATTAACCAGCATATTGATTTCACTGTGCTGCTTGGGAAAGATCAGGGCAGCAATGCAAGTGCTGGAGCTGCTGTTAGATGGCTTGAAAAGCTGCAGCCACGCAGCACACATAACACCAGCAGGACTGATGGTGAGGCTGAGCAGACTGATAAGCAAAAAATCCTCTGCAATCTGATTTGGCCTTTATGAAGTTAATTGATGGCCCGGTAGAGTAACTCCTAACAGAATGAAAGCAGCATTAATGGGTAATTGTTCCTGAAGTTATCATGCCTGTGGCTGCTGGCAGGGCCACTGCTCAGCAGGTGGCTCGCACTGCTATGCTGCTCTGCTTTTCCTGCAGAGGTAACTGGGTCAGTGCACGGGTTGATTGCTGTAACTGAAAATAGAAGTAGCAAATGGCACAACTCCTGTGGGTAGGGGATGCTGAAATATTGCAGGTACACGCTATGCATGAGTCCAAATGACTTCTGGCATACCTTGGCCAGGTGATTACACTTTGGTTGGGAGTATTACAGCAATTCAGTATAAAGAGATGTGCAGTACTAGGGAACATTTTATCTGAAGTGGTTGTTTCAGGGTGTGCTCTGTCATGCAATAGCAGTTCATGTGGATGAGGCTTCCTTGTTGTACTCTAGTCTGAACGTGTACTTTTATTCTTATCCAAAAAGAGCAATTTAAATACGAGGAACTTGATGTTACAAAATGATATCTGGCACATGTATCGTTGCTCACAAGTTATTTTTCTTGGATAAATAAACCAGATTCTACCGTGTGCCAAAAATAAAACTGTGTGTTGTTTAAAAACTTAACACAAACTTCAGTGAACAAATCAGAGCTCTCTTTCTGTCACCTCCAGCCCTGTACCCACACCATCTCTACGCTCAGTCATCCCACTTGCCATTGCCTGCTCATTATGGTACTGGCAATTGATGCCTTTTGGCATGGACAGAGTTAAGAATTGCCAACTTTGTTCTGAATCATAGAATGGCTGGGGTTGGTAGGGATCTTTGCAGATCATCTAGTCCTTCTTGCTCTCACCTCAGCCTCCCCAAGGAGGTGATATTTGCTTCCTGCCAGGTGCCTGCCTTGAGACTTCCACAGATGCCTTGCAGTGAGAAAAACCTCGTGTGCCAGCAATGTTGAACTTGCAAATTCAGCATCATTAAAGTGAATTGCATCAGTGAGGTGAAACTAGCATAAGTAAGGTACACCATGGGTGATTGTCAGTGAAGAGTTGTGAGGATTTAATGGGAGCTCTCAGCTGGGAGCTTCTCTTCCTGTTTGCTAACTGCTTCCTACTAAGATTGCCTGATATGGAATCTCGGTTTGCAAGAATGCAGTCATTGCCTTGAAGTTATGTTGAGTATTTCCTCAAATTGAAAGCCTTGCATATTGTGTTCCATCTCCTGCTGGTGGAAAGTGAACTCTGCATAGGTGTAGCAGCCCTTAGTGTGAATAAGCAGAGTCTGTGTGCTCTGTGGCTGCCAGAGCGGGGTGAGCTTACAAATCAATTGTGATATTGGCAGGGAGGTGTACACCTCCAGTGGGAGAGCAGCACCCCCCACGTGCTGTGTCTTAGGAGAAGGGCTGTGACAGTCAGAGAAGGAAAGTTTCTAAGCAAAGGTAGAAAGCGTATCAATGAGTACTGGTGGATTCTGCCTGATGATTTGTCTTTCAAGCTTGCCACTGCACAGGTTCTCTTGACTTTCTTTAGCATCTGGGTGATGAATGTGAAAGGCCACTTCTACCTCGTTTCCACATTACTTAAGATTTTACTCTTTTCCTCTTTCTGTTGTTCATCTTTTCCAGGGACTCACAGCCTGCAAGATGCTGAAAAACAAATATTTTGGCCTGAATTCCCAAAGGGCATCCATATCTGGCAGGCTGTAACACTGTGGAGAAATACAAATGCAATAGGAGATCTTCATCTATTGCTTGCTTTAGTAAAGGGAAAGCCTGCTTTTGTTGTTGGGTTTATTGGGTATGTGAAATAGGATGTAAGAAACGTTTGTATTTTCAGATACTTGGTGTTCAATTTAAAGTAACTTTTTGTTTTCCAAGTGAAATTACATGTGTGGAGCTTGTATTTGATTTTTCTCTTTTTTAAATCTCCCAGTTGTGTTTTCAGTCTTGTTTATGCTGATTGCTGAATGGAACTAATGAAATACATTCAAATTAGGAATAGTTGCTCTGCGAAAACATTGTCTTTCCCTGCTAAAGAGGCTTCTGTATCCAGCAGTTGATTTCAGTTCTTCAGCTGCATTTTCTTGTGCTTATCCTTATGTTTTGAAGTATCACAAGTCTTTGAGCACCTACTTGTTGAACCCCTTGCAAAGGAAGGAAGTCCCTGGCAAAGCTTTGGTCATAACGTTGGTATTTCAGATTTCTGGTACATTTTTTCATTGGAAAATGACATGGGGAGAGAGGATGAAAGCACACATTCTTCCCTCAATGAGGTAAATTGTTCACAGTTGGGAGAAGCCTTTGTTTTTAAGGGATTTGTTGCACAGACCACGGTAGTGGATGGTGATGAAGGGCTGTCAAAGCCTGATGGTTGTGTGTATGTGCGTCCCAGGGGTCAGCCTCTGCTCTGGCCAGAGGTGTAACCCAGCCGAGATGCTCAACAGCAGAGACGTCATCCTCTGGAACCCATAAAGCTCAGAACAAATGCAGTGTTTATACAAAACTAGTAAGCTGTTCAAGTATGTATCCCTTTTCAATTAATTTATTTCAGTGGCTGTGAGTCAGTAGCAAGAGCAGCTCGCTTTGTGATGGCTGTGGAGGTTTGACATCACACTGCAGAGATTTTTCAGCTGTTTATATACTCTTAAAAATTACAGACTAGCATGTAAGACAACTGGCATTTATTTCAGTCATTTGTGTACACAGACAGTGATCTACCAGAGGCAGACAGGTGGGAGGGCCAATGATGTCAGCTGCTCTTACCCAGATGGCTCTTAGTGAAATACTGCTTGTTGCAGTATGAGTGCTGATCTCATCGCGGTCTCACCTACCTCTTGCACTGCGTGCTCACTTTAAACCCTTTATGTTTTAGGCAGGGTCTGTCAGAATTGCACTGTGATGATTTGAAGTCTGTTGTTTGGGGTTTTATCCTAAAAGCTCTCGTCGTCTTTGAGAAAAGCATGCTTCTAGCAGTGCATGTTGTAGGACAGCTTTGCTTTGTAAGAATAAACTCTACTTTTTCCCATGCTGACAGAGGCAAACTTCTTTTGTATGTTGTGCTTTAAAAAGAGGGGGGATGGGGAGGCTTGAAGCTAGACTGCTTTTGCATGGGGCACTTGAAAAGAAGTGTTTTGTTAGGCTGCTAGACTGACATGATCCAATTTTGTCAGAACACAAGGTCTGCCCAGCATCTTTTGCTTTTGGGAAGGAAAATCGGCCTCTCCCCTTCCTTTCTGAGCTTCTTCAGATGTTTTGTTATGTTAAACAGAGCAAAGAATGACACTTTCTCTGTGGTGCTGCTTAAATTCACCTTTTTGTTTGTGCTTGTTGGGAAAATTTTTTCTCAAATAGGCTTGCTCTATTCCAGAAAGAGACAGAGGAGAGTCTTCAGCTTTCTTTATTCGAATAAAAGGAGTCTACGGGGGCATTTCCCTGCCGGGTCTCTGAGTTTATCCCTATCTCCTGACCATTTGTCCCTTCCCTTTCCTCACTGGTTGAAGCACTTGGAGATTACAGGCATCCCTGTCCACCTAACACATGTGCAACCCCTCTTCGCATCATGCATCACATGTGTAATTAACTCCAACTTTATGCCACCCAGGCCTAATATTAATTAGCCTATTAAGCCTGCGCAGTGAGTCCAAAGTTCATAAGTTCAAGTTGTCCGTCGGCCTTTGTAGCTGAAGCCTGATGTGGTGGGAGTTTACAAAGTAAGTACAAGTGCAGAGCCTTGCAAAATCCTCTCCACAACTTGTCTGCAAGGACGCCTTGTTGGCAAGCCTCTTTTATCTCATTCTCAGCTTTAATTTATTCTTTCAAGCTCATGGAAGATATGGAAGTTAATATTGAGATGTATGAGCCAGGGTTGCCTGGCTAAAAGGGAGTCTTTTGCCTTGAAATGAAAGCAAGGCATTGGCCTTACAGTTCATAGGAGTTGGTGTAGGTTCATCAAGTCTGAGTTTAAGGATGTTTAAGGATGCTTGGTGAAGCACTCTGTAGCTGATGTTTTACAATTGTTCATTGATTGCCAATATTCTGCTTAAACCAATAGAAGCATTTGTTCTGCAGTTTGTAACATCACCATTTTTGCTCTTTCTTTAAGATTCTTCTCCTTCATGTTTTACTGCTTGGACTGGAAAATCATTACTGAAGAACTAACCAATTTCTTCATCTCTTTGTAATGCATCTGTTTACTCCTTCTGCAGCTGCCTATTTTCTCCATTTATCACTCCATATATGACATAAAATATTACATACCCATCTGGATTTGTTCCAGGAGTTTCTGTGCGCTCTGGTATATTTGCCCTACTTAGATTGCCAGGCAGAGAAAATGTTTAACATCTTATAAAGAACCAGACACCTTGCAGAATAACACTTACTTTTTCCAAATGGTATCAGTCAGTATGCTTGCAGGGAGCATTATGCATTCATGAACTCTGAGATACTTGGAAAACTGATCTTATTTCTGCCTTCTGTTCCCCAGCAACCTGCTACCTAGGCTTATTATGCCTTAGACTGCTATTGTATTTGAGAGATGTAACATTTTGTTTACATGTACAGGCTTAGGCTCTGTATTGACTCTGACTTGCTGAACTTGATGCTGTCAGCTGAAGCTACCTCTGCCCAAAGTGTGGTCTAGGGGGGCAAAAACAAACCCTGTGCTATCTGAAAAAGGCCACAGTAGCATTTTGGCATAAGCACTAAGTGCTGCTGCTGTCTTGCCTTCCGTTTGGGATGCTCCTGAACATCTTCACTAATTCAAGGGGTTAAATAGACTGAGAAGTATTCTTCCACGTTCTTTTTATTCATTTATTTATTTATTCTGCATTAGCTTTTTGCTGGCTTTACTCCCTCCACTTGGCTTGCTGGAGGTTTGAATAAGTAACTTTGCAAAGCAGAAGTGAATGTGAGCATCTGAAGGAAAAGTGAAGTAATTGCCTTCAGTTCAGAATTGCCTTCATTCTATAATTAGACTTTAACTGTCACAGTAATGGAGCCTGGAGTGTTTCCTGCAGACTCTGAATCAATTTAGTGTTGGCTCTGGACAGAGTTAATGGTATCACTTAATCAGTCTGGAAATGTAAGTTGTGAGACCAGTGCAGTTCCTTTCTCTGGAAAAGGGTATGTAGTTAACAGGAACAAAACTCCTGATGGGGAGCAGTTCCCAGCCAGTACTCCATACACATGAACCTGTTTGACTCTGAGGCTGATTGTTGTCCTCCTAATTGGAATCTGTGGGAAGAGAATCATAGAATATCCTGTGTTGAAAAGGACCACAATCATCATCTGGTTTCAACCCCCCTGCTCTGTGCAGGGTCACCAACCACCATTCCAGGCTGCCCAGAGCCACATCCAGCCTGGCCTTCAATGCCTCCAGGGATGGGGCATCCACAGCCTCCTTGGGCAACCTGTTCCAAGAGGGGTGCTGGTCAGGTGATGAGGAAGATGTGCAATCAGAAAATGTTTCAGTTGCTGGTACAATGAGGGGAAAAAGCACCACAGCATACTGAAACACTGACATTTCCCACATTTGTACCTCTGGGTTTCAGGGTTTGGGAGTGCATTTATCTGTGTTCATAGACAAAAAAGTCCTGTGGGAGCTGTTGAGAGATGCTGTCTGTTCTTTTAGCTGGGGAAGTTCATGATCTGCAAACACCAGAAGCTAGGAGGATCTACTGTAAAATGCCACAGCATATTTACTTTGGTCTTAAATTCTTTCCCAGGCATCTTCATTTAGTTCCTGATAAAGGCAGGGTGCTGAGCCAAGTAGATTTGTGTTGGTTTTCTTTTCTAAGAGTTAAGAGCTGTACTGGAAAACCTCTTAAATTATTTTTATGTGCTGGTATTTTAATTGAAGCATATATTTTTTTTTAAGCAATAAAATCTGACATTCTCATGCTGCCCTTACATAATGCTGTTCAAAATCACGTAATTAACATCACTTGTTAGTATCTAGCTTTTTATGGAAGCACAGGCATTAAAATACTGGTGGTCTGTGTAATCAAATTACTCAATATTGTAGCATACTGCTTCTATTAAAGGTTAACGATTTGACTGATCTTCTCTAGGGTAATTTGTTTCTGTACGCCTTTGGATACTACTGCACATGAAGCTGCCAAGCATAAATACCTTCAGCCTTTTGTCCTAATGGCAGTTTTATTGCTGCACACTGCTCATCTTCTATGAATGGTTTCTCTACAAAAGTTTTATTAAATCCAGGACTGTCCTCTTGAAAATCTCACGGTGTTGGAAGTTTGAACCTCTTATCATTGGCATTGATGAGACTCTTCATCAAGCAAGAGAACGTGGTTTTATTCCCAAAGCAATTTCACTGTTCCACTGTCATTGTTTCACCTGCTCATCCTTCTGCCCTGTAAGTTATTCCAATAACTTGTGCATACTGAGCTTGTTACAGAGCCTTAGTTTTATTGATGCCTGTATGTTTTCCCATCTTGTTCAGATCTAATGGCAGGTGGCTGGTGCCTGCGAGCTCTTCTGCATACACCCTTCCACGTGTCCACATCTGATGCAGATTTAGTACATGGTAATAATTAACATATAGTAGTAATTGCCCACGTAATAATTACCTGGGCAAGTTGTTTTGAAAGCTGTCTTTTTAGACTCTGTCAGAGTTTTTATGTTGGTTCATTGTGTGTGTGTGTGTGTGTGTGTTCCCCCTGCTCTGATTTCTTCCCATTCATTCTTCAGTTGAAAAATGGACAAATAGAAGAGTAACCTTGACTTATATATAATTTTAATACCAGTTCAGTCTGACTAGAGTCAGCACTTAAGGAACCATATGCATCTTTTCCTGTTCAGGATCTTGTTTCAGCGGACGTGTCCCTGGGCTTGCCCTGTTCTGTTGATGCATTTTGTACATCCAGTCTCCAGGGTTCTCAGCCCTTCCTCCCCCCTGTATTTGTGATTGTATACTCTTGGGTTGCTTATGTTTCAGGACATTAATGAGCCAGCAGGGAAAAAAAGGAAGAAGAATATTTTGGCTGTAGTGGTATGTCTTGTGAAAGCGAGGTGGATTGAACCAAGTGTTGGAATAAGAGAGCACTCAACACTTTGCACTGGCGTGCATCTAGTTACTGCACAAAGCGAAACTCTCAGGCTAGTTTTCTCTTCAAATGCAGCATATCTATGAAGGCTTTTCCTGTTTTCTTGACTATCTAGCCATACTAAAAACAGCTCCATTATTTATGTTCTCAATTGCACCATTGATATTTCAGTTGAAATATCTTCCTGCTGTGTGTCTCATGGCTGAAGCCTGCACCTGCGTCTGGTTTGCCCAGTGCTCTCCTGCTGTGTCATGTATCCTGTGCTGGTTAGTGTTTAGTGAAAACAGTGTATGAAATGAGGCAAAATGGCATTGGTTACAAATACAGTATGGTTTCAGCCTGAGTATATAGAGCTGAAAGTAATTGTACAATGGCAGGGAATGGGGCTAATATATAGTGACTGTTTTACTACAAATTGCTGATAATACCCAGGGCAAACTGTTGAGTCCTGTCTTGTATTCACTGCATCCTTGTGCAGAAAACAGTAATGACAGCTTAAGTAATGGTAAATATCAGAGTGTGCATCTTAAAGAAAATACCTCATTGCTCTTCAGTAAATAGTTCTGTGGGCCTTTCAGTTTTCTAGGTGTACTGAAAAGTTGAGAAAGCAAATTGTAAATACGAAATATTAGTATTAATTTGTGTACAAATGTAATTTCTCTCGTTATGTGCTTTGTGTTCTGATCTAATTGCCTTGAAGTTAATTCCACAGTGCATATGTGTCTTGGCCTGAGTGGTTTGGAGAGCAGTCAAGAAATGAGCTATTCCAGGAGGAACTGACTGCGATTAAAGAGCTGATAATCCATTGCAGTTTATTTTGAGGGTACATGGCTGTAAATAAGAGAAAGCTGGATGCATGATTCCCAGTGATAGACAGGTTCGTTTGTAAGAGTCTGTAATGACTATTGGAAGTAATGAACCCTATGAAGAGTCTTCTTTTCTTCCATGACATTCCAACTTCTACCTGTTTATTAGGGTGTAAAATTGTTGCTTTCCCAGGAGCTTGGAGCACTCTTGTTAACACTGATGCGGAGCACTGATTTCCAAACCTGCGATTGAATTTATGGACTTGAGGAAGCATTTGCTGAAAGATTCGAATAAGTGGAGCTGGTGCTGCTGAGAGTTGTTTTGTTCTGTTGTGTTACTGCTGTTTCTCTCCTCTGTCTTACTTGTTCTCCTCCTGTTCTTATTACAGGACTAGATGCGGAGTTATCTTACGTGAGGAATGATGTTGTTAATCATTACGCGTTGTCCTTCAATCTCTTAATTCCCAGCGAGACCAACAATCTTCACTTCAGTTGGCATGCCAAATCCAAGGTAAGCAGGCACAGCTTCTGCGTTCCAGTACTTAGTGCATGGTCTGTGTTGCTTAGTGATCACCTGCTGTTAGAACTGCTTTTTCTTTGCAGAAAATAATATATGGTAGGTGCAAAAAATATTATGTATAGTTTTAGCTACTTTTTCGTTCATTTGATTGCAGAAAATGAATTGTTATGTATCAGAACTGTCCCTTTCTTGTTTTAGAAAGGTTAAACGCTTCTTCTGAAGCATTCTATACTTCTTTTGCCAGAATAAATAAAGCTACTACCTGTGTAATCTCTTCTGGTGGTGAACTGAACACCCAGAAGCAGCAGCCATGAAACGAGGCTTCAGCCTTTGGAAATCAAACATAGAACAATTGTGTTTTAGAGTTTCCTAGAAACATATTCCTGGGGATGAGGAGAATCTATAAAATCAGCATCTACTCTGTTATTACTGAGCCTCAATTAAATGGAAGGGCTTTTTATTTCAGTTAATTGCTGTAGCTGGAGCACACAGCAACAGCCGTCATAAAGATCGCATATGCTTTTACATTTTGAAGGCTTTCCAGTTACTTAATTTATTTTTGTAGGTGAAATGATCTGTTTAATTTCTGCCAGACTTTTTTAATTCTGAGCAATGGTTATTCTTCTGTTCTTAAACAGGAAAGACTGAAATAAAAACAGTAATGTTTAATAACTTCACCAATGCAATTTCTAACGATTCCATCTGCCCGTGTTCTTCCCTCTGAGGTGTAGCTTCTTACAGGGTATGAATTTTGACCCACAAAAGCTATTGCATACAGTGCCCTTCCGCTTCATACCATGTTCCATTTTCACAGACAGTTCAGTCACTTGCCATTTGAACAGGACCTTTAAGGGAGTTTCCTCATTGTTACAGCTTCAGCTGGGAGCTTCGTGCTTTGCTGTCCCTGCCCTGAGCCTCCTTGTCACTGCCTATGAATTTGGAATAGGATTTTTTTTTTTTTTACGGAATCACAGACTAGTTGATGTTGAAGGGACCTCTGGAGGTCCAGGTCCTTTGGTTCCACCTCTGTCCAGTCAGGGCCACCCAGAGCAGGGTGCCCAGGACCATGTTCAGAAGCTTTTGAACATTGAGGAGACTCACCCCAACCTCTGTGGGCAACCTGTGCCAGTGCTATATCACCGTGTAGCACAGAACTGTTTCCTGGTGTTCCAGTTTGTGCTCTGTGACTTTTGTGCTGTCACTGGGCGCTGCTGAGGAGAGAGCCTAGCTCCATTCTCCTTGTGCCCTTCCTGCCCTCCCTCATTTATGGACATAGATGAGATCCCCCTGAGCCTCTTCTTTAGGCTGAGGAATCTCAGCTCCCTCAGTCTCTGCTCACAGGAAAGGTGCTCCAGGCCATTCAAAACCTTAGTGGCCCCACACTGAACTTTTTCCAGTATGTCCAGGTCTCTCTTGTACAGGGAGGCTCAGAACAAGATGTGGTACTCCAGGTGCAGTCTTACCAGTGCTGAACAGTGTGGAAAGATGACTTTTTTTTTTGCCAAACTGGTGATACTTTGCCTAATGCAGCCAAGAATACCATCAATTTTGCTAGCACATTGCTGACTGATGTTCGTCTTAGTGCCTGTGAGGACTCTTAGGCCCTTTAATTCCAGGCTGCTTCCCAGCTGGGTGTCCCCAGAATGCCCCGGTGCTTGGGGGTGTTGCACTCCCCTTTCTTCCCCCTCACCAAAAATAAGATATGGGATTTTATTTATTCTTATTTTGAGAAAAAGTATCAAACAGTATATAGCATTTCTTCGTACTGCTTTGAAGATTTCTTAAATGTTTCCAATTTCCCAACTGTTGTTACAGGTTGAGTATAAACTGGGATTTCAGGTAGATAATCCCATGGCTATGACTATGCCCCAGGTCAACATTTCTTTACAAGGAGAAGTTCCTCGCACCCTCTCAGGTAAACAGTTAACTCCACACCTCCTGTAGAGCTAGTAGTGATAGTACTAGATTTCTAACCCTTCTCTGTTAAACATTATGTGCTTAGGAGTCCTCTGCAACAGTTACAACATTGTTGAAAGAGTATTATACATTGTGACTGCTAGTGTGAGAGTAACATCTTCCCCTATGTTAAGTGGAGGACAAAGATCTGCTTTGAAAGGAAACATGACACTGTGCGTGTTTATAGAGACACACACACACAGGCTTCCCATTCCCTTTCAACTATAGTAATTAGCAGTTGCATGGACTTTCAAGTCCATGCCTTTGAATTTTGCTAGCTTACAGATACATAACGTCAAGATGTATGGGAGCTGTTAACACGTGGAGGTGTTTATGGTAAGTTTAAAACTGAGAAAACCATTTTGAGTATGTACTAGGTCTTCTGTAGAATTTGTAATAGAAAGTGTTTGAGGAAGTGTGCAGATAATCATGGTTCCTTGCTGATTCAATGACAGTTCCTCATTGCCTTGTGCTCTGTGGGGATAAAGTATTTTGATGTTGGTATTTTACCATTTCTTTGTGGAGGCAGAGACCGGGGAATCAGACTTGTTGTGTCTGCTCTGCTGGCATCAGTAATTCTGGTATGTAAGCTAGAAAATAAATACTGTCAGATTAGTTCAAGCTCTGATTGCAGTCAGAGTTGCACAGGCTGAAATATTCAAACTTAATTATTGTGTAAGAAGCTAACTTTCACAGTGTCTGAAAAAGCAACGAGGAAAATGGAATTTTCTGGTTTTGGGTGATGGGAGTTTTCTGTTGTGAGAGGGCTTCAGCTCTGGAGTTAGTGGATGGCTAGTAGTCATCTGCCCACAAGTGAAAACTGTGAACTGTAATATGACACATAATTAAATTTATTGAAAAATACATCCTTTATAGGCTTTTGTGATTGTCCCATGATGTCTGAGATGTGCTCAAATGTAATTGTACTGTCTGTTTGTTGTCTGTTTGCAGTGTTTCGTGTTGAACTCTCCTGCACTGGCAGACTCGACTCTGAGGTCACAATATTAATGCAGCTCAACTTGACAATAAACTCATCCAAAAACATCACAGTTTTAAATTTCAAACGAAGGAAAATGTGCTACAAAAGTAAGGCACTGTTTCAAATACTCAGCAGTTTTTAGCATTCACGCAGGATAGATAAAAGGAATGGGAAGGACTAAGTACACAAGTAGCAATCCACAAGAGTGAATTATGGAGGGAACAGTAATAATTTGGCTTCCAGACAAAAAATGTGGACTGTTGGAAGAAGCATAAGGTGATGAAGGAATGAATTCCTCAAGTATTATGTTGCATTGAGTCCACCAAATGTCCAAGGATGCACTTATGCAGAATGTGCATGAAGGTGTGGCTTTTTAGCAGATCACACTGATACTCATGCTCCGTGGCATTCATGTTGTGAGAAAATTATTCTTAATTCAGAATGTATCTCTTGGTAGTGTACGTGGAGGCTTTTCTGATAATATTTTAGGGATAGAAATTCTTCATTTTGTGATTTCTTAGGTGCTTTTTCGGGTGTTCTAAGTGGGGGAGGTCTAGACTGCTTATACATTCATACCTTTCTGAGCTGCTGAATGAGCTGAGGGGGTTTCCGTAAGCATTACATTGTTATCAGGGTGTGTGAAGTAGAGCCATTTCCTAAATTACTCAGAAGTAATTCTTAAAAAGATCACGTTTCTGTGGGTTCATAATCATGTCAATAGCTTTTTTTGAAAGTTGTGCATTGAGTGGTGTAGAGCATCTGGGGATTTCTGATTTAATTTAGTGCATAAGGTAGCACTATGTGGGAACTTGCTAGTGGTTTTGCTCAAGGCATTCCTAATAAGTCCTTGGAAAGTTCAAAAAAGAAGGAAAATTCTCAGATCTTTCTTTTTTTCTGTTTCTGGCTTTCCTTTTTGCAAGGTTGATCAGACTGAAGTAGCTCCCTAAGGAGTCAGCAGGGGCTGTGCTGGGGAGGAGGTGGCTGTTTGCAGCTGGGAGCAGGAATGAGGATGTGGGTCTGGGTCTTTGCACTCTCAGAAATCCATTACTTTGCCTCAGGTGTATGTGGAACCTCAGTGAGTTCATCTAAAGTGATCTCTGCAGCCTTCTTTCCTTTGATTTGCACTCCCCATAATTAGAGTGACCAATAATAAGCATAATGAGGACTTATCTCCTTTCCAAAAGACCATTTTCACACAAGAAGCCAAGCATGTCCATGTGGCTTTTGTTATTTTTTTTCAATGAATTTTTAAATAGACATTTCCTTTGTCATCCTTCAGTTTGAAAACACTCATTATTGCAGCATCAGCTGAGAAGGCAAGGTGCCCAGGGCTGCACCCCTTGACTTCTTCATAGATAAATTGTGTTAGAATCTGAGTAATATTCACTGAACATTCAATTAATAAAGTAATTGTTATCCTGTAGGAGCTGATTCTGCAGGGTTTTTGTTCAGTGTACATACATACAGTCACTCTGTTCCTGTCTTTTCTACTCTCTGCTGCTTTGCACTTTCTTGGACAAGCAGAAGGGTAAGTAGATCCAGTGGGTTTGAACGTAGCCTCAATGGACATACATGTTAGTGGTGAAATACCTGACCCATGTGTCTTCAAGCAGTGTGATTTTTTTTTATTTTAATTACTACTATATAGTGGTTAGGCATTTCAAAATGGAAATCTAGAAATAACTGTAGTCATTAAGTCAGCTTGTCTGTTTGGAAAAACAGATTTGTTTTTCATGAAATGAGGCGATTAATTTCCTTTAAAGGACTGCAGTAATACATGTTTACCAAGCTTAATGGCTTTCTCTCATCTGTTTAGAGCTTGAACCAGAAGTAAAATCTCCAACATCTGACAAAAATAGCAGCAAGGCTATCTGTAAGTAATCGTGAATGTATCATTTACTCCAAGTGTAAACAAAATAAAAACTGGGGATATTCTTTGTTTTCACAGCTTTCCCTTTGAAAACAACCCCCCAGGTTGTTTCTACTAAATCCAGTATTTTAGTGGGATTTTTGGTGAAGGTTTTATCTCGGAATATGTTCTAGTGAGGAGGAAGAAAACTACACCTACTCTCACAACAACTTTTTTTCTCAATCATGTTTCTGGGGATCTGTTGTACTGCGTATTACTCTAATCAGTCTGTTGACTTCAGGACCTGTATGGTTTGCAGTTTTGACTTCTATTCATTCATTTCTGATAATTAGTTTCCTTTACTTTCATGCGCCTTCTGCCTGTAACTATAATCGACTGACTGTGCTCATCCCGTGGCACTTGAAACACAAACACTTCTGCCAAAATGCTGAAAGCCACAAACACTTTTGCCACTGCTGAAAGCAGTGGATAGTTACTCAGTTTTCCCCTCTATACTCACAGTCTCTTCCAGGGCCGTTGTTATCCACAATACATGGTTGTAAATTGGAAGTGACTAGGGTTACTCACGAGCCCTACTGGTAAAATGTGCCTTCTCCTGCTTCCATCCCTTGGGGTTGTGTCCCTGCTCAGCAGGGAGGGAACCATAGTGCCCCATAGTTGAGGGGACACCCTCATCTGTCTCTGTGCCAGCCCCTTCACCTGCTGGACTTTGGTAGTGGTTATGCTTGGGATGAGTCTCAGAGCAGAACTGTCGTCCTGCTCTGTCAGCTTGTTGGGAACTAACAGAATATCTGTGGTTGCTTTTTTTTTGACACCAATTCAGGAGCTTTTCACCTTTGTATTTCAGTTGATCCTGTAAACGCAGCTCCCACCACTTCTACCCGTGTGTTTTATATCAGCGTAGGCGTGTGCTGTGCTGTTATATTCCTGGTGGCAATAATACTAGCTGTCTTGCATCTCCACAGTATGAAAAGGATAGAGTTGGATGACAGGTATGTATTCAGGGTTTTCAAGGGCTTCTTTGGGGATGTATTTATGCAGGCTTTGGGGACTTTGGGCCTTAGATATAAACATTCTGTAGAAACATGCAGTTTCTGCTAAGCTGCAGCAGCAACTAGTATGTAGTTATGTTAAGTGCTGTACTGCAGTAAGGCAGCAGTTGCAGGTGATGGTGTGGAGGGTTGTGGTTCACTTTGATCTTGGTGTAAAGTCTGGGAATTGCAAGTGTTTGGTTACAAAGCTGAAAATCTCTCTTTCCCAGATGTATTTTTCGATTCCATGAAACCGAATTGGCACATAGGAGAGAAGACCTTGTAACGCAAACTCAGGGATAATACATTTGACGCACATCATCTCCTTCTTAATGTATTGAGTGTGATTTTGCTGAGTGGGGAATACACAACAAGAAGTATCCTGAAGCTCTCCTGTAGGCTATTTGAACAAGCTGCATTGGATGCAACTGTGCAGGAGCTGAGAGTTTTGAAACTGAATACTTTGGAAAAGCAGTTGGGTGTGTAGGTGGTTTCCCTCTTTGAAAGGACGTCTTGAATGGTCTTTGTTCCTGCATGCAGCCTTTCAGGGTAGCTGTCCTCTGCCTTGGACAGGTGCCTCCCTGCTTTTCTTTCAGCCCTCTGCTACTTCTCTGTTCCCCGGTCACCGGGATTTTGGGAGATTAGTTATACTAAGTAGCAATAATACCTGAAGAGTTTTACTCAGTGCTAGGCCATCTAACCGAGTGACCTGTCAGTTTTCCTCAGTTCATTTGTTCCTAAATTGTCTACTGAAGATTTTTAAGTAATAGAGAATATTCAAAGATGCACAGCTTTGTTTGCTTCATAAAAGAAAAGCATTAAGTTTAGTATATATAATATATTCTTCTAAGAGGTTTTGAGAATCTGTGCCTCAGTCTAGCAACATCATCAAATTGCCTTTTCTTCCAGTGTATTAGACTTGATTTTTGCAGTAGGAATAAGAGCCAGCAAATTCCCTGTAAAGTGATATTTCAGTGCTTGGCTGAGAAACTGCTTCAGTGTTTTAATTTAACCTCAGTGCTACACGCTAGTAATATATATGATCAGTGAGTGCCTGATAGAGCAATGAACCCTGGAATGCATGGGAGAAGAAACAACTTTTGATTTGGTTTTGAGTAAGAAGCTCAGAATGTTTCTGCAAAGGGGATCTGAATAGAATACGATAACATTGTTGAGGGTTAACAACCTCCCAGGAGCAACAGAGATTAAAAAAAAAACCAAACAAAAAAACCTGCTGCTATTGCCCTTAATTTCAAAAGGCAGAGCTAAATGAAAATGAGATTGTTAAATAAAAGTTAAAAATGGGCAGCTGAGTTTATGGGCTGCATGTGGACTATTTAAGAACATTGTATTGAAAGTTCAGAGCAAATGCTTACCTTCTATCAAAGGCACTTGAAAAAGCGCCAGAGAAAGTTGGCATGGCTTAACAGCAGGATAATGGGTGTAGTTAAAAGCAAGAATTAGTCCTTAAAAAGCTGAGATTTGAGTGAGAAGGCAAAGATAATAAATACAGACAAGTTGAACCTAAGAGTACAATAAAGCCGTTCGAAAAAGATGTTTCTCAAACTTGCCGCATGCACAAAACAATTCCTTTTTCAGACTTGCCAGCAGCAAGAAGCCAGCCAGAGAAATCTGTCTGGCTGGTAGGTGATCAGGTTACAAAAGGAGTTTTCAAGGAGGTAAAACCATAGGAGAAAACAAAACTGTATCAGCGTTGACTGTAATGGCTATGTCAGAACGCTGCTTCCTGGGGGGCTTGCTGGAGAGTGAATCACAATGGGGAGCTTTGAAGACATAGTTCAAATGGCAACTTATTATCACTCATTTTTTTTTGCTAGCATCATAGTCTTTCAAAAACTCTGTAAGAAGTTATAGTGGAGTAGTTAGACTTTGGACTTTGTGCAGAAAAAAAGTATGCTGGAACTCTGTAGCTGGAAGGCAACAAGTATTGGAGTAACATAAAGGAAAAAAAAAAATCCACATCAGCTACAAGTCTCTGTTGATCACAGTAAGCCTGATATTTTCTATTGAGTATTAGTTTCTGTTAGGAAGAAGGGAAAAAAAATACATTAGTGGGTACATCTGTGGTTATGGTTTAAAAAAAAAGACTTCTTATCCATTTTACTCTAGAAAAAAGAAAAAGGAAGTCCTGCTTCACAAATATAACATCCTTGAGGGCACAGCAAATATGTCCAGAAAATCCTACAGGAATAGTTAGCACTGCTAGCTCAGTGCTCAGTAGCAGTCCCAAATGCAAATCTTCATTATTCTGCAGGAGAGGCCATTACAGCTGCAGTAACTTCTTTGACAGTATTTTGTCCTGTGGATAAGACAAGGAACATCTTACTATGTTTTGAATTGAACACTATGTGTGGGTATGGGCCTTCCATTGCCAAGAAAATTCATGGTAGGGCTTGTGGGAAGAGGAAAGGACTATCAGTGAAAAATGGCATAGCAGGCTTGACATTTTGATCTGCAAAGGAGATCTGAGGTAGATAAATTAGCGCAGGGTGAACTGCAGAACAGTGTTTTGAAGTTTTTTCTACCACAGGAACCAAAGGACATCAAATAAATAGTAAGCACCATTATGCTCAACTTTTTCTTGCAGTCTGTTAGGTATCACTAGTGCCTATCTGCCACTGTGTGAATGATCTGTGCCTTTCTGGCTCAGGGTACTCCTTGAAAACTCTTGTAAGTTAGCATTGCTTCTCAGTGAGATGTTGGCACCAAGAAGTAAAGACATATGAGTCCTCTCTGGGATGTAATGTTTTCGTTGTTTCTGGCATGGGAGAAGGATGTCTTTTGCAATAAATGTTTTGTCAGTTTTGTATCTCCATTTTTCAAAGGTGGGGAAAGCAAACCAAAAAGTAGTCTGCTCAAAAATAAGGAAAAAGTCATTTGCTGTCCGAGGACAGAAGTGCTGAGGTTTTTTAGTTACTCAAAATACAGTTCAGTGTGCGTGAGACTTCAAAAATGCAATTTTTTCAAAGTACTGTCTGGAAAATCTTCTATGTTTAACTTTAATACATTAATTTTGAATTTTATGCAGTAGCACACAATCGTGATCATGTCCAATTTTGTTTTTAAAACAGCATTAGTGACAGCAGTAGCTCGCAAGGTTTATCCCAGCCTTCCACACAGACAACGCAGTACTTGAGAGCTGATACACCCAACAATGCAACACCCGTAACCAGTAAGTGTTAATCTAATTACAGACCTTTGCCACAGACTGCCTTGGACACAACTGGAGTGTTAGTATGGGTCACACTGGTTCTGAATTAAGGAAGACAGGAAAGCAGGAATTATCTCCTGTCTGTGTCACTTTCTCTTCAGAATTCACGTGATGTATGGTTTTATCCACCCTTGTCATTCATAGTCAAGATTGAGATCTACATATGGTCTGGGATGCTGGAGTAATCTCGTGAGTGTGATACTGTTACAAGGGTGATAAGTTCATGCTTTCTTTTAAATAGCTTTTCTTGATTTTATTTTATTTTTTTTTAAGAAGGAGATGGGAGGCAGTGAATAAAAAGGGTAAAGTGACAGTGCTTTATATGCTCTGTAATAGGTCAGCCTGGGAACTGATACTAGCTACATTCTGTGTTAATTCTGTAATTCCTGAAGGTATTTGTTATCTAAAGAGAGTGTTTACTCCTGCAGTTACTGTTCATCAGCTTTAGTGGTGGGATATCTCATACAGCGTAATGCTATTGAAGTGACCTTTCCTGCGTTCTGGGTTTGAAGATAAGACGTGTGATTCCCTGGCAATTCAGTCTCATTGAAGGCTGGACTGACTGTGAGCATTTGCCTTTTCCCTTGTGCTGGCACTTAGGCAGCTAGGCTGCTAACCAAATCAGGGAGCAGAGCCAGCCAAACACTGATTTTTCTTCTGTTGTGGTTTGATTTTTGGTTGGCTGGGATCTCTGAATTGGTGCGCAGCCTAGCAAAATGAACACCAGTTCTGGTGGTTAAGGTGGGATGTGGATCTGCATGACTAGATACTGAAAGAAAGCAAGTCTTAGCCCAGATACAATTGGCTCAAAGTACTGCTAAAACCTGCTCTGAAAGATCTGAAGTGAGGTAAGGGTGTATGTTAAAAAGTGAGGGAAAAATAGGGGGAGCCTGGCAGGGGAATGAACACCCTCTTTGTTAATCTCAATTAGTTGTTTTTCTGAATAGAGTAGGAATTGCCAAACTTTTCAAGAAAGTGTCTCCTTTTGTCATCTGCTGCCAATGATTCTTCATTCTGTAACACAAGTTTTTTGTATTAATAACCTGAAGAGACTTTTTCAGCAACCTAATAAGTAGAAATATCAGTGTCTATCCTTTACACAGTGCAACATTTATCCTTTAGAGCTAGCTAAATAATGATTAATGACTTGATTATTTTTTTAAGCAAGCAGTAAGACCCAGAAGTCTCTTCTGTTTAATTCTGGCTGCACTTAGCATTGATACTAACCATACCAATCAACGGTGGAACACTGTATGAGTATTGTAACTACTGTTCAGACTCAGTGTCTGTCCCAGTTTCCTCCCCAGGTGTGGGAGCAGGTGTTTACCAAGACTTGAACTCCTGCAGCCTTGGTAAAGTCTTGGCTTTCTTCTAAATTGAATTAATATCTCCCTAAACAAAAGAGATTTTTGTCATTTGAGTTCATCTGTTTTGGAAAAAGCTGCCTGGAAACCTTATATGGTAGAAGCATTAAGACAAATACATCTATTAAAAACTTATTTTCCACAGAGTTTGGAAGAGATCATAGCATGCAAATAAATTTTAAGCTGGTTTTCCTAATTACTGTCCCACCTGCCCCTCTTTTCACCCACTAGCCTTTTTGTGTACCACTTCTGATCCCAATGCATGGGCGGTGCTGTCAACCTCACGTTTTTAGGTTGGCCCTCTAAGCGGTGTCATCTAGTTAGTGTGATCCCTGGAAATTTGTTAAAGAGCCTCTTGCAAAAGACTTGCCATGATGGTGACTGTGTCCTTAGCGACAGTTGAGCTCTTAGCCGAAATGAGCGTGGAAGCAGCTGTACCTCAGTGGCACTCATTGGCTTGCTGTGTTCAGCCTGTATTATTTCAGAATGCCTTTTTTGGGGGGGATGAGGGTTGGATGCCACCAGTAGCATGGGGAACAGTGGAACTGAGCATAAGAAGAAAAAAGTTTGGATACAGAAAATAAACAGGAAGAACACTGTTAGGCTATCACAGTCGTATTAACCTTGTTTTCAGTGACACTTAAAGTTTGTCATAAAAGTGACTCTCAAACTTTCTCTAGTAATTCAAGGTCTTGCTACAAAAACACTCAGGCCTTTTTGAATATGTTGGTGTATCTAGCTAGATGTGTCTCATGCCCAGAAGAGGGCACTGATGATTCTGGTTGTGCTCCTGATGCAGTACCGGGTAAGGCGTTTTCGTGACTCCAGCAAGCCTTCAGCAGTTTCTAACCTCAGTCCTTATTTCCCTGTTGAGAGGGAAGTGCAGTGTTACATTAATCTGCTTCAGTATGCAAGAAGGAGCTTCATTTACTTGGTGTTAATAATGAGTCTCAGTTGTACAATGTTATATAGACTTGTGTGATTACTACATTTGGCTTCTATTGTGCATTTTTTAATTTAATACTGTACGTAATCTTCCTAAGTACACACTGCTTGCATGTCTTTGTACCTGTAGGTGGTGCTGAGGTGAAGCAATGTGCTTGCGGTCTTATAATAAGGGTATTTATATTGGTTTGTTTGGCTCTGCTGGCTCCTCAGGTTATCCTACATTACGGATAGAGAAGAATGATCTTAAAAGTGTCACTCTAATGGAAGCAAAAGCTAAAGTGAAGGATATAGCCATCTCCAGGGAGAGGATAACTCTAAAAGATGTGCTCCAAGAAGGTATTTGCAGCGCTTGGGATGCTTTTTGGTTACAATGTGGTGTTTATATATATGTATGTATTATTCTTTCTGCAAGATTTTTCTGAAATTAATCATGGGTGATGTTGCTGATCTTTATAACTTTTGTGAAGGTAAAGAATGATGGATGATGTTTGCATTTAGGGTGCGGGGGGTGTGGGGAAGCAGCTTCTAAAATGCATTAGAACATGGGAGCGACTAATTATGCAAAGTAAATAATTGTCTGTGTTAATAATCTGGTCATTTAAAAAGAAAAATAAATGAAAGGGTGAGATTGCTAAGGAGTGAGGTAATCAGCTGAGGCTGTAAGTGGTTAAGTAACTTGACTGCAAAGTTATTGCAGGAGAACTTCACTTAAGGGGGGAAAAAGTGCCTCTGTCATCCAAGTCCAGTCAGTCTCCATTTAATAGCTAATATGGAAATCTTAACTGATGCAAAACTAACAGCTCTGCTATGAAAAATTTAGACTACAGTTTCTTTTGTTGCTTAATTTTTATTTCAGAAGTGTTCATTTACAACAGTAATTGTTGTTACTTGATACTGAATTTAGAACATAGACTTAAATATCTAGGTTTTTTTTGTCACTAATGGTTAGTACTGTAACTTTAAGTCTGTGTCCACATAGCCTGATAAGAAACCAAATTTTCCAAAGCTAAAGATTTAAGGTAGTTATCCTTTAGAGGCAGAACTGCAAAGTGCCTGCAACATCCCTATCTGGAAAACAACGTGAGGTTGCCAAACGTTTTGATTTGATGTATGGCTTTAATCTTTAAGCTGATAGCTTTGTTCTCAAGTCCAGTGGTTGTGCAAAAATGTTCTTACATGTGGAGGATGTTCATAGAATTGTAGAATGGTTTTGGTTGGAAGGAGCCCTACAGCCCACCCAGTTCCAACCCCCTGCCATGGGCAGGGATGCTGCCCACCAGGTTATGTTGCCCAGGACCCCCACCAGCCTGATCTTGAACATATTCAGGGATGTGGCTGCAATGAGATCTTTCCAGAGCCTTTTGTTCTCCAAGCTGAATGCCCCCAGCTCTCTCAACCTTTCTTCATAGGAGTGGTGCATTCAGCCCTCTGATCATCCTCATGGCCTTCCTCTGGACCTCCTCCAATGGTCTGCATCCTTCCTTTAGAGGTCATCTAGCTCAACTCCCCTGCAATGAACAGGGACACCTACAGCTATTTGCGGTTGTTCAGAACCCCATTCAGCCTGACCTTGAATGTCTTCAAGGATGGGACATTCACTACCACTTTAGGCAACCTGTCCCAGTGCCTCATCACCCTTATTATAAAATAAATAAAAAATTCATCCTTATATCCAGTCTAAACTTCCCCTCTTTTAACCCCAAGTACTTTTCAGGAGGGCTGCTACATCTTACATCTCCCACCTTGTACTTATAGCAGAAATTACCACAATGCAGATGCAGATCTTGTGCTTGAGTTTACTGAAACTAATGAGGTTTACCTGGGCCCACTGCTCAGCCTGTCTGGGTCTCTCTGAATGGCATCACATCCCTCAGGCATAATGAGACCACATCACACTGCTTGGCATCATCCACATACTGCTGAGGGTGCACTTGATCCCACTGTTGATGTCATTGATGAAGATGTTAAAGAGCACCGCTCCCAGTGTTGACCCCTGAGGAACACCACTTGTCCCTGATCTCCATCCAAACATTGAGCAATTGACCACCACTCTCTGGGTATGATCTTATAACCAGTCTCTTGTACATCAAACAGTCCACCCATCAATCCATGTCTTTCCAGATCAGAGAGAAGGGTGTTATGGGGACTCTGTCAAAGGCCCTATAGAAGTCCAGATAGATGATGTCAGTGGGTCTTCACATGTCCGCAGATACTGTTATGCAATCATAAAAAGCAACAAGGTTGGTCAGGTAGGACCTATCCTTAGTGAAGCCATGCTGGTTGTTCTACATCATCTCCTTCCCTTCTGTATGTCTTAGCATAGCTTCCAGGAGGGTCTGCTTTTTGACCTTCTCTGGCACTGAGGTGAGACTAATGGGCCTGTAGTTCCGAGTCGTCCTTTCTACCCTTAGAAATGGGTGCTCTATTGCCTTTTTCTTGCATCTGGGGTTTCCCCAAACCAATTGCAGCACCTTGTGGTTGGCCTTGTTCAACCTCATTAAGTTCTTGTGGGCCAAATTTTCAAGCCTGTCAAGATCCCTTTGGATGGCATCCCATCCTTTGGTTGTGTCAACTGCACCACTCACCTTGGTGTCATCAGCAAACTTGCAGAGAGTACACTCAGTCCCATTATCCAGGTCATTGATAAAGGTGTTGAAGGCTGTGCTTCTTTATACTGTCTGTTGCCCATAGCTGTAATGTTCAGAGCCATGTGATGACTGCAGGTGGGATCATAGCTATCTCACAAACTTTACATGCGATCTCATGGTAGATGATAAAAGAAAAAATATTCTTTGAAGAAAGAGTATCACTTTTTTATAATGTGGTACTGTATTCACAAACTGTACCATATAGATACTGTTTCGTTGAATGCTCTACTTCTATGTGTACATTAAATATATATATATATATAATTGAGGAATGTTTTGCCTGACTTGACTGTATGCAGAAAAGATGAAGCTAGAAATTTTAGCACAGGCTGTGAACTGCCACAAATAAACCAACTGTCAATGTCAGTACTTCAATTAACTAGGTTCTGTTGCTGTCACTGTTTCATTTTTGCTTTTCTTTTTTATATTTTACCCTGAAGTTAACTAAAGCTTTCAATCTTTGCTATGTATAGTTCTGAATCCAACTCCTGCTGATGGAGAGTACTCTTGTTGATTCACTGGGGCATTCAGGGCTTAAGCTTTACCTTTCATTACTCCTAACTTTCTGCTGTGGCAGATACATTTTAAGGTAGTGGGTTTTTAATGGGTATTTAATTCTATCAGCATTGTCAGTGTGTTTTAAGCATACAATGCTTACTAATTTTATGTTCTCTTTGTAGGCACATTTGGGCGCATTTTCCATGGAATACTAATAGAGGAAAAAGATCCCAGTAAAGAAAAACAAGTTTTTGTGAAAACTGTTAAAGGTATGTTTACCTGAAAGACTTCATTTTGTCCAATTGCTTGGCCTCTGTTGCATGCTGAGTGTACCAAATCTGTCTTTAAAAACAGTTAAGCAAAAGCCTCGTAAAACACAGTAAAGAAAACTACTTAAAAATTGCAAACAGTTTGGGTGCAGCTGTCAGCCAGCAAACAGTAATGTTGCATGGAAGAAGAATGCACTTGTTTACTAGTGCCTGCACTTACTGCATTAGCAGATACTTCAGCTTATTCATTTTTCTTGTAAAAAATCTGATTTTCTTTTTCCCCCTGGCATGGAACATCTACAGCCTTCTCCTATGTCTGAAATGCTGAAAAGGCACCTGTAATGCACCTTAACAGCTCACCGATTTCTGTAATTTACTTTAAGTAATAATAATGCCTTTTGTCATTTTTCAAACAATCATGTATATCTATATATATATATATTATATGTAATATATACATATTCAGCTTGGAAGCTACTTGGAAGAATATTAACACTTGTTTAAAGGGGAGGAATTTAAGATCAACCTGTTGTGGAATAAAGTAGATAAAAAGCATCCCTACTTTGAACGTGTCTCATGGCAGTCTGAGACGGATGTTGCTGCATTCTTTAGCTGCATGTAATTCTTGATGTAGGCCTAGCCAGGGTGGTGTGCTTTGCCAGTGAAGATAGGTCAGTGCAGGTACTGTACCTGCTGCTCCAAAATATACTGGGCCTTTTTTTTTTCCGGGTGCCAGTTACTTTCATAATAACAAGATGCTTCTATTTTGTTTTTTGAGTGCCTCTGAGGTGGTACACTTTCATTCTGAAGCATTTTTCTTCCCTGTTGAATCCGAAGAGGGCTTCTGTAGATCTGTCACCCTTTGGGAGGATCTTAGAACTTTCTGCTTGAAAGGATGGTGGTATCTGGAACTCTGAATATCTGAATATATAAATCTGAATACTGAAGTTGTCCTTGGTTTTGTTTCTGACATAGCAAAAAATAATGTGCACTTTGTAGAGTGCTAGTATCTTGTAGGGTTTTGTTTTTAGTAGTAAGAAGTAATCGCGCATCCTCAATTAAAGAAAATTCTGCTTCTTTCCAGTATCTTGGGAAGTTTTCCTAATTTTGGCTCTTCTCTGTCCTTCCCTGACAGACAGTTTGGGGTTTCATTTTCTTTATTTCATGTAGCTGGCAAAAGTTTTATCCCATGTCATGTGAGCCTGGTGCTCCTCTGTGTTCCAGAAAGCTCTCAAAGTTGCTGCTTCATTAACCACTGTTACCTTAACTTGTGATCCCCTTTGCTGCGTTGTTTGGTTCTCTTCGTTGACACAAAGTCAACAGACACTGTTACTCCTGTAGCATCTAAAATTGCTGTGAACTCGGGCACTTTGACATCTGTATGCTTACTTGATAGCATAGGAATAAGACAACATCTGCAAAAACATGTCTTAGTTGAGCTGCTTCCCAGCACTGCTTTTCTGATTTCTTTACCAGCATGAGCCTTCCAGTCTGCTCTTAAAGAAACATTTCTCCCTTGAAATAACTTAGATACAGTCAGTCTTTGATACAGTCCATGTCCTTCTTTCTCCTAATGTTTTGCTTTGCAGTGAAAAGTTTGCTAGCTGCAGCTCTATACTGCACAAGTCTTAACAGAGCAATGGTATTTGCATAATTGTTGTTACTAGAGAATTTCTTAGTTTTAAGAAGTATAAACACATTGTCTGCATAGATAACGGATTCTGTTGATAATTGTCTGTGAAATAATACGGGCTTGGGCAGCAGAACGTTGCTAGGAGAATAACTAATAAACATCCCTTCTTCTCCTTACAGCAGTGTATTTGTAGAGCCAATATTAAGCAGTTTCCTCTTTGTACCTTGGCTATGATGGCTGTGTGTGCAGCTGGATCATGTACTAAGTTAGGAATTTGATCTGCTTGGAAAAAAAGAGTGCGAAAATGCTCTTAACCTGAATTTTCCTTGATCTAGTTTGTCCTGTGACCACACACACTCTCCTCTTTTGGCACAAACACAGAGTAGGATCGAACCGCGGAAGAGAAAATGGGTGTAAGAACTATTACACTGACTTAAGTATCTCTGTTGCTGGAGGCAAAAAAAAAAAAAAAGGAGCCTGAGGGTCATGGATAAGAAACAAGAGAAAGAAGTCTTTGTAGCTAAGTTACCCCAGGAAAGCATACTCTGTATCTTAATTTTTTTGCCCACAATATGCTCTGGTGTTGGTAGAGTCCAATGATGCTCTCAATTACAAAACAATAATAATTAGTGAAGGGGTTCAGATTTTCTGAAAAATGGGAACTGAAACTCTTTCAACATGTGTTGTGGGGAAGAAAGAGTAAATAATCCAATAACCTTCCTGAGAGAAAAGACCTCTCTTTATCGGGATCAGAGCTTAAGACACTGCATTGACTGGCTTGTTGCTAGGGTAGTTGCTGCAGCTTTAAATCTGGAGTTACTAATAGAAGAAACCCTTTGGAAGCATAGTACCTGGATAGGTCAAATAGAATCAGTATGTTTGTTTCCAAACTAGAACTTCTCTCATTTATTTTTCTCTAAGAATAAGCTTCCAGTAATAAAGTAGAAAAGGTTTTATTAATGGGGCTAGACTGCTGTCTACAATATTCTTACAATATTCACCATGAGAAACAATTTCCTTCTAAGACTAATGGAGCTTTGTCTTTTCATTTTTATACTGAATTGATGCTGTCAGCAAGAAAGGGCTTAAAAATTGCCTTACTGATGCATCGAATGCTTGTAGAGGAGCATTAGGAACAATTAGACTGTCTAATTTACAGGAAAACCTGTACTTTAAGCTTTGGTTAGAGGCATTCTTAGTTCGTGTAATTAACTATATCACTGGATATATCCTGTCAACCCTGATATGGAGACCAGTGTACTGGCACACAAGTGGCTTTGTGACTGGGTATTACCAATAGAAGCCATATTAAACGTGGCAACTTTGCACAATGCAAAATGAGAAAGCTATAGTGGATAAGTGGTTATCTTCTGGATATGTCCAAGAATGTCTGCTGTTGACTGAAAGACTTCTTTGAGCCATGGGCAGCCCATGTGTTGGCTTCTACAAGACTTCTGCTGTACTAAGGAGATCATTAAATTGATGTCAGGACTACTGCTTCTGCTGCCTTTTGGGATGCATCACAGTATTTGTCACTGAGACTGGACTCGTCAGTGTCTTGGGACTTTTATCTGAGCAATTAATGAAGCCACCAAACTGCTTTTTGACCAATTCAGCAACTTCTTATTGCGTACGTGGCTTGTAGGGTGGTAGGACTGCAATTTCGAAACACTATTTTTGTTGTAGCTGTTGTAAGGATACAGTGTGAAGGTCAAGTTAATCCTCGAGTGCTACAAGTTCACTCAAGATCCCTCAGAAAATGTTGTTTCTCTCATCTAACTGTAGTATGTTCCAAAGAAAAGTTGTAACATGCCCTAGATAGTGACAAACCTTCTACCTGTATGTTCATGAAATACAGTAATTTGTCTTTTTTTTTCTGATGGTATATCATCTATCATTTGAGAGCATGTCTGGATGCATGAATCTTTCCTTATGTAGAGTGCTCTGTGCCAAAAAGAAAAAAAACTTAAAAGGAACAAAAAAAAAGAGGTATCGGTTGGCAAAATTAGAAGCAACTTTCTGGAAGCTGTAATAACTTTGGGAGTATGACGGCTGCACGCCCAGGGAAAAAAGATGTCTTTTTTAATACCTTCTCTAGATCCTTCATGTAGGTCATGCAGTTTTCTAGTTACAGTTCAGAATTTCACTGTGTGTTAATTTCCTAGTCGTCATTATGAAAGCTTCAGCTTTTTACACGTTCACTCTTATTTTTGGATAATTTGCTTCCCTTATTTCTATAATTGACTTTCATGAAGATTAAGGATGTACGTCATTATCAGTAAGAACAAGGATATATGTCTGTACTATTTTTGGAGAGTCAGAACCCATGGATCAACATGACTTGAATAGGGTCTTTGTTAGGAACGTGAGACATAACTGCCACCTGACTACTCACTGTGCTTCTTGCCCTGCAATAGAATTGTTTTATGTAGTAGTAATGCTTCAGTTTCTTTTCTGATGGATGTTTTCCAACCACTCCAAACTTTAGGAAGTGTCTTGGGTGGGCTGTTTATCAGAGCTGGAATTACATTTCTTGCCTGTAATTGTCAGATCTCTTCTGCCTTAACAGAGATGTGAAAGAGACTTTTTTGGGAATCTTTAGAGCTTTGTACCTCAGAAAAGAAGGAACACTGTTACGTATTTTGACTTAAGGAATACGTTGTTTAATGGTGCTTTTCCTGCAAAGGAGAAAAATCTTTTGAAGAACAAATGGAATTGTATTATTCCAGGAATACACGAGGTGAATTTGAGCTATACAGAACCCTGACTCATATTCTGGCCAAGGTACATTTTTAATAAAAACAACCAATCTTGCTGTTTAAGATAACCTGGCTACTTCCATTTCATTTTCTAACCACTTAACATTTTTCTTCTGTACAAGAAAGGCATTTTTGAAAACAATCCACCCATGAAAAGCCCTGGAAACAAAGACATGGTGTAGGTGAAGATTAACTCTTAGGACTCCTTTTTACTAACTTTAACAAAGCTTTTAGTTTTGTTCACATCATCATAGGTTGCTAAAGGACTCTTTTTTTTTTTTTAGCAACATTGGCTAATTACAACATTACACTGTTGGTTGGCTTTTATTTTTATTTCTTATCAATCTAGCTCTGAGTGGCTGCTCAATGAACACCCCACGTACTCAGCATAGGTCATGGTGGAAGCTTTGGAGGAGCTTAGTGAATTCACCTGGTACATCTCAGGACTACAGCTGGCTTCATAGCATTTGTGCTACACAAGTTAAAACAGAATGTCAATGCAAGCTTGTGCTGTGCTGTAGGCATGAGGAAACCCACTAGGTGTTAAGCTGTATGTTGAAGTCATTCTGACTGAACTGTCCATAGCATACAGATCTTTTTCTACTCTTATTCACTTGATGTCTATTTTGGCCAGTCTGTGACCTGAGTACAATTTGGCGATCTTTGGGGCTTCTTCATTACATTTAAGAAATTTAATAAAGTCCCTCAGAATGTAGACTGTACAAAGTGGGAAAACAAAAGGTTTTGGATGAGATGTATGTTTAATAAGCTGTGCATTAATAAATTGAAGGATTTCTTATTTCTGTTATGCATACTATATTATCACAACCTTGCGCACGCATAGTGGTTCCCGAGGTACCACTTTCAAACTGTGTTGATTTTACACTGTTAAAATCACTGTTTTTCACTTTTAAAATTTGCAAGGTCGTGCCTTAAACATGTTAAACACACACAGAAATACCTTCTTAAAATAACAGGTATTTAACCTCCCAGAATCAGAGTGCAGGATCCTACTACTTTAGAAGAAAATATTACAACAAGAAAGTTGAGGAAAAATTCTGCTTGTATTCTGGGTTTTCTTATCTTTTTTTTTCCGTAAAGGAAGGATGATTGAATTTAAAGAAAAATAGCAAATTCCTGTAAGTTTATATGAAAATGCATTGTCAGTCAGACCCAGTTCATTAGAAAGTATGCTGAGACCTTATCTATGTACAATCTACTCTTAAAAAAGAGAAGTTTAGTAGTTGATGTCTAAAGTTCTACTTCCATTTCATAATTTAAATATCTGTTATTTAAGTTTCTACAGGGGGAAAAAAAAAAACCTCACATTCCAGCATATGCTCTCCTTTACATTGAGTTGAAACCACTACTTGTATTTCAGTTTTGTTACCTGCTGCCCATAGCAGTTGATAGACACTGAAACATTAAATCAGTTCTTTTCCTTCTCCTGTTCTATTTCACATTTAATTTTACTTTCCAATTATTTGAAGTTGAGTAGATCACTGAGCAAAGAGCCGTCCACTTGTTGCCATTTGCTGCTGCAACTCTAGGTTCCCCTCTTGTTACATAGGAAAAAAACATCATCCCCAAATCATGCTTCTCTGCTCTTTTATGTTGCTTAGAACATCTGTTTTGATATTGCTGTCAAGAGACATGTTCATCAGAAGCCTAGATTTCCTAGCTGCAGTGATTTGTGCAGCTACTTCTTATAGCAGTGCTGACAGAAACTGCCCACAGCAGGCTGTAGAAAGGCTCTGGAATAACTTGTTTGAATTTTGAAACCTTTTGGCTGTGTTGCTGTTAAGATTCTGCTTTATTTTCTTGCTCTTTAAAGTAATCTATTTTAATGACCAAGCTACGATTTAAAGCCTGAAGTCATAATACAGTGTTTGCTAATTTGTGATTCTGGAAGATCTGACCTATAATGTTGTTCTTGTAAGTCATCCAGCTAATCAGATAACCACTGCAGTATTCAAGTAATTGCTGCTTTTTCATCTCTGGTAGGTAATTTGAGGTGTGGAGCAACTCCTTCCTGATGTACTACCACCCAGTGAATGTAGGGTACGATGCTCAGCAATTGATAGAGCGCCTGGTCTCATAATGAGCAAGTTAGTGCAATTTTAGTGTCATCTCGGAACTCTTCTTGAACGTGTCAGGTGTTTTGTGAGCATGATTTACGTGACTTAAGAGACATGGTAAATGAGGATTTAAAACACAGTTTTATAGATGAACTTCTGTAAACGGGTAAAAATCCAATAGTTGCTCTCTGGCCTTGAACCAGGAAGGGCCTCAGCAGATCTACTTGCCAGAGATTAGCCTCATAGATAGCACTGGTAGTGCCAAGAGCCCCATTGTGCCTGGCTATCTACAAATAACATAATATAATGAGATAAACTTGCAGCCATATCAAAGCTTCCAGAAATCCGAGTCTGTTCTTGCTCTGCACCCCAAGGTAGACCGTTAGAGTCATTGCCTTGTAACAGTGAAGGTAAAAGCATCTTCCTACATCTGTCCTGAAGTTTGCAGTCTTGCTGTTAAGCACCTTCTAAGAATTGAGCCCTTTTGGTCCTAACTGAAGTTCTGAATTACCCCTGGCTCTTATAACTTTGCCCCAATTCATGTCATTTCTCAGTTTTGCTCTTCAATTACTCAGCTACTGGTGTGTAACAGCTTGGAGGAAAATAGATGATGATTTGTCAGGGTTGAGCAGCAGTGACCTGACTAAAGCTCAGCTTGTGTTCATCAGGCTGCAGCTGTATGAACTGCTGAGTACTGAGGCATTCCTAATCCCAAGTAGCAGTAATATCTCAAAGGGTAGTTTAGCTTTTTTAAGGCTTTGAAGAAGTTGTGCAACAAACCTTGTTGTTTTACTCAGGAGTGTTCAGCTTAAACCCAGTGCTGTTTGCTGATGGTGAATTTAGTATGTGGGAGACTGTGGCCTCTTGTTGCAACTTTGAGTTCCTGTTCTTATTTAAGAGGTTTCTGGACCTGTGGGAAGTTTCCCTTTCTTTTTTCCAGCTCTCCTCCTGTTTGGTTCTATGTGTAGCTATAGTTCAGATCAAGTAACCTTGCAGATCCCATGCAGGAAGAAAAGCTGCAAAAGCCTGAGGGCATTCTTGTGCATTTGGTGAGATCATTCCACAGGTCTTGTTTTGTGAGGCTACACAAACAGTGAAATACTAAAATGTGCCTACTTACATATAATGCTTATGTATTTGAAGGATGCTTCCTGCCTAGGCAGGAAAAGGAGATCTGTGGAATTTGCCTTAGCAAATCCTCCTTGCACCTCACCTGGCTGGAATTGCTAGGTCAGGGCTGTCATTGGTGCTGCCCTGGCACTGTATGTTTCCCATATCAGAGCCAGAAGTGCTGTGGTTGTCTGAGCTGCTTGTGTGGCTTTTCAGCGTGGGATGGTCAGACTCCCTCAGACAATCAGTTCCCCTACAGATAAATGTTTTATTAGCACATTCACCTTTGTAATCTACGAAAACCTGTCTGCTGGATGTTCATAAGTGGTGTAGTCTAATAAATGAGTTTAAATGAACTTTGTGTCATGTAACCCAAGAAAATGGGTGTAAAACTGATTTCCAATGCTATAGGGACTGTTGGAATAGCATTACTTTTTTTCTATTTTTGACCCCTTTTGACTGGAACCACTTAAAGAAATGTTCAAAGTAATGATTTATGTTCTGTTTTGAATTACGTCTAATGAAATCACAATAATAAAATTGTGTGGTTCTTCTATATTGGCATAGATCTAAGTTAGAGAAGGGTTAGTGTTCTACTGCTATTGTTTGTTCTTTGTTGGTTTGGTTGGTGTTGTGGAAGTTTTTTTCCATACAGAAAACTAGGAAATAGTATTGATAAGAAAACACAATGCTGATTCTGGGACTGTTCCACAAGATAAGATTTAGATTTCCATATGTACTTGAACTGGAGTCAGTCATCTTTTGGGTGCTCAGCAGCTGTTGCTGAAAAACACCAATGAAACCTAGCAATGACCTGCTGAAAAACACCCTGGTGATGGAAAGGGAAAGGCATCAGCAGGACAGCATTGCCTGTAGCAGCATTAGCGTGAAGAGGTGAATAGGTGTGTTGTCCGAACCAGAGTAACTTGTTCTGTAAATTTTTCCAAGCCAGTTTTAAGTAATCTCCGATTTAGCTCTTCAAATTATTACATGGTGGCTCTTGCAATTAAAAGCAAACGAGTTAAGCAAGCACAGAGCCAAAGAGCATATGAGCATGTTCATCAGCCTAAACTCACACCTCTTAATCTCTTTTAGCCCTTTATTATACACTCGGATGAAGAGGCTATGTTCTTTTTTGAGTGAGTGGTTCACACGTTTAAAATGGAAGCTTTATACAAGTAGCCTGCTGCCAGTTCCTCAGGTTCTTGTAATATGCTTCTATGCCTTTATTTTTTTTAGTTCTTCTTGCCCATTGTAATGCCTGGATGGTTCAGCCATTCAAGCCTATATAAATTCATCGTAATGTGCATCTTGCTTTTTCTCAATTATTTACAAACCTTAGAAGTCTGTCTCCTTCATATGAAATCTGTCACATATGAAACACTGACTTCAGTTCTGTTGCTGCACAGTAGGTAGGACCTTCTCTTTGTCATGCAGTTGATGGATTTCAGACCAGAGATATGGAAGGAATGCTCACGTGAGGGTTCCTTTATCACAAGAACCTGTTCATACAAGGAAATCACCATTTTGATACATCCCATAATATATCATAGCTGTAATTGTTGTTGATGTAATGACACTTACAGCCTTATAGCCTTATGTTTCAGAATTTGGTGGTCTTGGTCCTTTGAGGCTGAGCATTGATGTTCCTTAGGGGTTTCAGAGCATAGCTAGAGTTCAGTGCTTCTGCCTAGGATCTGTGTCTGAACTTGCAATGTTGATTTCCAAATCTCTTCCTTTTTGAGCCTCTGGATGCTTCTAGGAAGCCATGCCTTCTTTTTATTTCCTCCCAAGCTAACACAGTGAAAGAGCCTCTGTAGTAGTTTGCCTCAAGTTACCCTTTCTCTCCCTGGCTTAGGCGAAGTATCTCAATCCAGTTGATATTTTGCAACTCACATGTTACACGATTTCTCTTCTGATGAGCCCTTCCTAGGTTCATCAAAAGGGCTGTGTTGTGCCCAAAGCTGCCTGCACTTCCAGCAGATCTGGAAAGTTGTTGTTTTTTATTATTGCAGTTAGAGCCCATCTAGTAGGGTGCCATCCTCTTGACAGGGAGGCCACACTCTCTTTGGACCTTGTGCTTTCTTTCCCTACCTCGAGCTCATCTACACTACCTACTGGCACTACTCATTCTCATTCAGACAAGAGTCACATTGTTCTTTGCAGGGTTACAGGTCAATTAGGAGAGGGTCCAGTGAGGCGTTAGAGCCGGTATGAGGAAGAAGATAAGACCGTAAAGAGTAATTGAGTTCTCTCTTCCCTCTCTTCCTCTCTACTCTCTTTCTCAGGGCAGTAAAATGTTGGTTTGACTCATCTGTGATATGTGAATTCATCCTAATGTGTCAAAGAGAACTGATTGGCTTTCTCCTGTACTAGCTTGCTGCCTAGGCACACGAACGCTAGTTGTAACATGAAGGAGGGACAGAAGAGTGCCCCCAGATGTGGGGGGTGGGTGGGTTTGTGGGAGCCCTGATTTGCATTACTTTAGGCTTCCCTGTTGATCCTTGCTAGCAGAAAAGAAAAATAGATCCCAGAATGTTGTGGGTAAGGGGAGTGCAGCCAGTGGTGCTGTCTAGTTGATGTTCTGGTTGTTGGAGATGCATGAATTCCAACTGGCAGCAGAGATTTTTTTTGTTTTTTTTTCTTTTGAAAGGTTGAGAGAACTGCAAACATTTCTAAGGTTACCAAGAGTCAAGTGTTTCAAGTAGAGAGCATTGAGTGAGTAACTCTAGGAATAAATGGTCTCCATCAATGTGGAAGTAAACTGCAGAAGCCCATGTTGTAATTCAGTAGCAAATTGGTGTCTGGTGTGCTTTTGTGAAGTGCCTGGTGTGTTTCCCCCCCCCTTTCTGCAGCGTAGTCTCTGCGTGCAGGATTTCACCTATGCTGCCAATGAAGGCAGTCCATGCGTGCCCAAAAGCTGTCAGGAAGCAGCAAGAGTACATTCTGTCAGCACCTGGAGTGTTTTTTTCCTTTTCAGCTTCACTCCATTTGTTTTAGCAGAAATATGCCCTAGAATTTGGCTTGCTTGTGTGGGTTTTTGAACTCCACTTAAAAAAAAAAAAAAAAGTAAGTAAACAGAATCTGTTTGTGCACAAATGACCTTAGCTGACTTATAAATCTGGACCAAATTTCAGATAATAGATTGGTTTGTTTCCAAAGTTACATCTGTGGTTCTTATTGTTTTTTTTTCATTAGATCAAGCCTCAGAGGTACAGGTGACAATGATGCTGACTGAAAGTTGCAAACTCAGAGGACTTCATCACAGGTAAGCCAAGCTGTGTTCGAAAGTCAAACCGCATCTGTGTGAGCTGACAGTAATTGTGTTTAAAGCTGTCTTGGTTTTGGTGTGCCAGGCTGAGCGGTGACGTGGTTAGATATTCCTTTCATTTTCAGTTGCTGCAGCCACACAGTGGCTTACGCTGCTTTTTGCACATGCTGGTTGTTAAATGTGGCATTTCAATGATAATGAGGAGAGTAAGTATATATGCAGGTTGATTTTGCTGATTTATTAGTCTGTCTTGTATTACCTGCATTTTCTACATGGCACATAGAAAGGCTGAAATTGTCCTTGAAGGTCTTCGTTGCTGGCAAGGATGCAGGAAAGAAGAAACCCACATGGCTAGTAGTAATTTGTCTTTTTCACTGGTCGTGTGAAGGAAGTGAAAGTAGTTAAAAGAGAACTGTTAATGCTACATTGGATTTAGAAGCTGCTTTTCTAAGAATTATTATAGTTAAGACCTTGTCTAAAAGACAGAATTGTATTAAAAGGAGTAGCAGCATCTTGAGGAAACATATTTTAACATGAAAACAGGGTGAAATAACCCCTCTCCCATCATTCAAAATTGATTTATCCTTTTACAAGTAAAACTCCTCAAATGTCCCACCTTGGTAAACATCATGCAGAAGAAAAGCTGTTAGCACCTCTTACTGAAGATGGGTGCATAGAGTTCATGAACGTAATGCCTGACTATCAGACTTAGAAAAATGTGAGTCTTCCAAGTTACAAACAGCAACAGAACTCACTGAAAAATTCCTACTATGTTTTCACTAGAACATAGAGTTTCTTAAAAATGTTTCAAGGAAATTTTAAATCATATTAAGTTTGTTTCAAGTTTCTGTGGGTTTTCTTATGTTGACGCTACAGGAAGGTGTTAATAAACAATGCAGGAGGAGGTTATGCAATCTGGAAGGAGAGAAACACCCCTGCTAGAACTCCTAAATTACTTCTGCATTAATGGTGCACCCTTAAATCTTCTGTCACTGCCCCCCACAATAATGTCTTCTGCTTTTCTTCCTTTTAAATCCTCCGCAGTGTCTTCAGTTACTTGGAGTCTTTGTGCTCTGCAATCTGTAACACAAAGCTAATGTTTTCACTTGATGTTGAATTACTTTCAGTTAGTGTGTTTAGGTATTGAGAGGATTTAGGTCAAATTACAACTTCATAAAACAAGATGTTTCTCTCCCTGTCTTCCAGGAATCTGCTGCCTATCACTCACGTCTGTATAGAAGAAGGAGAAAAACCAATGGTGCTGCTGCCGTACATGAACTGGGGGAACCTTAAACTATTCTTGCGACAGTGCAAGCTGGTAGAGGCCAACAATCCTCAGGTAAGCTCTGAAATCTGTCATTTCCTGCCTATTCAGCTTTTACTCAGAAGCTCTGGTTTGTCATCTGTATAAGTACCTTAAAAGGAGTAGCTGCAGTATTCATCCTGTCCTGTGACAACGTGAGAACTGACAAGCAGGTCCTTAGCATGTAGTAATTTTGATTCATACAAGGAAAACATTCTTGGCTGCCTTTATCATAGCCATTGAGAGACCGTACAGCTGACTTAAACTCTCGGTCAGGGTAGCAGCTGGGTATATCAACACATCTAAAAAAGTGTGGGAAATGGTATATGGTAGTGGATTCAAGTTGGAATACACAGGGGAAAGTTGTGTACAGAAAAAAATGTCAGATTGAATGAAATGTTTTTTGCAGAATGGATATGTCTTAGTGCTTGGTAGTTCATTGTTTCATAATAAGCATAAAGCAGTTCTGTTAAATGTATGACGTGCTGCTGTAGATTTGCTTTACAGTAAAACAACTGTGTTTATTTACCTTGATAATGGAAGGGAAGTGGTTTCTGAGGATTGGTTTGTTTTCCTGCTGTTGGCGCTGTTCAGCATTCATAACTCTTTACCATGTTTTCCGTAGAACTTACTGCATGTGTTTCACAAGAAGTGAAAAGGAAAAAGAAATTCTTAGATGAGCATAAAGTTTAAAAAATGCCCTTACAGCAAAAATGGAGTTGGTGTTAACAAATAAGAGAAAATTGGAAGGAAATATGACAAATGTTCAGCCGTGCATTTGTCAGTATTTTAAAACTATCCCTCTTGCTGGGATTGCCTGATCTTTCCTTCTCTTCAGCTTCACCTTGGTTTGCCTCTTGTCTTTGAATTAAATTCAAAATTAATTCTGGTTTGCTGAGGTCAGCATTTGCCCCTGTTATGCACCAAATTTGAAACTCTCAGGGTTACCTACCTCTGTCAATTTACAAGGCCAATAAATTGTGATAAGCTGCTACAGTCTTCCTACATCGATTCATCTGCTTTGCTACTTAACCTGGGTTATAAATCTCTATTCAGCACACCAACATCCCTTTCCAAGAATTCAGAAATGGCATTTGTAATCTGTGTTACGTCAAATAGGAGTTGCCTCTCAGTGGTATTGCCATGCTTCCTACCATACCAAAACCTGTAATGTTTGGTGTTGTGCTTATTTGAAGTACCAAAAACAAACTTTTGAGTTCTCTGAAATAGCACATTGTCCTTGTTCTTATTAAAAAGCTGTTTACAGTAATACACTGACTTCTTAATTTAGTTTAGTATTTGCTTTATTTTATCCCCAGTCTTGCAACTGCTCTATCTACCTACACACTAAAGCTTCAGAAATACTGTAGAAATGGAAGAGAGAAACCAGGATATAGATGTAAGGCAAGAGTTTTATGTAATTGTGACGCTGGTTTCCAAACAACAGGAAGTGAAAGTGTGGCGAGCAGGTACAAGTAACCATTTTTTGCCTGCATTCATTGCTAATCCAAGGAAAGGCTATGTAGCAGTGAGAAAATTGCAAATTGCAAATGCTTGCCCCTGCCTAGTGTCAACTAGGGGAAAATAAAGGCTAAAAAGTTAGAATAAGGAATCTTCATAAGTTTTCAGAAGATGGTAGTGTCTGTTCAACAGATGATAGTGCATAGTCAGCTGCTAGAAAATCAGTGGCTACTAAAGGTTAAGGGAGAGGGAAGGGCCGTTAGACTACAATTTAGAAGTCAGCCTGTTCGGTATTGATTGTTGTTCTGTACTCTTGCAGGCAATTTCCCAGCAGGATCTTGTACATATGGCTATCCAGATTGCCTGTGGAATGAGTTATTTGGCCAGACGGGAGGTCATTCACAAAGACCTGGCTGCTAGAAACTGTGTGTAAGTACCAAACAAGACAGAGTCATTGTGCAAACAGTGTTATGTCAATAACTAGGGCTAAGATGGATTTCCTTTAACCAGCCTGATCTCTGCTTCAAAACATACCACTTTCTTTTCACCCTCTCTTTTGTGCAAGTGGTTCTGTCAGTGCAATTTTCTTCTAGGTATAGGGTAGAATAGAATGCTTGGTTTTTAAGAGTGCAGAATGTCCTATTCTGAAAGATCTGTAGTAGATTTTGGTTTTCCTTATTTTTTGCATGTGCACACCCAGCCTAAATGTCGTCTTTTAAGCTTTGATAGTAACTTGGAGCTTCTTTGGCAGTTTGCTAATAGACAAGTTTTGCAGCGGGTGTTGTTGGACAGGGGAAGGAGAAGCACCTACCCTGTGGCCATCCCTTGTGCTTTTCAATTGGTGCCACTGAGCCCATTTAGCAAAATCCTTTGTGACTCTTGCAGTATGTAAGGATTATCAGTATGGTAGAGTTTCTTAAAGGTTCCTTTCATCTGTTCTTATTGCTTTTTCTCTCTGGTGAATGTATTAAAGAAGTGATACCACAGAAGGTAAAGATCACAAGCAGTGCTCCGGGGAAGCTGCCTTGTCACAGCCTCTTATTTCAGTACAGCAAATTAATTTATTTGTGCCCTTCCTGTGCAAGGTTGAGCATTCTGACAACTTTTCTCCCTGCCCTTGTAGGGCAAAGTTCAGCTTTGTTTTAGTTGCCATACATGTGATCTTGAGTGATGTCAATATAACTCAACTCATAGTACATCTGGCACTCCTTCTCCATGGCAAATGCAGGCAGGAACTGAGCTACTGACCTGTTGTGCAGTACAAGAACGTTTGGACTAGTTTTAGCTTTTTCACATAGGAAAAAAAAAAAAAAAGATTGCCAGTAGTCAGGATTCTATGAAGGGCTTTGGTCATCTGCCACTCCTTTCTTTCCAAGGTTTATTCCTGAGAGTACCTCCATGTGGGGAAAAGCTGGGAGGAGTTGGTATGAAGTGTATCAGGTCTGTGTCTGTGCTAATATCGATCGGGAAGAGAGCCAAGGCTGCAGTGCTCTTGGCAGGTTTGTGAAGGAGTGAAATACTTTCCTTCTCAAGTGTCTTGGGCCCAATTGGAATGGACATAGAGATTACACAAGTCAGAGCTTGGTAGTCACTGGAAAGGTATCCCTTGTACTTGTTTATAGGCAGATCTTCTAGGAATTTCTCTGAACTTCATCTGCACTTCTTAGGAGTGATTACATATGGAAATTTCCTAGTCTGAAAATTTTGAGGTCAACAAACAGACCTGAAAATGCATAAATATGGGATAAATAAGAAGGTACCTGGGACACTGAAGCAGCAAAAACGCAGAATGAGCATTTATATTTATTTTTCTCTTATGAAAATAATATTATTCCAAAATGGAAGGACAACAAAAACTAGTTTAAAAATAAAAAACGACTGCAATATTATTCATATTTTTGTCACAAGATGTCAGAAGTAATGTCTTGCCTGTATTCTCAAGTCAGGCATTTGAGAACACTGAGCTTTGACTTTTTTTAAAGCTTAATTCACACTTAATTTAACGTTCTTGAGGGGCAGAAAGGTAGTAGGCAATTTTATTCCATTAAAAACCTGCTAAAGGCTCCTCTGTGCTAATTCAGACATCTCTTGTTGGTTACAAACGAGTCTTGCTTAGTCAGTGTTCAGCTTCTGACAGCAGTCATATCTTTTGCTGAGGCAGTGTTTGTGGGAATAAATATTTTATTAAAGCAAATAATCACTTGATTAGGGGCAAGACTTTAGGCTGCAAATGATAGTGGTTGCTTTAACAAGATACGGCTCGATCTTGTTTAGCCTGAGTCTTTAGTTCATTGTTGGTACAGAGGTATCATAAATAATTTAATTCTATTGTGGCTCTCCAAGGGAGCAATAATAATTAAGGGAGTTGTTTGTTTGCTTTAGCTGTACTTTTGTAAATGCTTGATTTTATTTAATCTAAGACATGTAGTGCTTACCCGCTGACACAGAATAAATACTTCCTTAAGTAGTATTTGATAACCACAGAGTGTGTCTGCATCTAGAAGAATGCTAACTCTTTGAAATGCTGAGAGTGTGATCAGTATTCCTCAGTGAAATTAAGGTAGAGCATAAGTATTTTCTGTGAAACTGTAGTGCCAAGTTTGCTTAAATACTTCTGTTCTTTTAATTTAGCATTGATGATGCACTTCAGGTGAAGATCACGGACAATGCGCTATCCCGAGACCTATTTCCTATGGACTACCATTGCCTGGGAGATAATGAGAACAGACCGGTTCGATGGATGGCTCTTGAAAGCCTGGTTAACAATGAATTTTCCAGTGCTAGTGATGTGGTAAGTTTGGTTGGTTGGTTTTGGTTTTTTTTCTTGGGGGGGGGAAGATGTGAATTAGATGTGTACATTTATTTCAACAGTTTTCCCCTGTAAAACTTCTTTGAGCAGTTGGAGGATCAGAAGAGAATTTATCCAGAACAGCAGCTGTGCTCCTGCTTCCTCCATTTGCTGTGCAGGATAGATCATTTAAAGGCCACACAGATGCTTCTCACATGGAAAAATTCTGTTGCACCCTGTCCTACTTCAAAGTGTTACCAGAAGAGAGAATTAAATTAAATGAGAATTGAATTGTATTGGCTCGTTTCTGCTACTATTCACAGTCTGCTGAAGACTGAAGGAAGCTGTTTCTTGAAAGCTTTCCCCTCTGGGAGATTGGCTTTGAAATTACAATCAACAGATGAAATTGTCAGTGTTTTCTCTTGTACTGGGAAGCGCCAAGTTGAACGAAGTACTTGGCAGGTAGGGAAAAGATTGAGAAAATAATTTCCTTTGACCCGTTGACTACTGTCATGCTAACAAAACCTAGAATACAGTTGTATCTTTGCTTCAGGAGCACACTGCTGATACATTCAGCTTATTTACTAGGACCACCTGGTTCTCTTCTACAAAGCTGCTTTCCATGTAGTCAGCCTCAGCCTGTCCTGGTGTGTGTGTTTTTCCATCTGAAGTTGGATTTTGCATTTGCTTTTCTTGAACTTTGTGATTCAGTCAATTTCTCCAATTCCTTGAGGTTCTTTTGCAGAAGGCTTGACCTCCAGCCTCCCAGCTCCTCTGCCCAGTTTGATATCATCTACAAACATCCTGAGAGTACAGCTTGTTAATGGAGATGAAACAGTATTGATTCTTCAGCAGCAATGCTTCTAACTAGCTGCTATTTGGACTAGTACTGCTAGTCACAGCAAAATGAGTCCAGAAATCCAGCCAAATTAATGACAACATCTCCTTAATTTATCTTTAAGATGCTATGGAATATGGTTTCAGAGGCCTTGCGAAGTTAAGGTGAACATGCATCTCACTTCTCCTGTTCACTGTGTTCTTAGCTGAGTAGCAGTCAGCTTAACCTAGCAGTTTACCCTTGGTAAATCCACACTGACTGTTCCCAGTCACCTTTAAGCTTCTTGTGCAATGGTGTCCAGCATGTTGTGCTCTCTGCCCATCTTAGGTGCAGATGTTCAACAGCCTGGCCCTGTAGTTCCCTCTGCCTTCCCTCCTGAAGAAGGTGCCTTTTGTCCAGTGATCAGCAACCTTCCCCAGCTCTTGTGGCCTTTCAGCAACAATGAGACCATCTGAATTAGTGCCCTCATGTTGATGCACTTTATGAGCTTTGGTTTTCCAGACTCCATCCCTGCATACCTAGGCATTCTTACTGTATTTTTCAGGCAGCCTTGTCTTCATCCACCTTCTCTTTCCTTCCTTAGTGCCTGAACTTTGCCACTGCTTCCACAGGGGCCTTGTACTATACTTGCTCAGCATTCTGCACATCAGAACAGACAGTTCTGCTCACGGAAGGCTGTCCTTGAAGATCATCAGCCTTTGTTGATTTGAGTAGTAATTGTCTGAACCACTTCCCACTTCTGAGGGGATATTTCCTTTGGTAAGGATGTTATCCTTACAGTGGCTACATCCAGAGATTGTGATCTACTTAAAATTGGCTAGGTTAGGATACTTCTGAAAAGCTCTGGTTGTGTTTTTCCTCTTTGCCATTCTCTCTATCTTCAAGCCTTACAAACAAACAGACAAAAAAGCTGAAAGAAAAAGGAGTCAGCTGTGCTCCAGAAATACTTGTGTACTCATTGTACTCATATGGAGTGTTGTTACACCAAACAAACCAGGAAGTAGAAATTGCCCATAAGTGCATGTTTTTATAATACTAAATGAGATCAGTAAGAACATTGATTTGTTCTTACTCACTTCTTAAAATCTGGAACGTGAAAACATTTGCTGTTCGTGAAGAATGGGCTTGGAAGTAAGTCTATATAGCACTGCCAGTACAATTTTGCTAGGAAGTAGGCATCTCAGTCTCATAACTGTTTCAGAAAAATTAGTGCAATTCAGCTTGTACTCTGCAGTATTTTAACACAAAACTCCCATTTGTATTCACAGAGATAAAGGCAAATTGGCTTCTAATGTGTGGTTCTGTACTTTACATACATGGCTAGTGAATTTTACAACATGTGAAATCAGACTTTTCTTCAGAGTGTAGGAAATGTGCCCTAGATACTTTGAGAAGTATCAGGTGAACTCAAAAATGGTATGCTTTTGTCCTCTCACTTGGAACAGTTCTAAATATCAACTTCATGCGACTTTGTTGGTGATGAAATCTGTTGCAAACAATTTTAGTTGTTGTCTGTTAAGATGCAGATAGTGTGTGTTCTGGGCTTGCTTTTTTGGATGCGTTTCTTTAAAATAGTTTTCCTGGCTTGAGACTTTTCTAATGCATTCTTCCTCTGCCAGCAGTTGTACTAGTCAGCCAAAGCATATAAAAACAAAATATAATTCCTGTTGAATTTTAATGTCCTCTCTCTAGTGAACGTGAAACTCTATTTTTTTTTTGTCATTCACACGTGCTTCCTTTATAGATTTAGAAGTAGCTGTGTTCTCAAAATAGTTTTGCTTGAATGGCTTTTTATTCGAGGTGCAGTGTTACTTGTTACGTGTCAGTTTTCTTAACTGCAAATAAAGGCATCCTCCCATGCCTTCCTCCACTGCTAATAGATAGCTGTTCAGAGCCAGGCCATATCTGTACACTTGCCATTCTCTAGCTTAGTGCTTCTCATCAGCGTCCACTGGCACCATTCCTCAATTTAGAAATCCCCTGACTGAAGCCTTCTTTTCATTAAAGTGAAGAAGATTTTAAGGCTGGGAGAAAAGGCAGTTCTGCCTCTTTTAAAATAGACCATGATGGTCTTGGCACTTGTAACCTCAGCTATGAATCTTCAGTGTGCAGTATCAGAATATTCTGTTTTTATTTGGTCTCTTGATACCAAGTTGTAAACCATTTTACTTATATTACACTTGCTCTGTATTGATTGTTCAGTTATTTTTATTTATCATATTTAGTTATCTCATAAGCTCCTCTTAGTAGGAGAGGCTGAATGGTGTGTTGAATGCTGATCCAGGTGCCAGGTTTACTTAGATAAAATCTTTGTTTTTATCGGGAGTGGTACTTCTGAGCCTGTGTTCAAAATATACTGATAATGTTCCTTAGATTTGTTAAGTGTTCTGTATGCTCTCTTTTCAGTGGGCCTTTGGAGTAACACTGTGGGAACTGATGACTTTGGGACAGACTCCCTATGTCGATATCGACCCCTTTGAGATGGCTGCATATTTAAAGGATGGCTATAGAATAGCTCAGCCAATCAACTGTCCTGATGAACTGTAAGTGCCTTTTGGAAGCAGGGTAAAATGTCTATGTTGGAACCAGCATTTTAAGCCAACCTTATCAGTGAAGCAACCAGGTCTTCCTCCTCCTTCCTGTTTATCTGCGTTTATGCTGACCCTTGTGTATTTGTGTAGCTTTACAATGACCTGCCTCGAGGAATGCAAACTAAAGTTTTTTATTGTTGAGTTTCACTTAATCTCCACCCAGCTCTCTTCCTTATTCTGACATGCTGATGAGATAGTGTTAATCAGCAAGATGAGAGGAGGAAGGTAAAGAGGCTAGAGGCTTTCTGCTTAGTTTTTTGGGGGGGGGGGCTGCAGTAAAAAGCTGCTGGTTTTATAGGCAGAGGAAGTTTCAGTTCTCTCAGCAAGTCTGAAGAGAGAAACGTTCTGTGTACTGGAGCTCAAACAGCAGCACTTGCAGTGTTTAACTGTGATCTTAAATGGAATGGAAGAAGGCAAGAACGCAGGCACCGCCTCCTGCCTCTCATGTTCTTCCAAATCCCCTTCCTGTAAACCTACCACAGAGGTGCTTTGAGCTATGTTTTTACAATACTTTAGCAATTTCCAAGGAATTATATATTGCTTCCTCCTGAATTGCCTCTGACTTGTATCCTAAATCAAACCAACACCTCCAGTCATAGTATGTTTATTGATCGTTCAGGGTGTCTATCTTCTGCAGGAGTGAGTCAGCGTAGTGTATCAGAAGAGGCAGAATTCTTTTTCTGGTCTGCAGGCTTTCTGGTGCCAAACATCATTTTTTTGTTTCCAGGCTTGGGACTGTTTGCCAGGAGTACGTTCTCATGTCTTCCATTTGTCTTTATCTTTCAGATTTGCTGTGATGGCCTGCTGTTGGGCCCTAGATCCTGAAGAAAGACCCAAGTTTCAGCAGCTGGTGCAATGTCTAACTGAATTTCATGCAGCATTGGGAGCCTATGTCTGAAACTGCAGGAAAAGATTCAATTCACCAATTGGGAAGAAGGCATGGCATACATTTGCAGCTCCATGCATCACTCGGACTCGCACACGTGATGTGTATAAAGCAACACTAAAGGGAGAAAGCACTTCTTCCAAAACACCGTGCCTTAGAATGCTTTAGTAGTCTGAAGTTTTTTTGTAAGACCTCTTGATGTTGAATATTTTCTAGGTATCACTTTTGCTAAGTTAAATTGAGACCTTTTTATTTGCCAGCAGGATTTTTAAAGTGTAGTGATAGTGAACTTGAACACAAGGTTTGAATGAACTTTGCACTCTTACAACAGACATGTGATTTTTTTGAAGGGTATATGGAACTGGTAGAAAAGTGAGGGTGGGGGAATTAATGCAAAAAAAAAAAAAAAAAAGAAAACACCACAGAAAAAATTCCCTGCTTTTAAAAAATGTTGAAACTGAATCTTTTTGACCAGCTCTAGTGTTTGTACTTTGTGTGTATCTGGAATAGCTTTTTAGTATCAACTACTTCTATTTTGAGACAACAGCACATTGTGGTTGGATCCACAAGCGGCATCTTTTTTTTTTTTAAACCCATTCATGAATGTTTTTTGGAAAAGCTGGTCTTCAGGATGCAATATCCCCTTTTTAAAGCAGTAAGTGATGATGTAAAAGTGATTCCAGTTTACCTCATTCAGAGAGTAGTAAAGGGGAGGAGGTAGGGGTTAAAAATGGTGCCCCTCCTTTGCAGATAAAAGGCTAATTTCGTTTTTAAGACTGTTTTATGTGCTAAATAGAGGCCTTCAGAGAAGTGCCAAAGCAGCCCTTGTGTTGGGAGTCTTTCACCTCAGACTTCTGGATCACAGTTTCTCTTGTTGAAAAGGTACTGGTTGTTTTTTATGGGCTTTTATGGCCTGAAACGGGCTTAAATATATAAATATATATTTGTAAAGACACTTGCAGAGTAAAGAATGTTTTTCTATTACATCTAATGTGAAAGCTTGGTCCCTCGCATTGCCCTGTCTGTTGAGCATGCAGGTTGGTGGTTGGCGCTGGGGTAAAGTTGGTATGAAGACAAGGTGAGTTGCCTATCTCCCTGCAGAACCACTTCCTGAGACTTTATATATCATCCTGCTGCCTTCATTAACTCAAATATCCATTCCATCCCAGGTTATTTTGATTGAATATAAAGAGGACTGAAGAAGATGTTCCAGGAAAATGTGTGGTGATCCACTGAGTGTCAATGACTTTCATATTCTATATCACAAAATTACATATGGAATGACCTTCAGTTCTCCATGTGAACTGTAGAATGCAACCTCCACATCTATTGTAGGCTGTACCAGGAGACAGGTTGCACCTTAGTGCAGTGTGAAACATGGAAAGTTACCTTTTGTGCCATTGTAAAGCACCCGTAACCTGGGGTATTTTGTGCAACTGTGTGTTTGGGACCATTGTGCTGACAGACTCCATAGTGATTGTGGCATTTTAGGAGACTCTGATCTGCAAGTATGAGCAGCTGGATTTGTCTGAGTTGTGCAGCTTTTGTTCTTTCCAGGGTTCTGAAAGCTGAACCTAGTTGAAGGCAATTAGTCCTTTCTAATTAGTATCGTAGACTGTTCTCATTCTCACAGACTTTGCCTTGCTGAACTAAATGCAGGAACTTTCCTATCTGGTGCTACTTGTCTGTGCCTACTGATCCAAGTCTTGCTTTATCCTAGAAGGAAATTTTCCTGCTGGCTCTAGTATAGCTCGAGTTTGGGCGTGTTGTGAGTGACTGTGTTTACTTGAGTGAACTGAAACTACATTTATTTGGTTGGCTTTGGAATCTTTGCCTTGGAGGGTAGCAGTAAGGGTTTGGTTTTTTTGTGGACTTCTGTGGTATTTCTCCTTTCTGATCCAGGAGAACTACCCAGTATCACAATGTCGGTACTTGCTTATGATAAAGCTGTCAGTTATTTGAATCCAGATCTTTGGTATGATGGGATCTAAAGTTTACCTGAGATTAGAAAACAACTCAAAATGAAGATAGTATGTGTTGTGCAGGACAGCATGTGCTTCACCAAGTGCACTGTAGTGGTCACATGCAAGGTGTATATCTTACAAGATGAATTCACCTCTAATAGGTACCTGAAGTGACAGTTAACTGCTGTGGTCTTAAGATGGGTTATAAATGAGCTGCACTTGAAGCTGCTCCACTTGCTTAGCTCTAGCTGGGGGTATGGTAAACTACGTCAGCAGGCAATTTCTTATCTACTCTCAAGTGAGTTTGAACATCAGTAGAGACAAAGAAGTGTTTAGTATTATGTAGAGTTACCAAAACAACCTCAACTTTCATCCAAACGTGCTTCACCTACAGGAGTTGAAGCTAAGGTATGCATTTTACTGACAGCAGAAGTACCTTGAGTAGATGCTGTGCAGGCATTTATTGTAGCTAAGATTCCAGATAGCTTTCATGGTGACATTTTTCTTCACTGCTGCATGTGTTAAATCTTAGCACTGTGATGCTTTAGGGAACCTCTGAGGAGGAGGTCATTTAGGTGGAAGACTGAAAACACAGGCGTTTTGAATGGAGAATAATGTTAGTACCTGCTACTTCTTTAGACGTGAAGTGTAAAGATGATGTTTTGTGGGCGGGCTAGGAGATGAGAGCTGAGGCAAACAACTGAGAAAACATGAATCAGATTTCTGTAGAAAGGCAGGATGGGCTGTGAGAATTTCTCTCTGCTCACCTCTGTGGAGCATGGCAGCTGCTTGATGTGGATTTTCTGTAAAATAATGTCCCTGAAGACCTCTGCAAAGGCCATTTCAAATGAAGTATGTGTTGAAACTGTATGGGAGGTGTTACACAGAGGGCTGGGGAAGGCTCCTTAGGGACTAATGAGTAAACTAAGTGGGATGAATTGGTTTTGGAAGCTGTAGTGTTCCGATCTTGAAAAAAGCCAAAGGAGAGGCTTAGGAGAATTCAGTTCGTCAGCAGTGACAGGTTGAGAGCTATGGAGATGATACCTAAGGGATATGAAAGAGACCTGGAAAGCAATGCTGAGGAAATGGCTGCTCCATGAGCAGTTTTTCCATGCAACTCAACCAAGAGACACCTCAGAGGGTTGAAGTGCTGCTCTTACCTGTCTTGGCCAGCCTTCATGTTCACGTTGTCCTCTGGTCCCACCACAGCTGTTTCTGGGTTTTCATGGAAGGGTGAGGCTGACATGGCAAACAAACAGAGCATGTGAAGGTGTTGCCACTTGTTTCTACTGGATATGACCTTGTTTTATTGAAATTTAATTTTCTTCTTGAATTTGGCACTGGGCATCAGTACTCCACCCCAAAGTGTTTGTCTGTCAGCCTTTGTCCTAGGATTTGTGAATAGGTTTTCAACTCTTTTTCTGGAAAAGACGTACATGGTGTACTCTAAACTTGCATGTATGGGAAAGGGCTTGAGTCAGCTTGTGCTTTCCAGAAGAAAGTAGAAAAACTGCTGGGAGTGTGGAATCTGTGTAAGGGTACTGAGTTTTGTAGTTTTTTTGCCACAGCTGACAGATATGAATCATTCTGGGGGAAAAAAAAAAAAAGCAGGATTATAAAGGGGGAGTTGGAAAAACTCCACAGGAAGAGTGGTGTGAGTACAGCAATCTCATACTGCTTGTGCTCCTTGCAGGTAGATCTGCGTGCTGGAATGCTAAAGCAGGCAAGTCATGCCGCATAGAAATACCAGTGCTGACATTAAAACTCTCACTTGACGTGAGAACTGATGTGATTGAGGTTTAGTACAAATAGTTCACCTGAACCACAGAGCATCTGATAAGGAGTGATCTGGCAACAAAAATCTGCAGTGTGGCTGTTAAGGGAGTGAGACTTCTATACACTTGCGTGTCCAGGTAGTTAGAACCAGATAAGGACATTCCTCCAGCCATTTGTGTATTTCATGTAGTGATGCTCTTGGTAATTTCTGCCTCCTCCCTGGTAAAGATGTGGAGAACAACTCTTCTCTCTGCAGTGCCTCCATGCAAATAGCAAAACAAAATGGCCTCGCAGGGAGAGTATGTTCTGGGGGAGGAGGGAATGTACTTCATTTCTGATAGCTCATCTGTCTTCTATATTGTAGCTTTGTTCCTGTAGGGAGTGGACCTTGCTTATCATGACCTGCAACTGTATCCTGCCATTAAGCAATATCTTGTGTCCAGCACTGCTAAGCATTTACTAAATATTGCCTGTTGGAATAAAGGGGCTTGTATTACCATACAGTAACTCTAAAGTAGAAGGCAAGGTTTAATTGTAAGTCTCAGTGGGTTTTTTGGTCAGTTTTTGCCCGATTGATGTTGAGTGTACTCGGCTTAGGACCTGGCAGAGCTCAATATGTGTTCTCACATGCTGGCTTATGCTGGTGGCATACAGTCCCACCAGGGCTGCACCAGTTGGGTGCTCTTTTGCTTGCTCTTGTTTCAGCCATCTGAGCTGGAAATGGCAGTAACGTTAGTTCTGTCTTCTTCCTTTCATGGCAAAGAAACTGTCCCCAGTTGCATAACTAAATGAGCTTGGACTCATTAACTCTAAGCGAGGTCTCCTTCCAAGTCCGCTCCAGATAGCAAGTACCCTTTTTAGGGCTGCATGGCTGCTGAAGCAATTGGGCATGTGAGGCTTATAAAAGCTCCAAAACATTTTCCACTGAGAAACCCAAGAAAAATGCGAAGTTAAACCTCATAACTACCCTAAGTGTATTTCTGATTCAGCTATCTTGCTTCCATGAATTCCTGGGGTAGGAGAGGCTGAGTGCATCAAATAACCCTGTCCTCTCCTCTCCTGCCCCCAACCTCCTTTTCTGCTCAGAAGGCTCGTCTGTAATCTCAGCCTCCACATTTTCCTCATGCTCAAACAGGATACACTGACTTGCAGGTGGCAATTAAAATCACTTGGACCAAAAGGAGCAAGCACACCTCGTGGCTTGGTGAGGCTTCTTATACTGGCTGCATTTGAGCTGAGCTGTTGTGGGCTCCATCCTGTCTGGTTAGCAAGTGGGGGGAGGCCATCAGTGCTGTTTATCTCAACTCCCCTTGCACCACAGATCCTTTCTTTAGGGTACAGTGAAAGCCCCATTAGATTTTGGCAGCCCCTTGGGACAGGGGTGTGCTGTGATCCAGAAGAACAGGAGGAACACCGCATACCTGGGTCATCTGCTCCAGGCCATCTGCGTGGGGCTGCCCTTGGGGAGCTGTCCAACAACTGCCAAAAAAAAAGGCATTTTCAACGTTTTTATTCTGGAGTGGATTTTGAGAGTGTGTTTTTGTTTTGTGTTGGCAGTGGTGGGGGGGCTTTTTTTTTCCAACCAAGTTTTGTGCAGATCCTGGGCTTGCCTGCTCAACGGAAGCTGAACACTAAGGATGATGGGTAGGGATTGAAGATGAGGCAGTGACTGCAGTATGTTTGTCCTGCTTCTTCCTCTGGAATAAGCTCAGAGAAGGCTGAAAGCTGAAGGTCTGGGTGCTGGCTACTTTTCTGCAGTGAGGCTTGGGTGAAAGCAAGTAGGAATCTCTTCTGTGTATGCTTGACACGCAATCCCCTGTGCAGATGTATCATCTAATAGCTGTCTTTGAGTTTACTTGATCCCTTGGGGCTGCCCTGCCTGCTGCACTGTCCATCTCCACCTCTCACCCCTGTCCATACTGTGCTGCTATCACCACTGTGAGCACTTTGTGATTGTCTGAGCCCCTTACCCATACCTTTGCCTTCCAGGAAGCAGATTGGTTCCAGAGGTGCCCTTCCCCTAAACCAAAAAGGATCTAAGCTGGTGAGATTTGAAGTAAAGCTGTCCTCCAAGTCTTGGTTTTGAGAGAAACATAGATACGGGAAAGCAAAGTTGGGGATGATTCATGCTCTAGAAGGAGAGCAAACAAATTTTCTGTCCTCTGTGATGCAAATGGCACAGAAGCTGGCAACACCTTTCTAGGAAATGCTGTAAAGCAGACTGAATAATAGTGTTTGACTGAGACAGGGCTTGAAAGAACAGGGAAGTGGACTGACTAAACTTGTCCTTGCACAAATGTTAGAAGTCTCGGAGGAGGGGAGGCAGAAACCCGACTGTAAATGTGAATATTGATTTGATGGGTGTATGAGAAGGATGATAAACGCAGCAGAAGCAGTGAGATAGACTACAAGCAGGTGATGATGGAAACATTGACTTGACAGGAGACTTCAATCTATATTGGGCAAATGTCATGGCACGACACTGCCCAGAGTTGCTTTTTTTTGATTCAGGACCCTGCACAAGGTCAGAAAAACAGTTCTGCTCATCCTGAGCAGTGCGTAGGGCCAGCCATAAAATTGCTGAAGAGCAATTTGTAAGCTGAATATCTGCTTTGTACCAGTGACCAAACTGTGCTGCAACTGTACAGCAGCCCGTTTGTCTGCCCAGCTCTTGCAAAACGTGCTTTGTGCTCTTCATCATGCTCGGACTGGTGCCATCTGCTTTGTAGGGCTGGAGGAAGGGTCTTGGGCAGGTTCAGTAGTGTCAGTTCTGCTCCTGCTTGTGTTTAAAACTGTTTTGCTTTGAGGAGGAGGAATTTGAGTAAGAACAGAGTACAGCTGATGGACAAGCTGCTGCCTGTGTTGCAGTATTGCCAGTGAGTTGGTAATAGCATAGGGGAAATAAGCGTGCGAAGAGGGATTGCTGGCAGGATCGGGATGTTTAAGGGTCCAAACATGGTCACTGTTAGCCATGTCAGGCAGCCCTCATTGTGTGGTTAATTTAAACCTAAGGCCACTTCAGGTCAATCACCTTCTCTTCCCATGTTATTTTAAGTTGGGATATCTCAGCCCTATCTGTGAAGGCTTTGTTTTGGCAGCATCCACGCTGGGATAATGCAGAGAATGTGAGCTCTGGGAAGAAGCTGTGAGTTCCAGTTCCACTCAATATTTGGAGAAAACAAGGCTGGATCTGACATACAATCACGTTGTGTTTCTGTAGGGAGTTCTTGTGCCTCAGGGAATGTTGCATGATATGTGCAAGTATTGCATATGTGCATATGTCCTGCTCCTTGTGTACTGGTGTAGCTCAGGTTGGAGTTGGCCCTTACCCAGTCTCCTTTCTTGGTGCCAGCTTTTGCACAATGTCTGACCATGCTCATAGCTTGAGCTTTGGCTCTTCATTGCAATTTCTAAAAGTTCTTAGCCAGAAAGGAGAACAACTGGAATACTTAGGAGCAGCTTCTTTCCTAGAAGTAAGAGGACTTTGCTGGGTCAGAACAAACTGCACTTGCGTTAACGTCATGGATCTTCAAAGTTTTGCCTGTTTAGGTGAGGACCATCTCTGGAGCTGTTTGATGCACCTGCTGCCCGAGGATGGGTTTCAGTCCAGCAACAGTGCTGTTGAGACTGCACATCCTCTACCCTTCCAGTGGCTCCCAGCTCACCTCCTTAGGTGCTTTGACTCCAAAGTATCTTCCTCTTATTACTTACTTTTATTACTTTAGGCAGCGAATCGTACAGCACTAGCAAGATACATGAGGAGTCATAAGACTCGTAGAGGTAGGAAAAGACCCCTCAGATCCCCAGGTCCAATCCCAGCCCACCCCACTGTGCCCACTGACCACACTCCTCAGTGCCACATCTCCATGGCTCTGAACACCTCCAGGGATAGGGACCCCACTGTGGATAGACTGTTGATTTACCCAGTGATATAATGACATTTCATTTTTTCTTCGTATTTTCTCTGGTTCATAACCTAATGCTGGGTTTCCTGTTGTTCTGATCTGGTTTTTCTGTGCCTTGGAAGTGCACCGAATCTGTTCCACATCTGTGGCAAATGAAAATGCTGCGTCTGCCTGTCCGCGTGGCTGTGTTAGGACTGCCCTTCTCCTTGTGCAACACTCATCTAATGAGCAGTACATCCCATCATCAACAATTATCCACACTGGGAGCTTAAGCATGACTCCCAAACAAGTTAAAAACACTTTAATAATAAAAAGAAAACTTAATGACCATAGTTGTGCACGCAGAGCTCCAAGTTTTATTACAAGAAGAGACTTGTGGATATTGTCTGAGTCTTCGTAAAAAATACATCACTTCCAAATCTCCTTTGTTCCTTTGGATAGTTAAAGCCATTCTGGGTGTGTTTCTTTAATCTTGAAATCTATGAGCTTTAAGGAAAAAAAAAAAAATCAAGTTAATTAAAACATTTTTTTGCACATATTCCTTCCTATTGTGGTACCAGACTGTGCAGCTGGCTCCAGGACAGGGAAACTTCCATCAGATTCTCCTGGCTCCCATCCCAGGGCAGTGACCGCTGCAGAAATCTTGTGCTATTATCCTTAAATCTCTGCTTGAATGCTAGTATTTAGATTTTAGTGGATAATATCTTATTTCTCAGCGTCTCTCCTCAATAGAGGCTGAGTCCCAGGGGGCAGATTTGGAGCCATAGGAAGGAGAGGTGGGTGGGAGAGTGTGTTAAGCTGCCTTCCCTCCCACAGCTACGTTTCCTTTCTGCAGCCGTTGATGAGATGCTCTGTAGTCCCAGGGAGCTCGAGTGCTGCCACTTCTTTTTATCTTGTTCCTGTGTTCTGGCAAAGTTCATCTGAGATTAACTGGCACAAGGCTTGCGCCTTCCTCTAGCTCCACGGAGCACAAACGTTCCCCCTTTGCTCTGCCATTGTCAAACTGACAACTCATTACGGTCGGAAAAGACCCCTAAGGTCATTAAGTCCAACCCCAGCCTATCCCACCGTGCCCACTGACCACATCCCTCAGTGCCATATCTCTGGAACACCTCCAGGAATTACACATTTTAGCATTTTTCTTCATCTGCTTTCTTAAAACACCCCATATCTGTAATCACATCAGGATGTGAATCTTACCCAAGAACCCTCCAAGGTTCTGGCCCTGGACCAGTTCACCTCAGTGGGGAGTGAGCTGGGAGCAAGTGGGTGGGCAGGAGCCCGGCTGTGAGCATCCTTTGGGGCAGCGCACGGCCATGCTCGGCGCTGGAGACATCTCACTTCTACATCCACTTCATTTTTCTCCATATAGGGGGGGAAAAAAGGCAACAACAAGAAGGATCATTCCTCTTCTTTTGGAGGAGAAAGCTGTTTTTCAGTTGTGCAAGGAGCAAATACCGGTAAGACGTAAATCCTCCAGCAGTGCCCAGGTCGTTTGGACGGCGCAAGCACAGGAAATCAGGAAATTGTTGCTGCTCAGCATTCGGCTGCAAAAATACCGTATCTTTTGAAACCATTTGGGGGAGGAAGTGGGTTTTAAGTGTTGATTAATTGCTTATCTTTTTTTTTTATTTTTAGTTTATCTTGAGCATTTTGATTTCCCAACCTCAAGCTTTCATTCTGTCTCTGTCCCCCCCACCTTCACTCCATTCGGTGGCCGCAGAACCCCCCAGCAGCCCCTGTTGCTGCCCAGGGAGTGTTGGTGGGGCTCTGTGCTGGCAGCAGGGTGCTTGTCCTGGGGCTGTGCCCTTGGGGGGCTCAGGGACCTTGGCAGGATAGCGAGGAGCTGCAGATGGCCTCAGGCACATGCCCTGCTGGCTGGTGGAGGGGTGCTGAGTGCGATCTCCTCAGGGACCGTGTGGATCTCCTGCAGGATTTGCCTCCTGGCAGCTCCCCACCATCACCCTGGGATTACCAGTGAGTATCTTCAGGGTAAGCTCCTTTACAACTCATGGGTTTATCTCAGCTGGAAAAGACCTTCGAGGTCAAGTCCAGTTGAATCACACAAAGCTGACAAATGAGAAGCAAGCGCTTTTTTGCTTGTGTGGGCATGTTTTATTCCCAGAATGTTCCAAGTCACCAGCTAGCCCTCTGTCTGCCCTTTGGGGGAGGGTCACACGTGCAGGCTGGACTTGCTTATGTCCTTGTGCTCCCTGGGGCTGCATTCTGGTCCCTCCACCAAGGGCTTGGTGGCCCCCACAGGGATGTGCACTTGCTTAATGCCCTCTGCGTAAACAGAGAGATAGGGCGCTTACGGTAAGGGATGGTGACACATACCCTGACCACAAAAAGCACAAGGCAGCTAGTAGGGCAGTATGAGAGCAAGGACGGCTTGGAGGATGGAGGCACCCAAATGGTGAGCTCCTACTGCTGTCGTGAGCTCGGCTCACTGCTGGCAGGGGGATGCTCCAGCCCTGCAACCCGAAGGATGGTCAGGCTTGGGCTGTGGCAGAGCTGATAAATATCAACCACATGGCAAACCTGGGCTGAGGAGGCCTCCTTTGTGCGTCACAACAGTGTGGTCCCAGGCAGGTCCATACTACGCATCAGACGCTGCGTCCCAGCTCCCTTCCAGGAGACGGGGCTCACGTCAATGGGATGGTTTCACTCTGTTTGCAGAGATAAGGCAGAGCTGCAGAAAGTCCTCCCAGTCGAATTGTCGGGTGACTTATTTTGTTCTGTTTGCTGACAGAGATAAGTCTAGCGTGAGCTCACCAGCGTGGAGCTTTTACTGTTGCCCAGAGGACGTTGGACTGTTGCACAACACCCAGGCACATGAAAACAAACTCCGTTCCTTCCTCTTTTCTTCATCCTCTTCCACGCCATTCAGGGGAAGTGCTGATTTTGTTTTGCTGGCTGAGATTGGTGTTGCTGTTACTTTTTTTCTGAGCTCTTTCCAGGAAAGCTGTGCACTTGAAGGACAGACAACACTGCAAAGGTTTGGGCTCTTTGGGGGAGGAGGAGGCGATAGGAGCAAGGGCAGGAGCTGCTCCATCTCCTGGGGCCAGCAGGCAAACTGCAGCGTTAAGGGAGGGATGGAGGAAATGTCAAGCAACAAACATTTTGTCAGTCTATCTTTACAGGATAGAAACTGCGTGGGGAACATGCGTGGGAAGCACGGAGCTGGGGAATGGGTGAAACCACAGCACAGAGGGCAGGTGGAGGGCTGGGGGAGCAGCTGACATGGCATTGGGCCTTCGGTGGCCATCTGCCACCTGCCCACGCCGCACCCCAAACTGGCAGCGCTTGGATGGAGTGTTGTGTTTGCCAAAGCACAGGATGAGACTGTCAGGATGGCTCATCCCATTCCTCCCTGCAGTCACCACACACAGATGGCTGCAGCCAGGGACAGGTGGGGGGGTCAGGCGCTCTCCTGGGGTGCTGGGGATGTCAAGATGCTCAGAGCCCATCTGGGAGGGCAGAGTTGGGCTTGGCATGGGGTTCTGCAGGTACAGTGGGTCCTACTTGCAGCTCTGCAATGGTGATGGGTCAGCACGTGCGCTGCATCTTTCTCCTTAGAAACATCTCATCCTGGGCTTCCCGTGGCAGCTGCTGTTCCCTGAGCTAGAGGTGTCCTGGTCTGCTGGTACCACCACATGTTTTGTCCAGTAGCACTCTGTTCTTGGACTCTTACTGATGACCCCATTGAATTTTCTTGCTTCTTGTACAGATTCCAGGGTGGGCCACATCTCACCATACTGCTTTTCATGGTGTCCCTATTCCCTGCCTCCTGCAGGTGTGCTCCTGCAGTTAGTGAGCAAGCACCTTAAGAGATGTGTGGTTCTTCCTTGCACCATCTCTGTTACTGCAGGAGAAGCTAGCAGCTATGGCTGTGTTAGCAGCTTCATCCTCCTGCTATTGGGACACTTTCTTGGTGTGGTGGTGGTGGCCCTGGATATTCTCATTCTCCATTCCGGGAGCACCCGGAAGCATCTCAATGCAAGAGAAGCAAAAAATCAGGAGTCAGTGTGACTACTTCAACTTGGGTGCCTTAGCAAACGCCACCAGGAACTTCCCAGCCCAGTTTGGGAGCATCTTGAGTGCAAAGCCTAAGGCAAAATTGAAACTGCCATCACTGTGCTTCAGCAGGTGAGCTGTCACTATTGGGACATTTAGCTGACTTGTTCCATCCCAGCATCACTGGTCAGATCTTTCTCCTTGAGTGGTTGCCTCCAGCACAGCCCCTCCAAATGCATGTCATGCTGGATACCCTTGCTTGTTGAAAATAGAACAATGACCTCGAGTTTTCCTGTGAAAGTGTCTTGAGGGAGAACAAATGGGAAGGACTCAATTGGGCCATCTGCTCCCCTCCCATCCGGCTGTGCTGGGCCAGGCCCTGCGATAAGGTTGGGTGAGGGCAGTGCGTGCCAGGAGGTTTGGCTGCTGAGAGGTGGGTTGGGGCTTTTCAAATCCCATCGGAACACGGACTGGTCTCAGGGTGTAGAAGTCAATGCAACCTGTGGGCAGCTGCAGCCTTTCCAGCCTGCTGTCCTTGGGCAGCTTGGACTTCTGAAGCCCATCCTGGCTGGGCTGTAGTGTGGGGCTCAGCAGGCAAGGCCAGGACCTGGATTCTCCACGGCCATTCTGATCTCTGGAGCTGGGCAGAGCGTGCCTGGGAGGAACCCTTGCTCCTGGCTGGGTGTTTGTCTCTGAGGAGCCAGGTGCTTTCCTGCAGACATCCCTGCTGTGCAGCAGATACATGATACTGAAAGATCTTCCCAGTTCAGCAGGGCATGAGCCCAGCAGGACTTGTAGTTTGTGCTGGAGCTGTCAAGTCCTCGTGTTATATATCTGGGCGTAGTGGATCATGTTTCTTCCATGACCTCAGGTGCCCCGGTGTGTTTGCTTGTTTGGATAGGAGTTAAGGTCAAGAGAAACAGCGGTGCTGTGCTCTTATTTTGGGTTCAGCTTTGGTTCTGGGGTAATTGCTGCATGTCTTCGTGACTGAGGATGGCCAGCCCTAGGTAGGAGCATGTCAAACCCAGCCTAGGAGCTGGGTAGACCTGGCTGTGGTGAGGGGAGGAGTTAGCAGAGGCTGTGCTGAGTTACCTCTGCCTCTGTGGCTTTGTTGCCTCTTTTTTGGGAACAGAGAGCAAGACACCATTAGCAGGGATGGGAATTTTCATGTGCTTGCCCATCCTGTGGTCCCACTCTGCATGATGACCAGGTGCAGCTGTCCCTGCACTGGGCAGAACAGAGAGAGATGGTGCCCTGGGCTTGTTCTCAGCACTATATACCTCTTGGCACACAGGCTGGCCTCACGTGGGCTGGAGCTGCACTCAGCCAGCACCAGGACTCTGCCTTGCCCCTACCAGCCATTGCAGGGGGCTGAGGTGTCCTCACCATGCAGAGTCTGAACCCTGGGATGATGTACGTGTAAGGACCGCAGGGCCCCACTCTCTGCCCCTGGGCATGACTTGGCTGGTGCTGAGGATCAGGTTAGGTCTTGTGTCCAGGTGCAGGCAGCCCGGTTGCTGCAATGTGCCTGTTCCTGCTCGGAGGGGAATGTTGCTCACCTGCCTGGGGAGGCACAGGCACTCTCATGGCTTTGCGCAGCCTGCCAAGCCTTAATCTCTATTGTTTGACAGCTGGCGTGCTGCTGACGTCAATCCCATGGCTCAGGGGGCTTTTTGGGGAGGAATGGGCAAGTCTCCGCATACACGTGCTTGCAGACGTACCAGAAAAACATAGCACCGAAACCACAAAGGGAGAGGGAGGTGAAGAAGAAGACGGCACAAAGAGGGGAGGGCAGCACGAGGGCTGCTCCTGTACAGCATGGCCCTGCCCTGCGAGCTGCTGGCTGACTCACAGCCAAGCCTACCCTGCTGGGTGGCATCCCTGATGGGGTGGAGAATGCCACCATACACCTTCAGCTTGCTGGGAAGTGCTGCTTGGTGCCTTCTGCCCATGCCAAGGGTCAGCGTGTGTGTCCTGTCAGCATGTCTTCTGCCTTTCTGGTCCTTTTCCATCTCTTCCATCCAGCTGAGGCTGCTGATACTGGGAGCTGGATGTTGGGTCATTGCTGCCCTCCTGTTCTCGTCTGGAGGCCTAGGGCAGAGGTGTGGCTTTGTCCCTTCCTTTATTAGATATCATTAAAGAAACTGTTCTTCTCACATGGGGTTGAACCAGCCCTGTACGTCACTGTCCTGCCTCATGGGACTCTTTCAGGATGTTCCCTAGAAGCCATGCCCAGATCACTGTTGGTGTTGGCCAGTGTGTGCCCTGCTCTACTGCTTTGCTCCCGTAGAATAAGATCTGCAAGCCATGGGAGCACCACCCTGGCCATCCTGCAGGCTGACCCCTCTTCCATGCATCAAAGGATGAGAACAGTGATCTGCATTGCTGGTGCTGCTCCAGAGAAAGCAGAGCATCCTTTGTGCAGGAGTGGTCCAGCTCCTCTGTGTCCGTCTCTCAAAACTTCACGGTTTGACTTTGGAGCCTGCAAAGGGTTCTCTGGGGGCTCTTGGTATGGAGATTGCTGCTTCCAGGCTGAGCCACTGGTGCTTCTTACAGACTTGTGACTTTAAAAACCACATCCTGATGGTAATTGTTCTCCTGAGCTGGAAATCCTGTCTGCTTTGCTGTGGGACTTCAGCTCCCAAGTGGCTTGCGGTCTTTGGTCAACGCAGTTGAGCTTTCCCGCAAGGGAAATGACACTTGCCCTCTGCTCAGCAGCAGCCAGCCAGGGGCTGCTCGTGCTGCCGGCCAGAAGGACTCCTCTGACACGATCCACTCCGCTCCCTGGGTTTGTATTCTCAGCACAACCATCTCTAGTGGCCTTCAATATTTCTCATTCAAAATAAGCAATCCACGAGGACACGAAGGAGGAGGAATCTAGGAGCCACCATAAGTAGCTTTGAAAGGAATTCTTTCCTTTCCTGGCTCAGCAAGCCACTTGGCTGAACCTGTCCCAAAGCCCAGCCTTTGTCATACCTAGGAAGTGGAAACCCTTAAAGCCATTTTGGCTCCATGGGTAGAGCTGGAGCCCCACAGCTAAGGGGGTCAAAGGGCTAAGAGAAGTGGAATCACAAAATGAGTAATTTTCTTTTCTTTTGCCTCCACCCCTTGACTGTGCGAAGGAATACAAGCAGCCATTTGAGCAAATTCCTTAATGCCTTGACTTGGGTTGCCTTTGCGTTATGTTAGCACCACTGGCATTGGTCTTTGTTCCTTCCTGACCACGTATTTTTGAGGTCTTGTAAACTGAAAGTTGGATGGTGTCCACCGGGGAAGAGTTTTAGCAAAGCATTAGAGTTTTCAGCTATTTCTTGGTTTGGAGGAGGGGAAATAGGAGAGGTTGTGCCTCGGTGAGTTTTTCTGGAGGCAGCTGGATTCCTCTGTGCAATCAGTCAAAGGCCGTGCGTCAGCCCTCCCCCAGCAGATGAGGCATCCAGAAGCACGCAGGGAGTTCCTCTCGCCTGAAATTCTGATCTGGAGAGTTTGAGCTGTCTGATGCCAGTTTTTGTTCATGGATGTATAAAATGCCATTGATCACTGATGAAGCGCCTCGGTCCTTTGAATGCGTTTCTTAATATTACAGGAAAAAAAATAGCATGCAAAGTCTCTAGCCCTAGGAAAGACAGCATGAACCCACAGCATCCTTTTGTTGTTGCGATATCTTCTGGCCCACGTGTTGACTCCTGAGGCCAGTGGCATAAAGCTAATATTCATCAGAATTTCACTTCTCTCATTCCCTGCCCACAACCAACCAGTTCCAAACCGCGGTACAGACACCGTGCCCATGCCAGGCTTCCACGTGTGCTGAGCAGGATGAGCGCTGTGTGCAGGATGAGCTCCAGCTGACCAACCCCACCACCCCTTATGACTGTTCAGAAAACATTTCGTGGAATTTATCAGTGCAATTAGCAGATTAGAGGAAATTACCGTAAGTGAGTGTGTCAGAAGCTCTCCCAAAAAGTGCAACGGAAGGATTGTTTTGGCGGTTATTCATCTTCAGCACCACGCTGGCCTGCGAATGTTGGCTAGGAGATTTAGAGCAGAGGTGATGTTTTCTTCCTAAAGACTGATTAAAAACGTTCCTTTCTTCTGCAGACCTGACCTCAGTGCTGTAATGATAGCAGTGTTGGTAACTGGTGTGAGATGGCAGGAAGATGATAAATCTTGCACTCATCTGAAGAGTCAGAGAAAGTTGGTGTGGGAAAACGATCAACCGTGTCCAAAAGATACAACCAGCCTCATGGCCCAGGAGTGAAGTGTCAGGAAAGGGCGAGGCAGATGGGTTCAAAACCATGCAAGTGAAGAATTGGTTGGTCTGGTTCTTTGTTTGTTTGTTTTAATCTCTTTTCCTGGATTTTCAGGCCGTGCTTATGGTATCTGTAAATGTTGTCTTGGCACAGTGATGATGGAAAAGTTTCACTTTTCCTGACTGTAGTCTCATGGGACCACCAAGTTGCCTGCAGGGGAACCATGAAAGATCAGCCCAGGTCCTCCTGCTTGTCCCACACTCCTTTCCAACATGCTCTTCCCAAGAAGCCAGAGGCCACAGTGCTATTCCCTGTTCTCTCCCCAGCTCTAGTGCTACTCAGCTGCTCTGGTTTGGTTTATTTAGATTTTGTCTTTGTTTTCTATTCTGTCAGCTTGTCTCCTCTTGAAGGTCTGTGAGCTCTGTTGTCCTTCCATCCCATTAAGAAGTGGGATCTTTGGATTGTTTTCTCGGATTCTCTTCTGATACTGCCTGGGGCCTTGTAGGGTCTGAATGTCTGGGGAGATCCTGGACCATCCCCTCTCCAAAATACCCCCTAGCCTGGGTTTGAGCTGAGCAGTCTTGTCTTGAAGATGGCTGTAGCAGTTGATCACTTCCACCATTGAGCAGCGTGATCTTAGCAGGATTTGGCTTTCTCTCAGAGTTTTGCTGGCAGGCACCATCTCCCTTGTGGCCAGGGGCTGGTGGCACTGAGTTCCTCTTTGCTCAGCGAGGAGCTCAGTGTCAGCTTAAGAACTCCCTTGCCTTTTGAGGCTATGGCCTCCTGATAGGGCCCCATTTGGATTAGAGCCCCAGAGGTTGGCATTCCGCTGTGTGGTTTCTGCATCCAGCAGTGACGTGATGGGGGTTGGAGGGCACACAGTGCCTTCAAGGGGGTCCTGGCCTCGTGCCTTGCAAGGAGGAGACCATCTCATCCTTCAGCAATGCGAATTGCTTCCGCCCTGGGGGAACCTTCAGTACTACCTCCAGCCCCAGTGCATGGTTGCAAGTCAATGCCAAAGTTTTGCAGAAGCTTATCCAGCAGTCAATAAGCGCAGATGTTAATAAGCTGAAAGACCTGGGAGCGGTAATTAGCGAGAGGAAGAAGAGGAAAAGAGGGGGCATGTTTTTCTCTTGCTCCAAGCAGCAGTTGAGAAAGACAAGGTTTTGCACGTGTACAGGTGCCATTATGGGGGAAGCCAGGGGGAAACAGCCTGGGGCCATGCACGTCCTCATCTTTCCTTCAAAGAGCTTAGCGTGTTTCATCTGTACTTCATGCCATGCGACACCAAAACTCTTCATTCCTCCTGTAAAAGCCAATCGCCCCCCAGCAATCCCCTTGACAGCACTGCAAATGGCTCAGGAATAGTTAATCTCAAACTCAAGGTCAAGAATGGGAAAGGGGAAGAGAGGGGCAGCAAACAGGATCTGCCCTGTTTGCTGCCCAGAGCACCAGCTTGGCCCCACTACTGGGCATAATGGGGAGACCGGGGCAGCACTGGGGACAGCAGAGGAGGAAAGTAACATACACAAACATGGATCCATTGGAAATTGGGCTGCTTAACCCTCCCAACACCAGAACAGCTTCTTTACTTCACAGGTAGGCAGCTTGCTTCTAAGAAATGGCCTTTCCTGTAAACCGAGATCGTCTGATAAATCTTATTAATTCAATCAAATGACTCCACCACGGCTTGTTTGCATGTCTGCGTGCTTTTGGAGTGCTTTTTAAACACAGGTTGTCTTTTGGGGAGGAACTACCCTGTTCTTAAAATACTTCCCCAAATCCAGCAGCTTTCAGGAACAAAACAAAAGGCGAGGACGAAGCGAGAGCGGTAAAAACATCACATTTCTATCTGAGTTTTGTCTGTTTAAAGAGGATTCAACCCCATGGAAGCATTTCCTACCAGGATCTGATAACCTCTCTGGATTTCCACTTGGCTGCCCGTCCCCTGGTGCTCAACTGTCGGGAAACACAGCACCACCGAAGCCCTGGGGGATGGATGGAGGCTGCACTCCTTGTTTGCCAGTGTCCTCACACCTCTTTCCAAAGCCCGTGAAACCTGGTGGGGAGGGAATTCAAGGATCAAATTGGTTAAGCAGGCTCTTTGCCGTGATAAGCCTTGATGGGAAGCTCTAGTTCTAGAGTAACCAATGTGAAAGCCTGTTACTATAAGAAGTACTTTCTTCCTGCCTCTTAGTAGCCAGCTACAGGGTGTTCCCTGTGGAGCGCAAATATTTTCGTCAGGCTAAATTACATTTAATTAGTTTTCATTAAGGTGATGCCAACTTGCCCCTTTATTAGCTGCATGGAAACTCACTTAACTTCTGAAGAAGCCTGAAAACAATGAGGCAGGGAAAATATCCTACTAGCATCACGCTCACTTCTATCTGCTACAGAAAAGGAAGGGACCACCAGACTGCGTGGGCTGCGCAGTGACTTTCCTGTCTTGGCAAGGCAGGCTGCAGTGTGTTTAAAATGATCTGTCTCCATGATGTGTTTTAATTTTCCCTCAATTAATATAAGTAAAAGTAAAAAATAGAAGGCTGGGATTGCTTCCAGTCCTTTGCTTGCTGGTCTGGCTCTTTGGGGTGCAACTGTGGCCCATGGCCACCGTGATCACCGGCAGTGGAAGAGGTGAGTCCAGAGCCTGCTAAGACTATATGGGCGTTTCTTGCTCCTATGTGTCCTCCTGGCCCCAACATGCTTGGTGGGTGGGGGAAGGATGGGGGGGGTGATCCACTTGCAGTGCAGAGAGCAGACTGGTGTTAGTGGATTTTTCTTCCAGAAGCTGAAATTGGGCAACCCTCAAGCCGGGAGTGGAACGAGCAGTGAGATGTGATTGCCTGGTGTGCGAGGCAGCCAAAATACACAGCGACATCCCTATCGCTTCATCTCCCATCAGGGGTGAACGCCTCTGCTCTCCCCTGTGTGCTCTCCAGCCTGCGTAACACTGACGTTGTGCTGGGCCAGCTGAGTAGGATATGGGCAGGATCAGGCCAGACCGGGTCCAGAATCACGTTCCTGGCCAGAGCCAGTGCTGGGAGGCAGGAGCAGGAAGTGCTGGTGTGGGAGATGCTTCCACCTGCCTGGGATCAGGGTGTCCCTCTGGGCTGTGGCGGCCACCAGAGGTCCCACTGGGGGACAAAGTGGGTGTCTGTGTCGGGCTGGCTGCACAGCCAGTGTGAACACAACCGTGGTGGCAAATTCTGATTCCTCACTTGTTCTAATTCTGGGCCATTGGTTTATGTTTCATTCCTTCCCTCGCTGAAACTGGGGCACTTCTTTCCAGTCTTCAGGCTTGCATTGGTTTCTTTAAGTTCTGCCTTCGTGTTTGAATTTCTGCAGTTCTCTGTTGTACTGGAGCCCAGCACGTTCTTATTTACCTGGGGAATAAAAGCGTGGGCAGGGGGTACCTCTTCAGACCTGTGTTTTCTTCCGTGTCATGAAAAGGTGCCCCCTCCATCAGTGTTGCATCTAATGGAAGTGCTGCAGAAAATGGTGGCATGGGAGACCCAGTGTGGATGCCCTGTGCCCCAGGCCAGTGGGGTAAGGAGCTGGAAAAGGACTGGGTTTGCCATAGTACATTTTTCAATGAATGGGAACTTGCATTTTAAAAGGACATTATCTCATACAAGCTTTGAGCAAATCAGACCACAGAGAATTCTCCACACCTTACACCTGCAGCATTGCTGTGCCATCCCCAGCAGCACTTGCAAGCTCAAGCTGGGAAACGATGCATGGGGTCCTGCAGCAACCCTGGTGATGCTGAGGCTGTGCCAAACTCTTCTCTTCTGAAGATGGGGTTCCCGTGGCTGATTCCTCTGGGGAAGATGCTGGATGCAGCATGGTGAGTAGCATAGCCTCTTATATTGGGTGATGGAGGGGTGCGCTTTGGAACGAGGTATCCTGGGCCAATTTCCAACTGAGTATAAAAACAGCAGGCTGTTTATGGAATGATTTCTTGTGTTTCTAGTGCTGCTGGACTCTCTTGTGAAATACCCTGGCTGAACCAAACCTGTGCTGATACGATGAGGGCTGGTTTGGGGGCTGCAGGTTGGAGGAGGCAGGGAAAGGCCATGGGGTTGGTGCCTGGGGAGCAATGTCTTCTGCAAGAGGGGGAAGAAGGGAGCAGGCAGCAGGACCAGGCAGTGCTGCTTGGGACTAACGATGGGTCTAGTGTTGCAGGGGGTAGAAGCCTTTGCATCTTCTCTGAGACTTTACCTGTCTGAAAAGGAAAGCCATTAAAAGGTTGACTAACATGGCCACCCTTGGGTCTTCCCAAAATACCTCTTAGGGACAGCAGCGGTGCCAGGCCAGCATGCTGAATTCTAACCAGTGATGGTTCCCAGCACAGGTCAAGATTTGTCCATCTGTGTCCTGCAGCTCTTTGCAGGCAGATCTGTGTCCTGGATCCCACCAGCCCCAAAGCTCAGCTGGGCAGCACTGGAGGCTGTGCTGGGCTCAGCCACGCGTGCAGAGTGTTGCAGGGCTGGACTGTGTTTGTGTGAGAGGCGTGGAGTGTGCAGCAAGCCAGCAGTGAGTCAGGGTCAGCACTGACCTTTTGGCTCCAACACTGCCCTGAAAAGTCACAGAGAGCATCTGACAGGCCACGGACCTGTAGGAGCTGATGTTTCTGCTGAAACAGAGAGGAGGGCATTGAGGTGACCTCATCTGTCCCCCAGCAACCTCTGCAGGAATTGATTTTTCCCTTAGTTCTCCAGGTGACTTAGGAACCCCTTCCTTCCTGCTACTTGGAGGGGCCAAGTGAGATGCGTGCTGCTGTTGTGGAAGCAGATGGGGACTGCTCAGTCCAACTTCTCACGGCATCTTCCTCTTCCCCTCCTACTGTTGCTGCTCCCTTTGCCTCCAGACTGTGCTGCTCATGGGACACCAAACCTCCTAGTAAGCCCAGGAAAGGAGAGGGGTTTCCCAGTGCTTTACGCCTCTGCTGGCATCTGTAAATGCCAAAGAGAGCATCTTGGGTCCTTGGAAGACCCCAAACGCAAGGGCTCTGGGGATGGGAGGAGATAGCCTTGTAGTCTGAGTCATGATGGAAAGGAACTGTTACTGGGCTCCACCTAGCCCAACTATGTTAACACTGCTCGGCGCTCGCTCTAGCAGGGGACATGCTTGAAGCCCAGAGATACCGCCTATAAGCTGTGAGTCAGTCATTGTCCGGAGAGTCTCCAAGGGACAGACATCATAACAGCTTCTTTCCTTGGCTGCCACCTCAGCAACTGCATCCCGCAGCTGGCCTGGCTGCTGTTTCCCTGCTTTGTTTGCTTCCTCCTGGCTGCGGTGCGCTGCCGCTGGACGCCAAAGTGTCCATGGTGCCTTTCAGTCTATCACACCTAAATTTAACTCGCTATTTTTGTCTTTGCGGGCTCATTGTGTCCTATTTTAAAGTAGGAGCGAGTAGCCACGAAGGCGGGTGAGGAAAGGTGTTGTCTGTTATGTGGTGCCGTGGAGGGATGATGGCTTTGTCTCCTGCAGTGGTTTCCCAAAGGGGAGGGATGGCACAGGAGCTGTGACCCATTCCTCATCCCATTTAGCTGCAGGGAGTGTTTCCAGTCAGGACACCCTCTCAGAAGTGTGCTGACTTGCAGACAATGCAGACGGATGCGCTTCAGGCAGCGGTTCCCAGAAGCAGCCTAACATTTCTTATTGGTGTGACCTGAACCAAAAGCGAAGCCAGGGGTCAAACAACAGGAACAGGCACTGAGGAAATGATCCCTGGCTGAAGTTTATGCCCTTGCCAAAGATAAGGATAATGTGCCATTCGACATGAGTCAGAGCTTTTCCTTTCTTGGCGCCTAGGGTGGCACACGGGTGTGGGGCTTCTGCTCATCCCTCCGGTGTCCTGGAGGAGTGGATCTGCATGGAGGTGGACCCTCGTTGAGAGGACAGCTCTCCAGAAGGGCTGGCTTGGCATCCCCCACTGACACAATGCCACCAGCAATGTGTGGAGGGCTCCACAACAGATCTCAAGAAGTGCGCAATTGTTTGTGCGGGTTCTCATCATCCTTACCAGGGATTTCCTGGGCACTGACCAACCCCCCATGATGAGTATGCTCTTCCTTAACATCAGGTTCTTGAGGAGAGCTGAAGAAAGAAGGGGACTGCAGGAATTCACAGTCCAAAATGATGACCAAGCCTTCCCTGTGAGGGCCTTGACTTCTGCCATCCCACCCCTGTGGCGGTGGTTCTCCATGGAAGACCAACAGCATCTCCCACATCTTTCCTTTTGCTCTGAAGGACAACAGGTAGCTTGCTCCTTGAGCAGTCAGCTTGCTCTTGACGCGATTGCTCTTGGACAATCATCTGAGGGCCGCTAATGTCCTGCAAATTGCATCTTTCACATTTTGCAGCATATCCCCTTACGGTTCCTCATGCCCTTGGCTCAGTGTTGGGATGTTGGAGCTGGAGTGGGGCTGCTGTGCAGCCAGCCTGGCTCCTTTAGCTAACACAAATCGTGGTTGTCAGGTGCAGTCTGGGAAAACAACATTTCCAATTCAAAACAGTGGATTTCTGAGGTAGGAAATTCCTGCCCCATCAAGGACGCAGTATCTATCTTCACAGAAGGATTTCTTTTTGGTTAGAGTAATCCATCGTGGCCATTAGAGCATCTTTCTTTGTTAACGTCTTGGTGTTGGGGTGAAGCTGATCAGCCCAAAGGGGCAAAGACATACTTGGTGAGATATCAGCCCATTGTCTGATAGTATGTCTCTGAAGCACCACCAGTGAAGTGTAAAGGCAATCTGTGGATGTCATCAGAGCTGACAGCTCTTTTCGGAGGACATATTTATTTCTTGATGCTCAGCTTCCATGTTTACATGTAGATCAATCACAGTTCTTCTTGGAGGATCTATAAATAACACCGAGAGCAAAAATATGTTTTCCAGTGGGTTCTTCTTCTTTAATCCATGGTATTATGCATGGTTTTCAGGAAAGACTCTTCTCAGGGGCATCCACAGTCATAGAATGGTTGGGTTGGAAGAGACCTCACAGCCCATCCAATCCCAACCCCGGCCATGGGCTGGGCTTTGCTCACCTAAAAGGGTATTTTTGTGTTCTGTGCCAGCATGGACGGTTCACCGTCACCCTAGGCATGACTGTGGGACAGTTCTCTGTCCCGGGTGCCCCATGCCATGCTGATGTCTGTGGGCTTCCCAGGTTCCCCCTGCCCAAGCAGGAGCAGCCAGGGAAGGATGGAAACAGTGACCAAGCGATTCCAATGTGCTTCAGCAGAAACAAAACATCGTTTCCATCGGAAAGTATTTCAAGGTGCTTCAGACTTCCAAGATGAAACAAAATCTTCCCTTGCAAAAATGTCAGTTCCAGCCATTGTTCCAGTTTGACTTGTGCGTTCCAAGGAAAACAAATAGACTTTGACTTGCGATGCCTCATGTTGAGATGGCCAATTCAAACCAAGCCCTGTCTGCTACACCTTGAGCATTAGGAGAGGATCTTGTTGTGATGGAAAACACTCTTGTTTTTATTCCAGCCCTTCTGAACAGCACTTTCTGTACCACAGGCGCTGTGGATCTCATCCTGGCTCTATGACATCCATATCCTATTCCCAGCTTGAGAGCTGCCAGCCCTCCCAGTGTCCGGCACTACATGTAGCTGAGCGTTCCTCTTCATCTGGGGCTTTTAGCTGCAAAAGTAAGCCCGTGTGATGCTTCACTTGAGAATGAGAAGGGCATGTGGCAATGGTTGGTCCGAGGAAAGCCACTCTGGTGGATGGATTGAGCAGCTGCATTTGCAGCGGGAAAACACCAAGGAACCTCTGTGCCAGGGAACGGGGCTGCAGGTCAACAGCAAAGCCCTGCGAGAAGGATGAGAGAGAGGGAGAAAGGGACATCTCCAGAGGAGGAGGAGGGGAGTGTGAAGTTCTGAACTCCTTTGGACACGCGATAATGAGTTTGTCAAAACCAATTCCAGCAGAGCTATGAAAAACGTATGTCAGCAGGACCGGTGACTGCCAAATCCCAAACTCTTACTCATGGCTGCTGCTTGCATCCAGAACGAACGATGAAAATGGCCTTTCTGGCCTTGTTTCGGTTTGCTGCTTATTGGAACTCAAGCTGGTTATTCAGTGAACCGGCCCCAGCACCGTGACAGCCAAACAACACGTGCACGCTCACTCAGTATCGCTCTGGCAGAGGGAAATTCAGGACGTTTTGAACCAAACGAGGAGGTTTTATGAAACTTCCATGTAGCTGAAAGCAAAAGTTGGAAGATTATGCAACTCGGTTGGGTTGGCTGCCATTGCTATTGAAAAAGTCGGTATGTAGTGTAATGAAAATATTTTGCTGTAAATTAGTGGGGATTGAACCGTTTTCAATTTCTTTGATACGTGACTCCATACTTAACAGTGCCCAGAGCTTCAGGACTCGCAGTGCTATGAGCACTGGTATGATATTCGGAATGGGATGTGTGGAATTCACCCTCTTTTATCCGCTTTTTATTAAATACAGCCCCTTCCAGAGGAAAGCAGACAAACATCGCAGAGCTGTGGTTTAACTGTCCTTCCCACGGCTTCGGGAGGGATGAAAGCAGAGCCCTGGCCATTGCACAGTGCTTGGATGGCTCCTGTCAGGTAATGGGGTAGTTTTCATTGCAGCTTTTTCTTGCTGAATTTTTTATTAATTTTCATTCAGATGGTGTTGGCTGTGTGGGCGCACTGAGGTCTTTTAGAGGGGGCAGAGCAGCTAATTAGAATCATTTCCAAGGTAAAAAGTCAATGTACCCAATGGCCTTTCAAGAAGGTGGAGATTTGCAATGGGACATGGCGGGGTGGGCACGTGGCTGTCACCAGGATGAAGGAAAATCCTCCTCTCTGAGCCTTTGGGATGCTGTTTCTCAGTGCTTTTCCTCTACAGTCTGAAATACTCCCAGGACACAGCTGAGGGCTCCTGAGCCCATTCCTACCCAGGCATCCTGTTACCCTGGGTCTGTAGGTTTGTGGATGAAGCAGGGTTTAGCAAAGCTACAAAAATATGAGGCTCTCTACATTTATTAGCCTTGCTTAGGGGCACTGTTCCTGACTTTTTAGTGACTGTGAAGCTCATTGGCAGCAGGCAGTACTAAATTACTGTCTCATCATGCTCTCTTGAAGCAGTGTCAAGGAAATACAGCCCTTCTTTGAATGGCAACATCAGATCCTTGTCTGCCTCCTCTAATTGCTCTTACTACAGGATACTGATGCTTCAGATTGTGAATCCTTTGTGGCAGGGACTCTTTGTTCTGGGCTTGCAGAACACATCCTGCAGCAAAGGCTCTGGCCCAACTACAAACACCTGGGTATTTCGAGAGCCACACTCTGAGAGCACCAGCAGGGCATGAAGGGCATGGGGATCTTGCTGCTGCGTGCTGGCCCCTGCTATTGGCAGCACCCAGCTTGCTCAGAGCAATGCACATCACCTTCCATCCTTGCATTCATTCCTGTTTATTCAAGGTGAGTTTATTCAGCCATGTCAGAATCTAGAGGGAATTTTAATTTCAGTGTCTTACCTCTTTCCTTCACCAACCTTAGAATCATAGAATTTTTTGAGTTGGAAGGGACCCTCAAAAGGCCATCTGGTCCAACCCCTGCAGTCAACAGGAACGCCTACAGCTCCATCAGCTGCTCAGAGCCCTGCTGAGCCTGACCTTGGGTGTTTTCAGCAATGGAACATCCACCACCTCTCTGGACAACCTGTGCCAAAGCCTCGCTGTTCTTACTGTAAAAAACTTCCTTATACCCAGTTTAAATCTCCCATCTTTTAATTTGAAACCATTTCTACTTACCCTATCACAACAGAGTCTGTCCCTCATCAATACTTCTTCTCTGAAACATGCTGAGCAAAAAGACTCTGAACATTACACCTAAAGGATGGCATCCCCAAAGGGGGAGGTGGAAGGGGGGGGGGGACTAGATGGCTGAAATAGTCCAATCACAACCTTCTGCTCCCTCACTGTGCTTCCAGAACATGCTTTGCTTCTGCCACTGCCCTGCAGGCATGTGGCTCAGTTGGGTGGGCTTTGTGCAGGATGGAGAGCAGGGCTGAGAGAGTAGCTAAACGTGTGTTATTCATTCAAATGTCCTCTTCTTTAAGTCAGCCACGGGAGAGCTGGTTTGGTGCTGACACACACTTCTGCTGGCACCTGCAGGCTCCATCACTGCTTTCACCCAGCCCTGACCTCACTCCTAATCCCCGGGTGGTGGCTGTGGGCTGAGCAGCGTCACCTCCTGCACTGGGGCCTGGCCATCCCTTATCCCCAGAGCTGCCAGCATGCTGTCAGCCCCGGGGCAGGTTGGGCTGTGAATTGGCCAAGCCTGCTCACCTGGTGGGGCTGAGCATCCATCTGACCGGTCTTTCTGCTCCAGATCAAACACAACCTGCTGGGAAGTTAAACCCAGCCTCTCACGGTCTGTAATTTCCAGTGAAACCTCAGGCATGGCTGGGAGGACACGGGCTTTTCTCCCTCCTCTCTCTTGCAGAGCCTCCCAAGGGCATCCCATCATGGCACGTCTCTCTCGGTGTCTCTGTCTTCACATCCCCTTGCACCACTGACCAGAACAAAGAGCAGCACCTCTGCTTTCAGTACAAGTTTCCCTTGGGGTCAGGGTGATCTGTGAAGTTGAGCGTTGGTGGGTACGTGTTGGTGTGTGAGGGCACACCAAAGCCCAGTGGGCAAATTGAGAAGAATGGGCTGTAGATACATGGGGGGGGGGGGGGGGGGGGGGGGCACTGGGGTGTGGCCTTCAGTCCATACCAGATGGAACACGGGTAGAAAAGCAGAGATATTCAGGGCTTTGCATGAAAACATCACCCCACGCTTGACAGAGAGAAATCAGGTGGCTGATGCAGGGAAAGAGAAAAGCTATGGTCAATCCAAAAGAGTTTGACCCAATTTTTCCTGCAGAGAACACAGCTCTTGAGGCTCTGATGCAAGCAAGGTGACCATCCCGCAGTGGATGATGTACACGGGGTGGGGGGGGGGGGGGGATGAAAAGCCCCACAGTGGCAGTGAGGTCTCCTCCCAGTTGATGCCTTGGTCAGGCACTCCTCTGGCCCTGGGAAGCCATCCCAAAGGCCAAGGAAGAAAACTGGCTCTGGGAGCTGCGTAAAATGGACTGAATCTGCCAGCACAGGGCTTCTCCTGCCAGGCCCTGGACATCAGAAGTATCGCCTAATGAAGCACCAAGATGAGGATCTGGAGCCAAATTCCCTCCCCTTCTCAGCGCCGTAAATCACGGTCCTTCTGTGCACTCATCAGCAGCCAGAGCCGTAACACTGGAAGAGATAAAACACAGTGCAGAATCCCCAAACAGAGGCACGAGCCCTGTTTTCTCCTAAGAGAAAGCCAAAAGGGGATCACAGCTGGAATTTCCCTTCCAGTGGGATAGAGGCTGGGAGCCGTGATGGTGCCCTGCTGCTGGGTGGGGGCTGAGCCCACATCCTGTGCTCTCTGGGGGCATCGTAGGGGGGTGGCCATGACAGTATCTCTCTGCTTGCAGGGGGATGTGCCTGAGGTGGCTGTGGCAGCTGTAAGGTAAACGAGGTTCTTACACCAGAGAGAGCATCATGCATCTGTGCAGGACAAACTGAAGTGCTGGAGCTGCTTGCCAGCAGATCAGGCATTCCTTGGAAAATGGGCTTGGCAGCACGTGGGGCGATAAGGAGGTGAGTGGAGGGCCGTGAGTGTCACAGAGCTGGGCTTTCCTTGCTGTGATGCTGAAACTTCACAGCCATTGCATCTCTTTGGGGGGGACAAGAGGAGGGGAGAGAGGCGGATAAAGGGGATGAGTTCAGAGCCCGTAAATCCGGAAATGTTGGCAGTGGGGGGAGAAAGTGAGGTGGGGAGGCAAGATGTTTGCTGTGCTGCAGACCGGGAGTACCCACTTGTCCCTGCATATAGTGCTCGCAGGGCATGGGGAAGGCAGCACCCCAAAGAGTTATCCCATATCAGTGCTGATTTCCCCACAGCGATGCTCTGCAGCTGAGGGCAGCCCGCGGGTCCCTCTCCCATGGTGTCAGGCCCCCTCTCGTGGCCAGCGGGCACCTGTGGGTGGCACTGGGTGCCTCTGGGTCTCCTCCAACCTCCTCTGCCATCCTTTGCCAGGAACCCCCCACTTTGGGGAACCTGTACCCGTGGGGAGATGTCACACCCACCCTGGCACTGCTCTACTATTGCCACACACTCATGAGCTCCCCCTCATCAGGACCCACCGTATCCCCCCAGCACAGCTCTAGGAGCTGGGATCTGAGGTCTCCAGGCTCAGGACAACCCACCTGGCTCCCTCTCTCCTCACTTCACATAGGGAAAATAATTCTGATCAAGTGCCTGAAGCCAGCTCCTCCCTCCCCCCCAGCCCTTCTCCCTCTGACACTTCTCCCTTGTGCCAATAAATCAGTGCTCCACATAAACAAAGCCCCAGAGATGTATTCCTTAAAACACCATCCAGGAATCACACAAACACGATTTTTCCACGCAAGAAGGGTGGGAGGAGGTTGGGTCACGTTTCACTCTGTGACTCCTTGCCAGAGGGAGGGATCTCTCCTGCAGTCCCCATCCCCAAAACACTCGGACCCGATGGGCTCCCACCGGCTCGCCGCACGCCTGTGCTGGCTTCCTGCAGCTTTAAAGTTCCCTCTACACCCAAAGGAAAAGAGGGAGGAGAAAGGGTTTCATCATCGCTCCCGAGTGTGGACTTATAAAAACTTTGCGCTCACGCTGCCTGGCTCACTCATCGGCTCACCGTTTTCGGAGCAGGACGGGGCCGGAGCCCTCACACAGCCCATCTGCTGGGGTGCACCATGGGGGTCCATCCCGAAGCCGCCAAGTCCCCAGTGGATATCCCCAAAAGCTCCAGCACCTGCTCCCGTGGTATCTTCTGCAACATCAAGGTAAGGAGCGGCGATGCGGGAGGAGGAGGTTGGCACCGATGCAGTCCCGGTGCTGAAAACGAGGCTGATAAAAAAGGGGCAGAGAGCAAATCCCACAGCATGGCCCCAGATGAGGTTGCGGAGCACCAGGGCTCGGTGCGAGCGGCGCGATGTGCTGCGTCCGGTACACGGTGTGCTGCTGCCGGGGAATGATTAACCACATCCTGGTGCGAAAGCAAAACGCTGTCCCTCCCGGGACTGTGTCCATTCCCAGCGGGGAGAGGGGCAGCTTTGGGAGTGGTGGAGATGGCTGTGGGGTTCTCTCGTTTTGCTTCGCAGCGCTTCAGGCAGCGGGGTGCAATGTTGGGGTCCTGGCAGGGGACCCATCCCTGGGTGTGCTTCCCCAGCAGCATCACTGAGCACACGTCTGCAGCGCTTCCCGGCTCAGAGTAGCTTCAGTAAGCCAGGGCATGAGGTCTGGGGTGGGGAGGAGTTTGGTTTGCCATCAAGTGCTGATGTTTTGGGGTCACAGGCAAGCGTGCCAGCAGCACGGAGGGAGCTGCTCCTTCCAGTCCTGTGTCCCTAAGTCCCTGCTGCTGTCTGAGCAGGTGACACGATTGCCCTTCCTGGCCAGGAAGAGCCATGTAACAGAGCATAATGTGGAACTGCTGATGTGTGATGGGACGGGAGACTGAAGGTGTCCCGATGTCTTTCAGGCTGCTCCAGTGGGTAAAGCTGCAAAGCATTGCCATACCATTAGCATGCAGGGGTTTGTCACTGCGCATCGGTGGGGTGATGTGCACTGTGTGGATGGAGCCATCCACTGGGGAAAGGCTCCTGCTTTTAAGATCAAATGTGTGTAAAGTGACAGGTGATGCCTTTCCTGAGCTGCTCGCTTTTCCTGCACTGCAAGATTTGTTTTAAAAATATGCATGCCTTAAAAAAACAAACCCTGCTTCAAGGCAGTAAAGCAAGTGGAGGCTGTCAGTGCTCTCAGTTCCCCAAGAAGGGGTAGAAAATGAAAGCATCAGGATGGAACTTCCAGATCTGGGAAGCTGTTTTGAGATGAAGGACAAGGTGTGCCATAAATGTCTTAGCTGCACGATAAGCCCTTGGTGTGCTGTGGGCAATGTGTCAGGGAAAGTCTGTGTAGGAGTTCAGGGAGGGCAGAAGCATGGGGTATCCCAGCGAGGTCCCTCCTGCTACTTCCCAGCACTGTGGTCAGTGCAGAGGGAAAGCTGCTGGTGGAAAGCAGTGGGTTTGAGCAGCCTGTGGGGATTTGAAGGGCAGGATGGGGTGGCAGCTCTGTGGCAGCCCTCCTGCTGGGATGCAGGAGGAGATGCTCTGTGGATGCGGTGCCAGCACACAATCCCAGCCGAGTGCAGTGCCCCATGGGGACACAGCTGGGGGCAGTTCCTCGTTGGCTCTGTGAAAGTCACTCCGTGTCGTGCATGGCAATTAATGACCAGACTGCAATAACGCTGGGGCTGTCTGCTCTGATACTGAGCAGCATCATCTGGTGCAGCCCATGGGGTGTCTGCCCTATATCCCTCGCTGGAGCAACCTGGTCTCTGCTCCTGTTTCTCTGTGTGGAACATGGGGGTGCTTGAAGCCCTCCAGAATTTGGCCTTATATTGCCTGGAAGAAAGTTAACAGGGTGCAAAATGCCTTCCAACAGCATGCCAACCACCTTGCCCCGAATTAGGGCTCTTCCTGAGGTGTTATCTATTTGCAGTTCCTCTTTCCAACTACAAATGGTTCAGCCTCTTTGCCTTAATTGTCCTTTGTGTGGTTTTGTGCTAATCTAATTGGAAGCTAATTGCTTGTCCTGGGTCCGCAGGAGCACGACAAGGAGGAGGGCTCTCTAAATATCCCATTCTTTAGCTGAGCTGTGCTGCTTTCAGCTGGGAGGCACTGGGGTGCAAGCGGCAGGAGGCATTGAGCCTGCATTGAGTGGGACAGGAGCCAGGAGGATGACAGAGGATTACTGTCACCAGTGTCAGCTGAAAGAAGCTGAGGGTAGATGGATCTCTCCTCTCTAGATTGCCAGGGGGTCTTCTGCGAGAGAGGAATGAAGCCTTGCCTTGGGGTCTGAGGTCCCAGCAGTGCCAGGGCAAGTGTTGTCCTGTTCGTCAAAGGAACTGAAGGAGTTTGTTGAGGGGAGTGCATTTCAGAAGACCGGAGATGCAGGAGTTGTTGTGCTCCTGCATCCTGTTGGAAGAGATTAGGAGTCTCTGTTGAAATGTTAGCCAGAATAGAAGGTGCATCGAGTCATTGGCGTTCATCCTGAAGGCAGTATGACTTGATGCTGGAGAGCGAAGCATTGAGCGGTCGTGCTGTGTCGGGGCCACCAGACCAATCAAGAAAATCAGGGGGTGTTTCCAATACTGGGTGCTGTGCAAGGAGGGATGGTGCCTTGGGGAGATATGTGGCAAAGAAGCAGCAGGATGAAGGGCAAGTGGAGAGAAGCACCTGGAGCAAGCGGGGTCCTCGGCACTCATGGTGGTGCTGCTGGTGGTTCTGGGCTTTGGTGCATCCAACGCTGTGCTGTACCTGGGTTTGGTGGGGTTGCATTCTGAAGTGGAAGAAGCGTCTGAAAGAACATCAGCAGCAGGATGGGGAAGAGCCAGAGGGTAAAACAGGTTGGAAAGTTCAGTGGGATCAAGGTCTAGGAGACATGAAAGGAGTCGATTTTATGAGGGGTGAGGTGGTTCTGTGCCCAAACACAGTCAAGGAGTGGTCAGCAGAGATAAGATTATCACAAGAAAAATAGGAGAGGAGTGTCGCTGATACGGAGCTGTGGGTGTGTGGGAGGAGTGTTTGCACACGTTTGTGGGGCTGGGAAGACAGAACGAATCTGAAGCTGCCTCCGGGAGATCACGGACAGAGCCTCAGGCAGAGCACAGAGAAAGTGAAAGCGAAGACCCAACCGTGCAGCCGGTCTGCCTGCAGGAGTGGGATGGCTGCTTGCAGCACGCACCAGAGATTGCAAGCAGAAGTACTTCCCAGCAGGGAAGACCATACCTCACGCGCCGAGGTCTGACCCCCACTCAAACTCCTCCTTCATTCTGCCATGCACCTGCACCGCATGGCAGCCACGTGCCTTCCCCCGGCGCCTCTCTCCACGCAGCTGAGCGAGGCAGGGCTTGCACAGAGCTCAGGATCCGGCAAATCCCACGCGTGCCTGAGCTGAGAGAAGAGCAAATATTGTCTTTGCACTTGACAATTGGTGGTTGTAAAGCTTGGATTACTTGGCAGTGGACGTTATTGCAACTACTCACCAGGGCAGCCGCATGCTCTAGACAATCCCCGGCTGTTTTATTTGTTTATTTATTGCAAGAGAAATATGATTTAGGAGCCAGCTTCACCATTGGACCACACTCCTGGCTCCGAGGTGTTGTGCTGAGTGACACGGTGTGTGGCAGGGTATTTGGTTCCCTCGATAGAAACTGTGGGGTTTTTTTTGTGTGTGCGCTCTTTTTTTTTCTTCTACAGAGATGCAGGCACTGCATATAGAGGTGTATCTCCCCCTGTGTCCCCGTGTATATCCAGATGAAATGGGCAGGTTGGGGTCTCCTGCTTTGGGTGATGAATTTAGACCTCCTCCAACCCTCCAGATTGGAGAAGGGGGTGAATCTCAGTACAATCAAGGCAAACTCACGACCTGATATTCCCAAGACTCAGCCAGAGCCTGTTGGTCTCCAGTAACGGATGACCCTTTCCAATGAAGTCAGAAGGCTTTGGTTTGGCTCTCAGAAACCCAAAATACACCTCCAAATAGCACTGTGTGGACGGAAAGAGCTCACAGAGCGTCCTTACTCCTCGTCCTTTCCAAATATTTACTCCAGCCAGATTCATTGTGTGTCTCCCTGCTCTTGGTCACGTCACACCTCGGTGTCATTAATCAGCAGAGAGCAGTTTGATGGGCTCTGCAAGGATCTCCGCTTCTTTTTACTGCTCCCCAAGCAGCTGTTGTGTCCATCTAATAAATTAGGCTCTGGCTCTTTCCATCCGAGTCCTTAGCAACCGGGCTGCTCCCACATTAGCACTGATATGAGCACAGTAGAGCTGGGGCAAGGAGGTGGCACGGAGTGGAACATGGAGCTGCTGCTTCTGGGGGCCGCCGAGGGAGGCCACTGATGTCCATGAGTGTGGGGCTTCAGTCAGTTCTAGGCACCTTAGGAGCAGTAAAAAGTAGCTCAGTTGGCATGGTGGGAGCAATGGATTTCTAAACAGTGCTGTTTGTTGTGTTTTTTCTTCCCAAATTATTCCACCATGTGGAAGGAAAAGCCCTTCCTTTGGCACTCGTTTGCTTCTCCAGCAGGTTCCCCACAGGTAGGGCTGCCAGGGTGAAGGCACTGAGGAAGGAGGTGAGCAAAGCAGTGCTGCTATCAGGGCATGAAGTTGTGGAAGCAGAGCAAAGAATGATCCTTGTCTCACTGCTCCAGGCAGCAGGGAGGAAGGGGCAGTGGCCGTGCTGCACTTGGCAGCACCTTAGAATTAAAGGATCATGTCAGGCTGGATATTAAGAAAAAAATCTTCTTGGAAAGAGTGGGGATGCACTGGAATGGGCTGCCCTGGGAGATGGTGGAGTCACCATCCCTGGAGGTGTTCCAGAGCCATGGAGATGTGGCACTGAGGGTCGTGGTCAGTGGCGTGGGGGGATGGGCTGTGTTTGGACCTGGGGATCTTAGGGGTCTTTCCCTACCTCAGTGATTCTATGAAGTAACCCTTAAGATCATCATGACCAACCACAAACTCAAAAGACTCTACCGATCATTGAGCCACCATCTTCCTGAGCCCTGGTCCTCCCAGAGGTGTGCTGGGCTCCCATCCATAGAAACACTTCATTCTTTGAAATAACAAGAGATCTCAATCTCGTTACCTTGCTCTGACTCTGACCCACGTCATCACATGCATGGCAGGTTCATGCTCTTTTCTCACTTCACCCAACTTCCCAAGCATTTTATTGGCTGCATTTATGATGCCAACCCAAAAAGCCTCTTACGAAACAGCTCATTTTTCATTACAGCCCGTTTTAAAGTCCAGTCTCAGCATACTTTCAGTTCGCTGTCAGTTAAGACCGGTGACAGTGGTGACAGTGTGTTTTCTTACGTAAGCAATAATGGAGAGAGAGCGCCAGGAGGTACGTGAGCACAGCTTGGCAGATACAGAAGGTGACGTGGAGCAGCGCTGCCCCGAGACTGGCAGCTCCCAGGGCACACTTCCAGCCCCAGGAGCCACAACCTGCTCCAGTCCCCAAATGCCCACCCAAAGGATGGGCTCACCCCCTCCCTCTGACCTCTCCTCTGCCAATCCTTGCACTTCTCATCCTCAGAGCAGGCTGACACTGCTGAGCTGAACCCAGCCACCGTGACCCACCCTCCTCCCTCCTGAGCAACCCACTCGTGCCTGTGCTGGGAGAGCTCTCCTACAGCTGCTCCACATCTCGGGCAGTCCCAGCTCTCCTCCGTTTCCCTAATGCTTCCTTATTTGAATGACTTCAGTAAGGTCTGGCCAGAGCTGCGGGAACAGAAATTAATGTTCTCTGGCAGGAAGATCCCCTCTCCATTTCTCATCCTCAGAGTCACCTCTTTGCATCAGGCCAGCTCACTTGGGATCAGTAATTACGCACGAGCCCAGGCCAAGATTTGGGAAAGTGAAGGTGGCAGGTCCAGCCGTCAGCAGAAGGACACGTGCTTGGAGGTGTTTTTGGGTGCAGGAGTAGACAGATAGCTGTCTGGTTTAGCTGTTTCTTTTCCATTTTGTCAACTGCCCAGCAGCATTCCCCAAGTCACATCCCACATTGTCACGGGTGCATTTTGTGTTAGTCATGTCCCAGCCTGGGACCTTGCCCTCTCCTGCTCAGCTGACAGAATGCCAGCTGTGCACATGGTGTGTCTGTGTGCCTGCTCACACCCTGCCAATGGGGAGCTCGTGCTCATCGCAGTGACCCTCATCCCTCTTCCTGTATCCATCTTCTATTTCCCTGTGGTCTCTAGGTTATTCTCTCTGCTCTCATCTCCCTTTCTGGTTGTTACCCTTTTGGATACCCAGCTCTGCCAACTGCCTGGTGTCATCTTCCCTTGTGGGAGAAGCATCCCAGGAAGCCACCTCCTTGCCTGTAAGGACAAGACATGGCTGATTTCATTCTCCTTCCACACCAGGCTTCATGCAAGGAGCCCAGGCTGCTGAATGCCAACACCATTTCAAATAAATAGCCTTGAGGAGCATTGCCGTTCCTCTGTCCAGGACATAAGGAATTTGTCAGCACTGCAGTACCTTTGATCCCCCCATCCATCATCCTGGCCTTCCTGCTGTTATCTCCATGGGACACGCTTCCGGTGTTCAGCAAATATTTGATTTCCTGTGAATTTAAATTAAAAAGACCTTTTCCCTTTTCTTTCTTTCTTTTTTTTTTTAAAGAAAAAGATTTTAAAAGACTTCTGGCACCAGGCGGGACACATTCCATTCCAAAGAAAATAAAGGAAAACTGTTCTGACTAAATATAGATCAAAAGACACTGGTGAGCTGCCTCTGCATCCCCAGCCAGGAATGCTTCCCTCTCACCGGCCACCCTGACTCTTCCCACCATGCTCCTGCCCTGATCCATCAACTCCTATAGTCCCTCCTCTGCTCCAGGGATGCTCTGGTTGAGTTGGTGGCCCAGCTCCAAGACCAGCATGGGGAAAGATGATGTTTTTAGAACATCGCGGAGGTCTTCCAGCAGCAAGAAGGCATTGGGCATGTTTTGTTCTTTCCCTCTGAGGTGTCTAAGGCCTTTAAAAATGCTTTCCTCCAGCACCCCAGCCAATTTGCCTTATAGCCAAGGGAATCCAAGGGACCAGTGGGGAGGAGCGGGTCTCAGGGAATGGAAAGCAGTGCATCCATGTTGACCACCTCAAGACCCTGTGCATACGTATCCCAAGCCCCTCACACAGGGCATGGTGCCCAACAGCTACCTGTTGGCAGGGCAGCCAGCGGTACTGACTGGAGTGACATTTTTTTGCCCACAGGTGTTTGTGCTGTGCCATGGCCTCCTCCAGCTGTCCCAGCTCCTCTACAGCGCCAACTTCAAGAGCAGCCTCACCACCATTGAGAAGCGCTTCGGGCTCTCCAGTCTCTCATCGGGTTTCATCTCCAGCTTACATGAGGTAATTGGGTGAGGTGCTTGTGTGTGGCCCCAAGGGATGACCAGAACAGTGGGAGCTTCCCAGAATAGAGTCTCAAGGTTGTTCCCATCCGGTGTTTCGTCTGCTATGCCTATGTATACTCAGCACTTGGACACCTCTTTGTTTCTGCTGTAGCATGTGACAGGAGGTCTGAGATAGGGTTGTAGGGTGAGGACGTGGCTATGGAGGACAGCAGCAAGAAGGAGGATTTGGAGGAGACAACCCACCCTAGGATGCCATACATCTCCAACAGAGATGTGACTGGGAGGCAGAAAGCATGCAGTCTGCTTCTCCCTTGATCACACAGCTTCTAGGAAGAGCATTTCGTGATGAGTAGCATTCACAACTACAGCTCTCTGAACAGCTACCAGTAAAATATCCATTTTCATAGGGTTCTCAGTCAGCTTGAGGAATGACCCTGGCCTGAATCTATCCAAACTTTCTGTAGAAGCAGACTCTGGCCAGTAGTCTTACCAGGATCCAGACCTTCCCCCATCTCTCCCAGCTCCCGATGGCCCTGTGGCAACGCACTCTCTGTCACTGACGTTAAGTTACTGAGTTGACCTCAATCTAAACTGTGTCCGAAGTGCAGCTCAGCTTCTTAAGAGGCTTCAGGGTGGAAACTGCCTTGATTTAAACCTGACACATCGTGAGTGACCACTTAATGACAAGATCATTAGGCAGTTCTGGAAGCATGAGGAGATATGCAACCCTTTGAGGTATATGCCATTACACTTGTGTAATGCTTACTCCTTACTCCTCTGGAATGAATTCTCTGGATCATATTGTCACAGATTGCATCCTTTCTGCTAGCTTTTCAAGACTAGCTAGGAAAAGGCCTGCTGGGAGAGACTTTATTTTGATGGCACAGCCAAAAAGTGCTTGTTGGCTGCTCACCTTGCCTATGGCTGCTCTTCTTGCGTGGGATCTTTGATCAACGGGCTCTGGGAACTGGGAATCCTCCTGGGACCTTGGAGATGTAGGTGCCCAGGTCTTATCCCAACCAATGCACGCAGCCAAGGTTAAAAAGAAAAATTCAGCGAAGGACATCACACTGGTTAGAAGTAGGCACAAACCACAAAAAAGAAGAGACCCAATGTAGAGGGCTGTACCATGTCATCCAAAACTGACATAACAATGTCTTACAAAGTATTCTACTGCTCACAGCAGCAATACAGCAGTAACCCTTGCGCTCCTTATCCAAATTATTTAAACTCATGTGAGCTTATGCTTCGAGATGTAATTCCAAATCAAAATCCAGCATTCCTTGCACTGTAATCTTTGCTTGCCCAGTCTGTAGCAATTCCAAGAACAAAAACCACAAGCAGACAAACAAGGGATCCCATGTAAACATGTATAAAAAGGATATATACGTGCTGGGGTTAAAATGTATAGCTTGTCTCACACGGCTGAGAAAAAGCCATGTAATGGTAATTTTTGTGTGCTCGTCCTGTTGCCTGAAAGCAAACATCTGATGTCACAAACATTTGCAATGAGCTGTACTTTGTACCTTATCTTGTGTTGGCTTAGAATTATGGGAATGAAGGTGATAAACTAAGTTTCTTGCTGGATTTGAGGGAATCATCAGGTTTTTGCCACATCTTATGGAGTGGGGAACACGTGGGTGGTGAGCGGAGCCCCAGCCAGATCCTAGGCAGGTTGTGAAGCAGGCTCTGATGACAAGGGATGCACACAGGGAGCTAAGGCCTGCTGGCTTTTGATAAGAAGGAAGCAGTGATTGCTATGAATCTGCAGAGTGAAGCTGAGGGTTGTCCTGTTCCAGCTTTTAGGAGGGTCAAACAAGCATGAGTGACTAAGCAAGCTCTCTACTCATTTGGACATGATCATCGGGGACCTGTCTTTCTCTGAGGCATCTCCTAATGTCCTTCCTGTTTCACTTTGCTCTTTCCAGATCGGCAATGTGGTCCTCATCATCTTTGTCAGCTACTTCGGCAGCCGAGTGCACCGCCCACGGGTGATTGGAGCTGGGGGGCTGCTGCTGGCACTGGGAGCCTTCCTGGTGACCCTGCCCCACTTCCTCTCAGACCCCTATGAATACACCACACTTAGTGCTGGTAAGTGCCCCCATCCTTCCTGAGGAGGGGATATTAGGAGAAAGCAGAGCGGGAGATCTTCCCCTGGTCCTGTTGTGACCATGTGGGTAGTGGCCATGCACAGGAGAAGAGTCAACCAAGGGCTAAGGGCTAACATCACTCTTGGTTCTTGATGTAGATATATGCATCTTGAATTCACCCTCCATGGGCACATCAGTGCTGTGCTCCACCAGGTCTTGTCTTAGCATGGGGATGAAGAACCTCAATTCACCCTCTATGGACACTCAGATGTCCTGGTCTTCTCCTCCTTGTGTCTTCCCCAAATGCCTTATGGTCATGTAGGATATCTGAAGGAGCACACATAATTGGTTGAGGGCCAACCACCTCACAAGAGCAAAACTATGAGCACGAAGCACAAATGCAGGATGCAGCAATCCATTGTACAGTTCTGGGTGGTGACACCACTTTCAAGCTGTTCTTGCCTGCAAAAGTCAAAGAAAAGCCACCAACAAAGAGGTGACTGTGCTTCCCCAAAAGGGGGAGGGCAGTTATATCCACTCCATGAAGAATTTGGAGTGCTTAGAGGGACTTAAGGCACGGATTTACTATTTGAGGCCCAACTTCAGTATAGTTTTGCAACCCCTTCTGAATGTGATAATAGCACGTGGTGTCCCTTCTGCCTCTTCTGGACATCTTGCTTGAGCCACAGTTTTGTTTTTGGAGATGATGCTTGTATCCTTATAACTTTGGAGGAACCCCTTCATTTCTGTGATTTTCTTGGAGGGGAGGGCAGTGGTGCATTTAGAAATTTTGGATATTAGGAAAAACTCAGCAAGAGTGGTAATGCATTGTCACACACTGCCCAGGGAGGTGAGGGAGCCACTGGAGGTGTTCAGAGCCATGGAGATGTGACACTGAAGGACGTGGTCAGTGGGCACGTTGGGGTGGGCTGGGGTTGGACCTAGGGATCTTAGAGGTCTTTTCCAACCACAGTGATTCTGTGTTCTATGATTCTAATTCCCAAGGGCACGCAAAGGCTCTGCAGTGCCTTCAGCTTTTCTGAATGCTGAGCTCGGTTCATGCCAGAACAGTCCTGCCCACATCAGTCTTGTCGGGATGGTTGGTATATACTCAGTACTGATATACTCAAGATGTTTGTAGCCATGGTGTGTGTTGGTTCTCACATGCTCTGAGGGTGAAGCAGTCCATCTGGCCGATGAGAAAGCTTCAAAGAGGAGTACTAATGTGTATGCCCCATCCCTGCTCTAGCCAGTAAGAGACTTAATGGCTTCTGATTTAACTGGGCAGGCTTTGGGAACCAGCTGGTGTGCACGATGCCAGCTCCTGTTTCAGAACGCAGGACTCAGCCAAGCTGCAGTCCCCATGCTGTGCCACCAAGGGGGTGGCAGAGGTCACCCCACACCTCTGGTTAGGAGGTGCTTTCTCCTGGAGAGGCTTGTAATCCGTGCTGCAGGAGCCGTGGCTTTGTCAGGGAGCCGATGGGTTGCTTTGGCTGCGAGTTTGCCACCACAGGAGGTGTTCATGGTCCGCCTGCTCAGCACAATGGGACTCCATGCATGGGCAGGGAGCAAAGCACAAGGAAGGGTTCTGCTCGCAGGTTCCTCCCATCCCTGCTCCCCCTGAACAGGGGAGCTCTGCTTTGCCAGGTGTGGGAAGGCCGGTGCCACCCAACTGGGGCCGGATCCTGGTCCCACCAGTGAGCAATGACCGCTGAGACGGAAAAAACCAGTCCTGGGTTAGATTGTCCTTGTTTAACTTCTGTGGCTCTCACTGCTGCTGCCATAAAATCTTTATTAGCCAAGGAGGCTCCTTCTGTCTGGCGGCACAGACCCTCCTGGCCGTGCAGCTGCAATTGAGCTCACGTCAGGAATTTTGTGGTGACTATTAGGAATGTACCGCCACGATATGCCAATGAGAGCCCCCAGTCACCAGGCAAGCATTTGGGTCTCTCATTTCTGCTTGCTCAGAGGCATAGAAAATCCACAGTTAATACACGAGTGAGGAAGGTGCGATCGAAATGTAGAAAAGAAATTACAAAGAGCAATAATAACAAAAAAAGCCAGGAGGGGAAGAGCGAACAGGAGCAGACCAGAGCTTACTTTGTTTGCTCAGTAACACAGTCATTTTGCAGGCAAAACAGGTTTTTCCATCCATTGCTGAATATTTACACTTTCCCACCGGCTCCGAGAAGGGCTGCTGTCACTTGGCCGAGCCCAGCACTGCTGCAGCCACAATGAAGAGTTTTTTTATTCTCCCCTGACGGCCTGAATGTGACTCAGTGCAATGGGGTTGCAGGGCTGACCTTTCTCCTCTGCACTTGCAAAAATTACTTTGCTTCCTTCTTCTTTAATGTGATAAAACCCACAGCTGAGCTGTTCGCTACCCTGAGCCGAGTGCAGTACCCCAGGGGGGTAAAGGTGATGAGGAGTGCTAAACAAAACAAGCAATCCATCCCAACTCCAACAGCATGCACCTAGGGACAGACTTGGAAGACAGCTAATGTTTGCAGATTTAATGCAGCTGTGCAGAGGAGAGGTGGGAATTAGGGTCAGCCTGAGCTGGGAGGTGAAAATTAGGGTCAGCCTGAGCCAATTTATCACTACATGCCCCAGCAGTATCGATGTAGGAGCAGGTAGGAGTGTGCTCAGCTCTGTGATGCTCCTTCTTTTCCATTGCAGGTAACAAAAGCCAGGTCCAGCCTGAGCTCTGCTATGCAGAGAACAAGTTTGTGTGCCCGAATGCCACCCAGGACCCCCAGAAGGAGGCCAGCAGCATATGGGCAATGATGGTCATTGCCCAGCTGTTGGCTGGAATTGGGACCGTTCCCATCCAGCCCTTTGGGATCTCCTACGTGGATGACTTTGCAGAAGCAAACAATTCTCCGCTGTATGTTGGTGAGTAGGAAGAGCGTTGCTTTGTGTCGCTTTTTTTTTTCCTTCAGGCGTTCAAGCTGAGCTGGAGAGGGGCTCCTGGCCTCCAGGGCATGGGGTGAGCATACAGAGGGACTCAGGTGAGATCAGCCCCATGACGGTGCCCCGTTCCTTGTCAGCCAGCTGTTCTCTGTAGGGCTTTGTTTATGGTGTGGGTGTTAGGGAGATAAAGAACTGGGGCAAGGGGATGAGGTGGCTGAGATGGAGCTTCTCACTTGTGTTAATGTCTGGGAGAACGTTCCACCTTCCATAGGCAGAAGTAGTATGGGAGCCTTCCCTGAGGCCATTGCCTGTTCTTACGGAGCATCAGTTGGTTGGGCTTTAACCAGAGGTATGATGGCCTACAGGAGCTGGTTAATGCAGGTTTTGCAGCAAAGCTGACAATTTTGCCATGGAATTGGCCATCTGGCCCTGCCTGGTTCTTACCCCGAGGCTCAAGAGGACTTCTGAGCCCAAACGGTGGGAGCTGGCATCGGTGTTACACCGCCCTTTTTCCATGTGAATGGCAAAGCCCAGCTGGGGCTGGTGTGCCTACGTGAGCTTCAAGTTTGGTTATCTGAAAACGTGATACTGGAAGTTATTTAAAAATCTGATTCCCCCCTGAGTGACAAACAATGTCTTCAAAGCAGCCAACGGCTTCAATGTGATTTAGGAAATAAAAGCGGATGTTCCAAAATAAGATAGGCACTTAAGGAGAAGAGGAAGCCTTAGGGCTTGGGCTCTCAGGGACAGGCGTTGGACAAGCCCTGAGGAGCTTGGCAGGCTCTGCAGACTCGTCTCGCATCTCCTGTAAAGGCCTGGTTTGTTCCTGACTGCATAGGTGGTCATTTTAGGGCCATGGGAATGTCCCTGAGGAGGGGAACGGCTACTGTGCATCTAGGCTGCCTCAATACAGCGTAAATGCCATTCGTTGGTGCTTGAGTCTTGTTATGTTCTAGGGGAAAAAAAGAGCTTCTTCCAGGAAGGAAACTCAGATCTTCTCATTCCAAGGAAGTCAAAAGGAAACATTTTCACCTCATGGGTTTGGTCCGAGCTATCTGCTTCTGGGGCAGGAATAGGTCAGAAGAACCAAGGGTGATATGCTGCCCTTTCTGCTCTCCCTGAGTCAACATGTTTCATTTCCACTGATGTTTTGAACAAACAATTTTTGCTTGTCTCTAAAAGAGTGAGGTGACAGCTTTGTTTTTGTTTATTTTTTCTTGCCTTCTGTGTGAGGGTTAGAGTTTCAATCACTACAGGAGCCCCAGAGCCACCTCATTACCTTCCTGCAGCTCAACCTGCGGCTCCCTGCTTGGTCACAGAGTAACACCAGTACATCCTGTGGTTTAGCACATCCACAGGACAACAGGAAAGACAACAAGGGGGAATGGCTTTAACTAAAAGAGGGGAAATTTAGGTTGGATGTGAGGAAGAAATTCTTTACTCAGAGGGTGGTGAGGCCCTGGCACTGCTGCCCAGAGAAGCGTGGGTGCCCCATACGTGGAGGTGCCCAAGGCCAGGATGGATGGGGCCCTGGGCAGCCTGAGCTGGTGGGGAGTAAGGATGGAGCTCAATGATCTTTAATGTCTCTTCCGACCCAAGCCATTCTATGATCCTATGATTTTTCTCCTTTGCGTGTTGTAGCATCATTCTTTTTCCATGTGGGAAGACAAAAGCCATGTCTGAATGAAGCTGTGACCTACTCACACTCTGCTCCTTTTCCCAGCCATCCTCTTTGCCATCGCGGTGTTCGGCCCTGCGTTTGGGTACCTGCTGGGCTCTGTGGTGCTGCGGCTCTTTGTGGACATTGGCAGAGTTGACATGGGTGAGTATTTCTCAAGTCAGGATGGTCTTTCTAAAAGCCGTCTGTGAATCAGAGGATTGCTCTGAGAGAACTGGAGGTAGAATGCGCTCTTTGCTCTTGTATCTCAAATAAATGGACCTGGGATAGCACCCCAGGGTCACTTCTCCACCATCTCTCCATAAGGAAGGCTACAGATGGACCTGAGGTTGCCATGGAAGCAGTGCTCTGCAGCAGGGACATCTCAGTGTCCTGCTCAGTATGGTGGTCATTGCTGCCCACTGCTCCCATGCTGAGGAGGTGCCTTACTGTGCAGTGCCAGAGAGGATCAGGGTCAGCCAAAGCATCCAGCAGGGAGAAGACACCCAGGGGGCAGCCACTGTCCTGCATGTCCATGGGAAGTCTTGATTCAGGTTGGATGTGAGGAAAATCTTCTTCTAAGAGTGGTCAGACACTAGAACAGACTGCCCAGGTGGGATCGCTGTCCTTGGAGTTGTTCAAGAACCGCTGAAGTTTAGTGAGCAGTGTTGGTGGTAGGTGAACACTGGACTAGATGACCTTAGAGGTCTTTTCCAACCTTAATGATCCTATGATTCCACTCAGTCTCCTGCCCACCACCCTTCACGAGCATCTGCAGAGATGGAACCAAGCTGGCACCACCACAGGTCTTATTTCCTCTATTCAAAGTCTGTGCTTATTATTCCTGGTAACTTAATCACTAAAGAATTCTCCCTGGCTTCATCAATAATGTGGCTTTTCCTGTGTTTCCTTTGAGAGATCAGAGCCTGCCTGACATATTTGTCCCGTGCCTGATAAGAATAATAAATGAACCCAAGACAGGAAACAGCAAAAATCCTTGGCTCGCACCCTGTGGCAGCAGATAGATATAGCATCTCCTGCCCCATCGCTGCATGATGATGTCCACATCCGCAGTGGATCGGTGCCTTCGGGGCAGTGAGGCAATTGTTCAGTGGGGTGGGAGCCACTGCTTCAGTGCCCTGGGCAGGAAGCCACCCCTGAGCCCTCTCAAAAAGTCCCTGCAGTGGGGAGGTGCGCTACTCGTGCCAAGCCAAGCAAGCCTTTAACCTCGGGTGAGCAGCTGGAGGATGTCCACATTGGGATGGAGCAGTGCTTGTCTCTCCTCTGTTTTCCGGACAAAGGGTGTGAGCACCCAGAGTTTTGTCCACTCGGAAGCTATTCTCGTTAGAAGTGTTCTTCTGCCAGCACGACGCTACGTGAGTTATTGAGTATGGAATAGTGAGAGAAGAGGCATTTCCAGGAAAGTGCCTTTTTCCCATCTCACCTGGGTAGCCTGGGAAGATAGCATGGTCCCAACCCAACCGTGCGCCCGGATAGAGGAGGTTGGATCCGGGGCCCCTGTAGTCACTGTCTGGCTGCAGTGTCTGGACCCATGCCATCAGTGCACCGTGATGTTGATTATATGTGTCCCATGGGTACCAGTGAGGCTCAGAGCAGTTTGGGTGGGGACTGGTGTGGAAAGTCCAACCACACCCACATATATGGGCAGAGGAACTCACTGATGCCCAGAAGCCAGGGCTCATATTGATACAAGCTGGTGGGAGCTCTCACCTCCCTTCATTTGCCACACCAGCAGAGAGACCCACAGACCGTGCTCACACCACTTTGTCCATTCTTACATGGACATATTTCCCTTTTACCACTGAACTCCTAGAGGCAGAGCTCTGATGATGGGTTTTTGTGTCTTGCAGCAACGGTGACCCTGACCTCTCAGGACCAGCGGTGGATCGGAGCCTGGTGGCTGGGGCTGCTGATCTCCTCTGGCTGCTTGGTGCTCACGTCCATTCCTTACTTCTTTTTCCCTCGGTACATGCTGAAGGGAAAGGTGAGGCTCCATCTCATGAGCACCTTTCCAGGGTAGGGTGGTGGCTGCAGGTGGTTTTAGGGTTCCTCTTTGGTAGGAGTCTGTCCTCGGTGACTTCACCCTGCCAGTGTGTCCAGCTCCCTGTCGGTGACAGTGACCATATCTCAACACCCTACCACAACGCCTTCTGTGAGGTTACAGTCACTGTTTGAAAAATGGGCTTTTTGTTCGGAAAAAAAAAATGGGAAGAAACAAGGCAAGTTTCCCATTAAAACAAATTTAAAAAAAGACATAGAGCTATCAAAACATTCCACTTCAGTATTTTCAAAGCCAAGCCTCATTGGTTCTGTTTCAAAAAAAATAGTGTTTGGGGGATTTTTGGTCGTGTTTAATCACTGATTCTTTAAAGGTCAAAATCAAATCCCAAATATTTCAGGATTACTGTTGAAGGACCCACCAGGCTGGAGCTGGCCTGTCTCCAACTCCCATTTCCCCTTTTTTTTCAGAATTTAAGAAGCAATATCTTCCTTCTGGTCAGAGTTCAAAGCTTTCCAAGCTCTTAAAACCTCTCTGAGTTGAGTCTTGTGGCTCTACTCAAGGGTCAAAGATGCCCACGATGGGCTCTGCTGCTCCCTGGCCTTGCTGAGTCCCAGGACCGCACCAGCCAGGCACCCGCGCTCCTCCCATGACAGGATGCTCTTCTCTCCCTCCCCAGGACCCAAGCTCAGAGGATGGCATGCTGAGGAAGATGGAGAAGAGGGAATTTGAAGAAACCTCCCTCCTGGAATTTATCAAAAGTAAAGAGCTGACTTTTACAGGCGAGGGTGGATGGGGGTGCAGGGAGGTGGCATGTCCCATATCCCATGTTAGACTGGGCTGGGAGGACACTACAACATCAACAATTACAGGTTGACCTCAACTGTGTTGGGTAGAGATGCCAGTCAGGCCCCTCCAAGGCCATAGCACGTGGGCACAAATCTTCCCTAAGAACTAATAGGATGAGAGAGGATGGCCTCAAGTTATGCCAAGGGAAGTTCTGGTTCAATATTAAGAAAATCCTCTCCAAGAGAGCGGTGATGCACTGGAATGGGCTGCCCAGGAAAATGGTGGAGTTAACATCTCTGGAAGTGCTCATGAACCGTGGAGATATGGTACGGAGGAACTTAGTGGGCAGTATTGATGGTAGGTGGATGGTTGGACTAGATGATTTTAGTGGTCTTTTCTAGCCTTAATGATTCTACGACTGCTGGAGGAGGGACGCTGCTTCCCTCCTGCTCTTAGTCACCAGCATTGAGGTTTGAATTGTTTCTGATGGTAGTTTTGAGGTTCTTAGATGATATGAGGCTCCATAAGGAGCCGTGGTGCTGCTGGTGCTGCCAGGTGTCAGCTCACCATCTCATTTATGAGTAGCTGTGGATTTCACTGGTGAAAGGGACCATGTGATGACCTTTCTTAGGCTCATAATGACTTGTTTCCTGTTGAAGTCACTCCCTCCCCATCCACTCCAGTCACATCCTGTGGCCGTCAGCCCCCTCTTCTCTATCTCATTGAGCTTTGGTGGATGCTGGCACTCAGCTAGAAGAGGAAAGCTAATTAGAGGCCAAATAAACAGACCTGCTTCTGAGAGGCCTGGAGTCAGTCTGCCTGGGCTGCTAGACCAGGATGTCCTGGCCGGCAGGGGAACGCAGTGTCCCATCAGGAAACCACGCTGTCTTCCTCAGCCACAGGAGCTGTGTCGGGACCTTGTAGCTAAAATTTGTTTTTCCTGCTGTTTCCTCACAGGTTTCCCAAAGATCTTCCTCAAGCTGCTCCTCAACCCCCTGTTTATCCTCCTGGTGCTTGCTCAGTGCAGCTTCTCGTCTGTCATTGCGGGTCTTTCCACCTTCCTCAACAAGTTCCTGGAGAAGCAGTACGGCGCTACTTCCTCTTATGCCAACTTTCTCATCGGTGAGCAGGGAACGACCACATCTGTTCGCTTGCTCTTGGGGGCCAGAGCAGCTCTTGTTGGAAGTGCACGTGGGTGAAGCAGGTCTGCATTGCTCTGATGCTGAAAGAAGTTGGCCAAAACAAGCGATTATGCACCAAGGCTTGCTAATACATCTCCAAGTGAAGCTCCCGAGGCTGAGATTTCTCATAGGTGTCAGCTGTTTGGGTCTTGGTCTGTCTTGAGTAACAGTCTGTGGATTCTCCCAGCCACCATGAGGTCCCCGACCTCCAGCCAGCAGCAAGGTGCCTGGCAGGCAGGACCCCTGCCTGATGCCTTCGTTCCTCTGCAGGAGCCATCAACCTGCCAGCAGCAGCGCTTGGGATGCTCTTAGGAGGAATCATCATGAAACGCTTCGCCTTCTCCCTCCGGGCCATCCCCCGGTTCTCCGTGGTGGTTCTGGTTTTCTCCATTCTCATCTGCCTGCCCATTTTCTTCATGGGCTGCTCCACAGGGCTCATCGATGGGATCTACCCCTCCAGGTAATGCAGGCACTTGGGTTGTTCCCAGCTTTGTGTTCCTCCCCTCTCCAGCTCTTGACTTGAATATCCATGGGGTCACTCCTGGAGGAGAGATATGCACTATACAGCACAGGAAACTTGGAAGGGCATTTATTCCTGATTTCTCAGGGGTATATTTTTCTCTCTAGCCCTGGATTTCTAGGAGGAAAGTAGTAGTGTTAATGCCCATGTCCACGTGGAACGTGCTGCTCTTGTTCCAGCTGGACATCACCTTTCTGCTCACCTGGGTGGAAACCTTTGACTGTTACCCTATTTTTTCTTTTAGTTATTGAAGTGACATTCAGCCTCCACCCCAGGCTTGCTGTCAAGTGTATCATGCACAGGTCATTTGCACTGTCAGCATATCTGCAAGGCACTTTTGGACACATTTCCCTTTGCCAATGATAGAGCTCCTTTCCCATGGTACAGTGAGGGACAGGGCTCTTCATGCCCAGTTAAAAAAAAAAAAAAAGATAAAACAACAAACTCATGCCTGGACAGCATTTTACAATTTTGTTCTAAGGTCTGTATGGCATGTAATATTAATTCAGGATCATACAGGAGTCCACCGAGGTGTTGTCATCCCTGTTGGCATCCCCATTGGCTTTTTTCTTGAGAGAAAGACTTTGTGCCCTCAGCTCAAGCTCAGATGCCACATGCTATACTTTGGAAGGCATCTTGCCCTCATGGTGCTCATCTCTTGCTGGTAACATTAGCCCTGCTGGCACTCAGCAGACTTGACGGGGTTTGCTGGTGGAATGGGAAGCTGGTAGGTGGACTTGCGTGACAAAAAGGAGGCTGGAGGAAGGCAGAGATTCATTTCATGTTTGCAACTACTGTCCTTAGCTCACCTTCAGCTTTTTCTGCAGTTCAGTGTAGCACATGAGATGGGCCACGTGGAGCTGTAGGGTCTGGGGAGCTTGGTGGATCTTTCACCCTCTAGCAGCTCTGGAGCTCACAGAGCTACTGCTGTCTGCATGCTGAGACATGAGTCCATGAGAGGCACGGGACTGTTTGGGAAAGGCCCATACTGGAGTTGTCAGTGCTCCCATTTGTAGCAGCTGCCTTGTGCTGGCAGGAACATGGCAGCACTGCCTAACCCACCCAAGGGATTGTCCCATTGGATGCCACATCCAAGTGGACCCTTCCTTCTTCTCATCAAAGACTTCAGCAGGGACGTGCCCCCCAGAAACAGTTGCATTCTCCATATCCCACAGTCCCAGCTCTGTCATCTTCTCCCCTCTGCCTCTCCTTCTGCAACACCTGCAAGAGCCCAGTGCCCAAACTGCTCTGATCACTCCTAGCCATAGCCTTCAGAAACATGAAAACACCATTCCCCTTGAGCTCCAGGTGCTGTGAGCCAGGCAGACTGTGCCCACCAGCCCCAGGATGGACCCCAGGCAGGCAGAGGGTGCTGCTCCAGCAGCTGAGCTCCCTTGAGTAGTGAGGCAAGACAGAACAGATCATTTAGCTTATCCTCTTGCCTTACCCGCTGCCATCAGGTCTGTCTGGAAGTGAGCCCACTTCCAGTTGTCGTCTGGATGGCGTTTCCAGCTGGGGCTCCTCGCGCATCTGTTTGTGCGGTTTTGGATGGAGCCCAGTTAACATTTCTCCAGGCATTTGTTGATTAGTTTTCAGCTGGGGAAAAAAAAAAAAAAGAGAGAAAAAAGAAGTGTGTGAGCACTTGTTTGCAGACATAACATAATTACGGGCTGCTAAGTTCCCTATGCGCTGCAGAGGTACCTGCAGGGGATCGGGGTCTGGCACAAGGCCAGCCTGCTCCTGGCAGCATCCCAGCACACATAGGAACAGGGAAACCAGTTAGCTAAGAAGAGGACTGGGGAGGGATTGTTTTTTTCTTTCTGCCCTATTTCTACTTTTTTATTATTATTAATTTTTTGTTTTTTTTTTTTTTTTCTTCTTTGGCAGGACACTGAGTTCCCAGCCACAGGTTAAGGCTCCGAGCGGGTGCCACTGCTCCGAGCACATCTTTCACCCGGTGTGTGGAGAAAACAATGTGGAGTACATCTCGCCCTGCTTCGCCGGCTGCACCAACAGCAGCACCGATTCCTCAGCTCCCAGACAGGTGGTGAGTAGTGGGAGCAGGATGTGGCCACCAAGCTGAGCTGTTGTGGCTGTGCCGAGATCCAAAGCATTTCCAGAAGGATTGAGGTTTTGCAATGAGTGCGCCTTGCTTGTTGGTCACAGTGGAGATTATTGCAGTGCTGTAGGTATTTGGATGCAGTAATGTGGTAGAGCCATTTGGATATTTGAGTTACTCTTTAAGGGTCTAAGAGAGGCCTCTAGATCAACTGACCTTGTTGACTTCGACTTGACAGGACAAGGGCTAATGGCTTTGAACCAAAAGAGGGGAAATTTAGGTTGGATGTTAGGAAGAAGTTCTTTACTCAGAGAGTGGTGAGGCTCTGGCACTGCTGCCCAGAGAAGTGGAGTGCCACACCTCTGGGGGTGCTGAGGGCCGGGCTGGATGGGGTCCTGGGCAGCCTGAGCTGGTGGGGAGCAGTCAGCCCAGGGCAAGGGTGGGACAGGGTGTGCTGTAAGGTCCTTTCCAACACAAACCATTCAGTGATTCTATGGACTTGCCAGGTTGTTAACCCTTCTAGGTCTGCCACTTGTGAACAGAGAAGGTCTTGTGTGTGAGGCGGTGATTGGTGGCCATTTTGGCCATAGTGACCATGAAGTAGTCAAATTTTAAAATATTTGCTGACAGGAAGAAAGCTGCTACAAAAACCTCGACTCTGGTGATGGGAGAGGAGATTTTAGGCTGCTCAGGAAATTATAGTTAGTAAGGTCTCCTAGGAAAATTGCTTTTGAGCAGGAAGACCTGGGTCTACCTGAAGGGCAGGCGGGCCCTGCATTGGCTGGAAAGCCCTGGGACAAGTAGGGAATGGTGACATGTCCCCTTGCAGGGGGTTGGGGCACCCAACAGGATGCCATGGCCATATCATTGGAGCTGATGCTTCCATCGCTCCTTTGTCAGACCACACCACTTGACACATAGAATCACAGAATCATTAAGGTTGGTAAGACCACTAAGATCATGACCATCAATCATTTATGGTTGGACTGGATGATCCTGTGGGTCTTTTCCAACCTTAGCAATTCTATGATTCTATGATCACCAGGTCCAACTCAAACCCATTCCTGTGACCATCCAGACCATGTCCCTCAGTGTGACATCTACCCTTTTCTTGAACACCTCCAGGGATGATGACTCTACCACCCCCCCGGGAACCTGTGTCAATGTCCCACCCCTCTCATAGCGTGACTAGGGGAGTTTTACATGTTTGTCTGTTTGTTTTCCAATGTTTCCAGCAGATCTACAGGAACTGTTCCCAGATCTCTGCTGCCAGTGGGCTGTCCTCTGCCAAGACAGGCTCCTGTCCCTTCAGCTGCTCCCACATGCTCCTCCCTGCCGTCTTCCTCATCTCCTTTGCTGCCCTGGTGGCCTGCCTGTGTCACAACCCCCTCTACATGATGGTGTTACGGTGAGCCCTGGGCAGGGGGGTTAGTGGGGCAACAAGTTTGAGCTGCATAAAAGATCTGAGGAGGACACTTGTTTACCAAGTGATCAAGTTTTGCAGGTTTCTCTTTCATCAGAAGCAGGAGGGTGTGAGGAAGCAGGAACCCCCCTGTTTTAATGCTTTGAGTGCTCTTGCTGAAGAGCAACTCCTTCCTTCCCACCCCTGGCTGTGAAGTGGAGCAATTCCCTGAACAGTAGAATGTTTCCTATTTCAGCACTGTTCTTCCTTGCATTTTGTGTCAGGGTGAATGGAGCAGAGCCTTACTTAAGAACAAAACCCTATGCTGTAGCATCCCTACAAATTTTCACCCCAGATCCCATCAGATATCCCGGCAGCTCTCCCTGGTGCAGACCTGAGCTCCTCCTAATCCTCATGGGGCCATTCAACCTCTGTTCTCCATTCCAAACTGGAAAAACTGGGGATTAATCGGGTCTGTGGCTATGAACCTGACACTGAAACCAGAAGAGCACTGCTGCCACCAGCTCTGATCTCACGTGGCTTCTCCATTGCAGGGTGGTGAACCAGGATGAGAAGTCATTTGCCATTGGGGTCCAGTTCTTGCTGATGAGGTTGCTGGGTGAGTGACTGCCTCCTGATAAGGCTGAGGGGTGACAGGGCCCTCTGAGGCTTGCTAGAGGCACAGGACCTCCTGGAAGGCAGCAGGTGGGCAGAGAGCCTGACCTGGTCCTTTCTTCTCCAAAGCCTGGCTGCCGGCTCCAGCCATGTTTGGTGCCCTCATCGACTCCTCCTGCATCTACTGGCAGAAACAGTGCTCACAGCGTCGCTTCTGCGCCTACTACAACAACGACTTCTTTCGCAACAGGTACCTGTCCCCAGCTGTGGCACCTGGAGCTGCCATGGGGACAGTCCCCAAAGCTGGCCTCCGGGTCCGCCTCCAGATAGGGCATCTCCCTCCTCTTCTCTTTACAGATACCTGGGGCTGCAGATGGGATACAAAGTGGTGGGCACTATCCTGCTTGCGCTCATTGGCTGGAAGGTGAAGAGGAGCAAGGAGTACAACGTGCAGGAGAAGGCGGCCGGCCTGGTGTAACTGCACAAAGACTGACTGCACTTCCTTTCCCCACCACCAGCACTTTGCCATTTGGGGAATTTGGTTGATTTCTCGTTCTTATGTAATGGAGCAACTTCAACATAGCAGCTCCTCCCTCTCCTTGTGACAACCCAGCCTGGGGAGAGGGCATCTCTGTGCTCCCAGGAAAAGGACAAACCCCACTGGTCCCATCTTCGGATGCAGCCTTGGACACACTGGGGACCAACTCCCCCAGGTGAGTCATCCAAGACTCACCCATTGCTTTGCACTCCCAGGAAGCAGAAGGCAGATGGGGGCTGTGTTCTAGTTGGACCCACATACATGGATGCAAGCACTGGTCCTGCTCCACTGTGACTCTTCCAGCCAGGTGATGCCCTCCAGGCAGGATAGGAGCAAGCAAGATTGCTGCCCAGTCCTGGTGGCTTCCCTGTCTGCTCCCACCCATCCCTCTTGCACAGGTCAGCGTGGACATGAAGAGTCATCACTTGTGGTTTAGTACAGAACATTTTGGAATGGGTTTGACAGTTGTGTTTTTTTTTTTAATAAAGGTCAATTTTCCACACAGTGCATCAGTCACCTCTACCCTGTTCAGAGCTATCCGTACAGGCAGGTGAGGAGGGATATGGGGCTTCTGTCACAAAGGGATGGAGCTGAGTTGGGAAAATAGAGCCTGGTCTGGAGGGCTGAACAGGGTCCGGGCAATGAAGCTAATGTGGAGAGATGGAGGGAAGCTGCAGCAAGACAGGGTGGGGAGGGATGGAGCCATGCAAGGGAAGCTCAGCCTATGCCACATAGCCCCTGTCTCCACTAAGAAGAGTCAAGGCAGGGGTTAAGAGAGAATGACCAAACCACGACTTGAAAAGAAACATTTATTCAAATGCTTTATTACAGAAATATTTTTCAAAAAGAATAACTTAAAACCAAACAGGGCCTTATGCTACTTTATCCCACCAGAGGGCAATGTTCACTCTCTGCTTTTGAAGGAGGTAGGTCTTAGCAAGCAGAACTACCACTCAAGCAAAAAGCAATATTCTCCAGCAAAGGGAGTTCAAGCACAATAAACACACTTCAGCAATGCTTTGGCTGCAGCAAATTCCAAAAATGTAACACACTCCCTAAATATAATCCTTCCCCCCTCCTCTGTGGGACAGCACAGCTCCCAGCTTTTCTTTAGAGCTCCACTGTGAGCACAGGTCTTGGCTGAAGCCTGTTTTTGTTCCTCCCATCACTACTAACATTTGGCAATATGACAAGGAGTCCAAGGATGCACAGAAAGAACATAACAGATCAGATGAGCCATTAAGCATGCACTAAACCAGACAGAAACCCACAAAGGACAGAAAAGGTCCACTAGGAGCCATAAACTTGCTCCTTGCCTAGAACTAAACAGAAAACAATAAAACTAGAGGGAAAAACCTTCAATGCAGTAGGACCTTGCAGTTCCCAGCACTGAATCCTGGTGAATAATCCTCCTCACAGAAATGCTGTGTGGAGCCAGCATCCATCCCACCAGAGCATCACGCTGCTGGGCAGGGCAACTGCCACGTGTCTTAAGGATGTTGTTCTGAAAGGAAAAAACTGAAGCACAGGGTCTCATCTCCCACCTGACCAGTGCAGATGCTACTGCAAGTTCTCACTTTACACAACCGATGTTCCTGGCTACAGCAAAGAAAAAGGAAAGCAAAGGTCCTTTGGAAAGTTCAGGTCTAAGGTATACTGAATCAGACCCCACTACTGTCTCAACAAGCCTCAGAGCAGCCAGCTGAGCCTCTCCAAGAGCTACAGCAATAGGCATTCCCTGAAGATTAACTGATGAGATCAGACACAGCAGCAGCTTTGGCTTCAACCACCACAAACAAACACTGGGAAAAGCTCGCATGTTCTCCACTGAGCATCTTCCTCATAAGGAAGAATCATGCTCACACTAATGTGCTATCAGCTCACCTTCCTCTCTTCATTTTGCTGCAATTGCTATGATGAAAAACACAAAAAGGTCTCTTTATTGTAAACACTGGGGAGGAGGCAGATGGGAGACAGAACAGCAAGTGTCTGGCACAACAGATCTAACTCCTAACATACATATGAATCCAAAAATATGCCACTTTCATTGGTTCAAGCTAGGACCATTCTGTAACTGTCATTCACAGAGTGTGCTTACACAGCCTGTTGGAGAAGAGCCTTAAGTACAGGAAGAGGAACAGGGTAAAACAAGCTTTCAAGACATAGCCCTGACAGAAAGAAAAACTCCCAAGAACTGTCCAGCACAAGGAATCAACCAGAGATATAGGCACCACAGCCAGACACAAGCACTGCACAGTGACAGGGACAGACCAACCAGCTTGCCTTTGAAATTTAACAAGTCCCTCAAGTTCCACAAAAACGGGACTACACCAGTCTGGAAGAATAAGGAGATAAGAAGACAAAAGGATAACAGCTTTTTACATTCACCCCAACGACTGACCAATGGAGAGAATCTGTGCACTTTGCCAGGGCAGCATTCCCAAGCAGCTAGAGGCTGCAAAAAGAAGTCAGAATTGGGAGGTGATCTCCATGAAGAAACAGCAATGCAATGCCAAAGCAAAGCAAAAAAGGACAGGCTACAGTTTCTAGACTCACCTGGCAGTGCATTCCTTCCTAAGTTGACTGGCAGCTGGACAATGAAAATGCAAAAGATTTCAGGGAAACACAGAAGCCTATTGGGTCAGCAACACAGGAAAAAAAGTAGAGGAGAGAGGAAGAAAAGGTGGTCCTGTGACAGAGACAGAAGAAATCACACCGGTAAACGTTATATGCTCCCAAGCAGAGGAAGACAATGCAATGCTTTTCCAGCTTTCAGCTTCTCCTTTGGTAAGATCCGAGTACTTCAAACCATCTATTTTCTTTCACTCCCCAGATGTGTCCCCCCACCTCCTCAGGTCTCTCCCTCTCACACTGCCCTTCTCTGTTCAGGCAATCTTGGCCAGCCATTTCTCAAGGTCCTCAAAGTCAGCATCTCCCTCCTCTCCCTTGCTGCCACGAGCACTGCACTCCACAAACTCCACCTTCATGGGCAGCTGAGAGAAGTCAAAGTCTTTGCCCTTCTTCCCCAGCTGAGCAGGGCCCCCAGTGGCTGATGCATCCAGACTGGTGGGGGCTGCAGAGCGGGTCACTCGTAAGGTGTTACTGCAGAAAGAGAAAGGAGAAGATCAGGAACTGTGAAATAGCAAAATGACACCTACATCATAACCACTGAGATGCTTTGTTTTCAGCTGTCAGCAGGACATCAGCAACACCAGGGACAGAAGGCCCCAGAGGCATACCCATGTCTCTGCCCCACGAGGCACAGGCAGGGACAGGCACTTTGTCCACTTGTAAACAGCTGCTGCAAGGCACAACTGAGAGAGGCTCAAGAGAGAAAGACAGATCGTGTCTGAATGATGTGAAAGAAGCAGAGCTTCTAAAGAGGCAGAGGCACTTTCTATTGGTAGGGAATGAACCCAAGGCTGTGAGAGCTGCTTGTCTGACTGAAGGTGCCAATAGCTAAAAGGATGTTTAGCCCACAGAGCTCAAAATCTGCACTGTTCTGACAGGTTAACTGGGAAAAGAGGCACCCATGACATCAGGGATCATGCATATCTTCACCCCATAGCCACCTGAATGTGCCAAATACTTTTGGAGATTGAGAGGTGGATCAAGCCTCCCCAGTGCTCCAGTGAGCAGTGCCTGACCAAGGATCCCAGGCTGCAGCACTGCTGCTGTTTCTACCCTTCATCTGTGGCAGCATCTCAGCAACCTGCCACTCATATGGAGGGAGGAAAAACCTCACTGTTCACACTCAAACATCCTGCTCCCACAAAGTACAGACGACAGGCAGCATAAGGACAAACAGCCTGAAAAGGGAAGTGAGGCACTGCAGTCTGACTGCTTCTAGTGTTCTAAAAGCCAAGCCAGGGAAGTCAAGTCGCATCAGGCACAGATGCAAACAGCAATCTCTACCCAGGACTCAGCCTTGCAGAAGGGAAGGTCAGGCACTCAGCAGTGAAAATGCAACAGTACAAATCACCCTGCTGCCACCCACTGGCCAGAGAGGCTAGCAACAGGACAGCTGCATCCCAGGAACACTTGCTTGTTTGGACACCAAAGAGCTACAAACGAACCATGGGGCAGCAGCTTTTATCAAACTAGGGCATTGATTCTCCACACTACAGCTTCAAGGAAGCAATACACTACCTATCTTCTTTTTTGTCAAGCCAAAAACATTACTAGACCTTAGTGCTTTAGCAAGGACAATCTTCCCTCATCCTGATTACACCTACACGAACAAAACAGGCTTCTCTTTTTATTCAGTGAACACAGATGTGCTCAAAGGACCCACTGAACATGGGCAGAAGAGACAGAAAGGAGAAGACAGAAGAAGCTCAGAGGACTTAAGATCCGATTTCACACTTACAGCTCTTTCTCCAGCTGCTGTTGAATAAGTTTTGCAGATTTTGCCATTGTGACATCTAGAGAGAAAACAGAAAAGAAAATAATTAGCTCTTTGGTATTATGTCAGAATCTGCTTCTAGAGGTACAAGTATGACCATATCACCCTGTCATAAGACTTAATGGCACAACAGCAATAGAGTAAGTGCTAGGATAAGGGACAGAAGAGCTTTAGATCTGTGGGCACGAACAAGAGCAATCCCAGAAACTGATTTAAGGCAGGGAATTAAGTTCTTCTCAGAGTCTGGAAACAGGGCAGTAAATCACTTCAAACAAAGCTCAGCATGCTCACCTATCCTGGCATTACAGAGCTCAGCACAGTGCTTTCTAAAACTTAAAGGTCCCAAGACATTCCTATGATACTGCAAGGAAAAAAAAACCTAGAAAACCAAAGCTGGCTCTGGCAGAAAGTTTCAAATTGTCCTACAGGGATCCATACCTGTGCAGGAAAAGCTGTAGAGACTGGCCTCTTAAGCCTGTCTAAAGAGCTCTAGCTCTCCAAGTGGTGTTTTGCTGCAAAGCTATTCTTCCAAAGAATTCGTCTAATGGCTGCTCGACACGTTCTTGCTGAGTAGTCTGAGTCTACAACTAACTTTCTGCCTTCATTTTGCTGAAACCCTGACTCCTACGAAATTCACCATGCGTGGTGTAACACTACAATGCGAGAGAAAACACAGCAATGACAGCAGAGTAGCAGAGTCCCAGGCTTCAGTAAGTGAAGATAAGCCCAAGTGCAGCAGCTGTAGATACAGAAACAAAGGAAAAAAGCTGCTTACTTTCAGAAGGCCTCAGGTAGGCAGGGATCTCCAGTGAGATACCCTCACCTCCTATACCAACCCTTAAATGAGGTCTGGGAGGGGGTGCATCCTGGCTCCACCCCTTTCAGTCACTCAGGTACATTGCATGCACCTGAGCTCCCCTGGGTTGGCCCTGCCTTCCACCAGGTGCTCAATCACTGCTTCAGGCCATGACTTAGCATTTCTGCTACACAGGGCATTAACCCTAATAATCATTCGAGGACTGAATCACCACTCCCACCTGCAGGGTAGCACTCAATACCTTGTTTATTGCAAGCGATCAGCAGTGCGGGTGCATTTTTGAGAACAGTGCTGTCAACCAGGACCTGGTACAGGAACTCAGCCACATCCTTCACCTCCCGCTGGAAGGCTACGCTGTCCACCACAAACACAATGGCCCTGAGAAAAAGAACACACATAGAACATGAACCTCTGTAACACAAAAAGCAGGTTAATGCATGGGGACTGAAATACATCTTGTATTGATATCCAGCACAAAACCTGATCCTCTCTGTGTCAAAGTCATACCACATGTCCTAAGCCTCCCCACTGCATTACCTCCTGGAGCACTATGAAGTAGGCAAGCAGAACACTATGCCCCAGCACCACAAGGCAGTGCTCTGACTCCCAGGGCACACACAGCACAACCCCTACCTGGCTCACTGCACCCTCACGTGTCTCATCCTTGGTACTAACATCACCTGGCCCCACCACCACCTCTGTCCATCTCCACGTTACCTGGCTGCAGCCTTGAACCTCTCCAAAAACTGAAGCCGTAAGCTTTCGTGGCCTGGGAGGTCGATTAAAGTCACATTAGTGCCCTGGGAACAGAAGAGAGGAGGTGTTACCAACATTACACCAGGAATAATGGCAATCACACCCTGCAGAAAACCAATCTGGGAGTAGATTCCAGTTAGTTTGTGCCAGAGCAGAAGCACATGACCACACAAGACAGAAGTGTGTAATCCACCTCAGGATGCAGTCTCTCCACCACCCCCAAAAATTCTGACAGGCAAAAGAAATTGCTGAGGAACATCACTCACAGCCAGGATTCCAAAAGGACAGCCAACACCAGCAAACCATGCAGCAGAGCTGACAGAACAGAGCACAATCACAGAGAAAAGAGCATGCTCAGCCCACTTCTCTCCTCCCTATGACTACCAACCACATCACAGTGTGAGTGACAAATCTTCGTTAGTTCCTTGATCATCACACCAGCAGATTTACTCTGTCTCTCTTAGTAAGTATATCTCTGCACAGCAAAATCACAAACTCCTGTTCTGCAAACCCCTGATGCAGAATAATAAACCCACAACCTCTGAATGTGAATTTATCTGAATTTAAGCCGCAAGTCAACCTAAATACACAAAACTTTGCTGGGATCAACACAAGAACAGCCTTGCAAGATGCTCTCTGAATCAAAAGCAGCAAATATTTCTCTTTCCACAGGCAACTAGACAGACTAAGCAGTGACATTAAAGAGAACAAATGCCTCTCACACGCTCTTAATCAAGATGTAGCCACTGAGGGCTACATCAGCATTCTCAGGATAACACCTGTTGTTATTGAGAGGGAAGATAATGTTTCTTAAGACCCTGCCTTTTGGGCTGCTTTTGTGTTTCAACAGAAACTTTCAACCAGAAAAGCAGCAGCCTGTCACAGCACCCCAGCACTTCTCCCTCAAAATACCTCCTGTCTGCTGAGTCCCAGAGACACTAAAAAAGAACTCTGCAGTCCTTCTGACTGCTATTAATCTCTTGCTCTTACTATCTTTAATAAACATGGCCAGAGAAAAGGCAGAAAACCATCCTCTACTTTCACAGTTCACCAACAGCCACCATGCTGCCACCTCGTGCTTCACTGCCACGTGTGCACCCGGCAAGAAACAGAAATGCTTCTGAAACTAAAATGATCACCACAAACCAAAAATAACCCAGGATCTGAAAGTAAAACCCCCCTGGGGACCAAATGAAGCTCTGCTGGAGACTCTTTCCTACACAAACCTACTTTCTACTCCAAGTCAGACACTCTCCCCGTGCATTAGCAGAAAGTTGTACCACAGGGGCGGAGCATGGGCTGTTTCCCAGCTGGGAGCCTGCAAAGCACAGGAGGCATGAATGCCAATCCCATCGGCACTGGGAGCCTCAGGGCAGAACGCCAGTGGCATCCAACACCTGAAGCACTGTGCACCGCTGCAGCCGCCTGCTCACCTTGTCGTTGCTCACTCTGTAAACGGCAGAGCTGTCGGTTATGGAGGTCTGCGTATCTCGGTATCTGCCCGTCAACAGCTGCACGGGGGAAAACAATACCAACAATAAAGCCAAACGTTTGCACATGAAGGGTCGCGAACTGAGCACGCGGCCGAACGGAGCACTCACCCGGGCGAACAGCAGCGTCTTCCCCGCGTCGCAGAGGCCCAGCAGCAGCACGGCCCTGCGGGTGCTCCTTGCGCCCTGCGCGAGCCTCCAGAGCACTGCGGGAGAGAGGAGAAAGCGCCTGAGCCCCCGCCGCCTCCCGCTGCCGCCTTCCCCCGGCAGCTCCCGCCCCGGACCGCGACTCACGGAACGTGAGGGCGACGACGAGCAACGCCAGAAGGACAGAGAGAGAGGCAGGGCCAGGCGACTGCAGCTCCCGCCGGAGCGAGTCCAGATACGGCTCCACGGCGCCCGCCATCACTGCCCGCACGCACACGTCTGCTTCCGGCCGCGCCGCACCACTTCCGTTTTCGTCACATTACTTCCGGTCACTCCCCTTGTCGCTGTGCCGCGGGGTGTGCTGGGAGTTGTAGTCCGTCAGGAGAAGGAGCGAGCATGGGAAGGAAGAGTCCTCTGTGGGGCACGGCAATAAGCATCCAACGTTTGTTGGAACACTAAGGCCCCGTGGCTTGGCTGATGGGCGGCGCTGAGCTCTGTGTTGAGGGAACGGCGTGGGGCTGTGTTGGGGAGGGGCAGCTGGGGGTCAGGGAGAGGTTCTGCATCACAGGGCGGTGGGCACGGCCGTAATGCCGGAGCTCAGGGAGTGCTGGGACACCGCTCTGAGACATTGGGTTTGGGTGGTGCTGTGTGGGGCCGGGGGTTGGAGGTGATGATCCTTGTGGGTCCAACTCGGGGTATTCTATGACTGTATGACTCTCCTCAACAATACGTACTGCAGTTTTAAGAGTACTGCTTGATGGAAATAACTGCTTCTGCACCATTCATATCCCACCAGTTGAGATATGAGGTGATTTACACTCACACTTTCCACTATATTTGTGTGGGCTTTTTGTTGTTGTTTATCCTCTCCACCCTTCAGCTTCCCTCATAAAAACACCCTCTCTCTTCCCCATATCCCAACCACAATGGGCAGCTGTCTATTGCTGGGGAGGCAATGGGATAATCTGGGTGAAGCGAAAGCACAGATAATACAAAACACCTGTTAATCAGGATCTAGGGCATATGTAATCCATTTTGCTTTGGAAAATATTGAACTGGATTTCTCTCATGGGCAGCAGTAGCCAAGTTGGTGCCTGGCACTGGCCTGCAGCAAGGGGTGCTGGGGAAGGAATGTGCTTAACGACTCTTGAAAAATCTCAGGAAACCCATTTAGATGTTGAGATTTTATTTCTTGCTGTGGCAGTAGCAAAGAAGCCACATTCAGAGTGACGAGGAAGGGCAGAGGAAGCAGCAATGGCAGAGGGCCCTCTGCACATCAGTGTTCCGTGCGGGGGGCACGAGAGGAGTCATGGCGCGAAGTTTCCTCCCCCTTCAGAAAGGGCCCTTCCCTCCCTTTACTTGCCCTCAAGGAAGCTGCACATCTGGAGGATATCTGGAAAGGAAAAGGACAGGGAAAAGTTCAGACCTCACGCTGAAACAGAAAATGCAACGCACTCCTGTCCCACCAGCACGCACCCAACCATGCCAACATTGTCACAGCATCCCGCCAGAAGTGCACCTTAACCACTGATGACACTGAGTGCACACTGACAGGACACGGTGGGTTATTATTATACTACTTCTCAGATTGCCTGTTTTCTAAGGGCAAGTAAAAATCTTTCATTCCCATTGATCCCAGAGCAACGCACTTCCAAACTGGCTTCAGTTTGCTCAAGAAACTCTGGGAAAACTATAAAGACAGCTTCATGAGTTGTCCTCTTTTTTCTTGTAAGAAATGAAATGGGCAGCAACAGGAATGACTGTCCACATCTCTGAGACTAAGCACTGCAATTAACTGACTTTTTTTGAGGCCGTTACATTTACCTGATGGGTTGCAGGTTTTGAGGCTGGAAATCACAGTATAAAATTTATCTCCAAGGAACTCCTTGTATGTTGTTCCTTCTCGGACTTTAAACAGGCACTTGGTTAAGTCTTTAAACAGAAGATCTTTGTTTTGAGACTCAAACATCATGAACTTGCTTTTCTCGCTTCCATTTACTCCAAACCGTTTCTGAAATAAAGTCACAAAGAGGTAAGTGTATGTAAAAAGTAGAAAGAAAGCAAGATTCAGCTTGTACAAGCCTCTCAGTAGCAGTTCTTCACCATGAAGAGCTCACCATCATGGGGAGCCGTTCTACCTGCCTGTAGGAACAGTTCGGGAGGGACGGAGGAAGGGGAAGCTTAAGGGATGAGGCTCTGACCCCGTATCAGTAAGTCAAAACCTTCCACATTTTGCTGACTTGGTGAAATGCAGAGCATCACTGCTCTGAAAACATCAACACACGATGTAAAAACCGCCCCAGAACATTTCTTCCACTGTCAGGCCCACCAACCTCCTGTCTCTCCAGCAGATCACGGATTTTGTTTGCTTTCTCTGGGCGCACGACCACAGCGTGGGTAGGAACTTCAGCCAGGTTGCATTCCCTGTAATCCATGACGTTTGCCCGTCTCCCGTCGGTGCACAGCAACTCAAAGTCATCCATTTGCAGATTCTTGGCCCAATCAGCTTTGTTTTTGCCTATGAAGGGAATTGATTTGGAGGTTCAGAGATCTTGTGTAGCAGAAGCACAGTCACACCAACAGCAACCAGCAGAGTGTTTGTCCCTGCATTGATGTGCACTGACCCTTGGATACCCTGCGTGTACTGAAGGGGATGCAAGTAAAACTCAGGAGCAGTCAGTGGGCTGAATCAAACTCTGAGAGCGGGCTGGCAGGTTGTCACATCTTTTTCCATGCATTCTTTCCCCCACAGGCTTTGAAAACTCCAGCCACTGCTTTCAGAAATAGGACCTGAACTTTTCAATTTCAGGCAAGCAGGGAGCTAGAATACTCTGCAGTGGTGCTGAGGCAGGCAGCTGTGGTTAATAGGCCACTGGAATAAATGTATATTCGAAATGTATATCTCAAATGAATGCTTTGGGAACAGAAAGTATGCAGACTGGGGGAGGCAGCCCACCAAGCCCCATGCAATAGGATAACCACGTACCGCCAGTGTTTTCCTCAACGGTGGAATGCTGAACAAAGGCCACATCACCCTTCTCGACCAGACACCTGCAGAGTACAAGGAGAGGAGGTGCACATTTCAGTAGCCATCTAAATGCCAAACTTGCATCAAAGTGACTCCAGCCCCGCAGCAGGATCTCTCTGCTATTAGACGCAACTGAAACAAGCTTCATTCCCTTTCTAAATCCATGCCCAGCCTGAATTACCTAGGCTTGAGCTGTTACTGTGTCAGTACAGGGGAGACAGAACCAGGGCTGACCTCTGGCCCCTTCTTTTTTTAGTGGGCTGAGCACTACCTGAGCATCACCCCCACCTACCGTAAAGCTCCGGTATATCCAAAGTATTTCTCGTGGCTGCTGGCGACGCACCTCTCCGGTGGGATTCCCCCTGAGCCCTGGCACAGCTGGCAGAGGCGGGAGTTAGGAGGGGACCCAGGAGCACAGCCCTCGCTGAAGTATTCATCTGAGGGCAGGAATAGGAGAAATTCACTTTCCCTACTCTGAAAAACAGGGGTTTCTTTTCGCAACACGTGACGGGCAGGCACAACCGTGTTTGGCAGGAATATGAGAGCTCAGGGGGAGGAGGGGACTGTAGAAAAAGCAGAAAGGAGGTTGGAGTGGCTGCATAAAGCTTACAAACACCAGCAGGTCCCTGAGGTTACGTTTCCCATTAATAATTGTATGTTTATTTTTCCTTGGTTCATAATTCCACGTTATTTTTGTTGGACTGTAATTCTCAGTGATCGGAAGTTGGACGTAGAAGTTGAGCTGCAGACTTTTAACCCACCGTTCTCAAGGGAGTCAGATCAGACCCTTGAAGATTCTTGAGCTGAAATCAGCCTCTGTCCCCTGCTCCCAGCCCTTGAGGGACTCGTAAATCCATCCTTCACCCCCACCCTGTGCTTTGCACAAGGAGCAGCCTGTCCTCCCTCTTGGGGAATGCTTTTTTGGGCTGCCAAAAGGGGAAAGGGAGAGATGTGAAAAGAAAGCGAAGTCCCCCAAAGCAGCTGATATGCTGCATCCTGCTTGCAAGCAGTCACCAACAGCCTGAAACTTTGCTCAGTGAAGTCTTAAGTAACAGACTCATTTCATTTTCCACCTCCAAGTGAGAGTCTTTGGGGCACGAGAAGCTTTGAAAGTCAGAGGATGCGTGGCAAAACACTTTTCCTCACGGATTTCCATCTCAGACAAGCAGATGCACAACCTGACTCACCGAAATTGCAGGTCCCTGTTCTGTTGTGAATCAAGCCCATGGGGATGACCCAGCCAGCAGTCCTCCCCACAGCGGTGTGGCACGATTTCTTGCCCTTCAGATTGTTCCAGTTGACGTTGCTGTCTTTCCTCGCGACAGCCACAGCAAAGTATGATGCTTTTGGAAGAAAGATGGAGGAGAATTAAGGCCTGACCCCAGCGTCCCACTGCTCTCCCTTAGCAGAGCGTCGGCAGAGGGCATCTACGTGCAGCATAGCAGAAATATTTTGCGCTTATTAAGGACTAGCCATGCAGCAACAAGAGAATGGTTTGCAGATGTGATGCATCTACTCCCACAGCACTCCTGGGTAATTATTATCGCTGTCACTTCTCCCCCGCTAAAACTCTGGCACTTGGGTCTGCAAGAAGGCTGTAGCAAGATATATATAATGCACGCCTCTCAAATTCATATCTGCCTTTTAGCAAAGGATGAAATCTTCCCTCTCCTTGGTTTCTATTTCTATAAAAAGCAATCCCCTATGGCTTCAGCCCAGACCCCCTTCTCCTTTTGCAGCCCTAGCTACGTCATTGTGTGGCCATGCTCCAGAGAGCCTCAACTCCACATAAATCTCTGCAGCTACCGGATGCTTTGCTTTGATCAGCAGACCCAGAATTTCCATGTGAGTGTTAAATTTACCACCCAGATTTTTAACATCAACACTGCACACAGTGGTTCTTACAAGACTCTATGTAGAGACTTGGCTCCGTATTCTCAACTCGTGACTGCACGTGTATTTTCCTACTCCTATCCGAAAGGACTATTTCCTGCTCCTCTGTTGGGAGTAATTACCTGGTCGTTCATCTGTTTTGCTGCATTGGCTTTCATCTGTGGGAGGGAAAAAGAAGATATTAGACAAAAGAAACATAAAATCCCAAACTGAATCAAGCTCACTAATTGCTTAGGTGGCTTTTAAGGTAGTATCAAGTGCATCAAACAGAATGAAGAGCAGCTGGGATGCAGCACCAAGGCTGCTTTCTGGATTTCAGAATAAAAGCAGTGCTTTTGCATCAGCCCTGTCCCCCCTGCAGGGCTGCACTCACCGTCATATCGTTCTGCCATCACTGGCACCAGGCCACAGACACCAGCAGTATAGACCAGACCTCCATCAAGGGCAACAGCATCTGCTTCACCTTTCTGCAACAAAAACCGCACAGCGATGAAATGACACTGTATTTATTTCCCCCCAAGGACACTGTATTTCCCCCAAAACAGCCCTTTTCAGAAGCTGGATCATAAAAGGAGTACTTGGTGGGAGGAAGACAGGCTGAGGGCAAGAGGCTCAAGAAGCCATTCTTTGCATACAGACAGATGAGTTCTGCCTCATGCGACGAGAGGGAGAACTTTGGAGGACTTGCCAGGCTCAACCCATCAGACCATATCTCCACTTGGCAGAGACAAGGCGTTAGAGCCCTGCTGGGCAGCATCATCTGGGAAAGGGACATGCCAGCTGCAGGAGATTTCCCTCCTGGGATCCCGCAGCCCTATTTGTTCTTCAGTCAAGGCACATCTGACCCAAGCAAGTCAGTCTTAATAACCTTTCTCAGCTAATTATTCTTTTAAAAACCTTGGCCAATACAACCGTTTCGTTTTTATGTGAGCTTAAAATCTCTTTCTCGCTTTCTTCTTTTTATATTTTACCATAGTTACCTTCCTTTTCCAAGTGAAATGTCGCTTCTCACCAGAAGGGAGACACCAAAAAAGAACACTTTCAGAAATGTAAGTCCCTGAAAAGCTCATCGAGCCCTTTCCCCACGATGAGGTTGGTTTCTGCCTTCTGGTATTTCTCACAAAGTCTCCTACATTTGCAGACTCCAGCCCCACATCTATTCCCAAGCTGAAAAAGGTAGTGCCACTCTCCATCTGAAAGGAACCCAGGCTGAAGGAAAGGAAAAAAGCCATACCATGATCTTAATGATGCAGTCCTTTGTCTCATCTACCACGGTGCACTCCACGTCCCCGTTGCTCACCACACTCCAGCGGTCACACTTGCTCTTCTCATCCTTGCCTACTGCACACCATTGGATCCTGTTTTCTCTGGGGCTGGGAGTCAGCTGATCTGTAAGGCCAGCCAGGAAGAAATAGTCAGTCCAGAGCTCTGGGGAACCACAGATCAGGTGGGCATGGGGGTGAGAGGGGCTCTGCCCTGAAACCTTTTGTGCACATGAACAAGAGCATCTGACCTAAGAGCCTCAAGATGGGGACCAGAGATGGAGAAGCACAACCTATATTTCTGTGAGGCAGCACTTGGAATAACCTGTTCTGATGCTACGTTAAGTCCATGCATCTCCTTCCACAAACACCAAAGTAGCTGACCTTATAACAGCAATCTCTGCCAAACTATGGATTTTAAGTGGCTTTCAGAGGTCCTTTGTGGGACCTCTGACTCAGAAAACCAGATTGGAAATGTGTGATGAGCCCAGATGGATGCAAAGTACCCTGCTGCTCTCATATGGTCAATTCTGGGATTGACGTGTTGGAATGTTCCTTCTGATCCTGTGCTTTTACATCCCAGAAGCAGCTATTCTGAGCAGCAGTTCTGAGCATGCCAATTCCCTTCCACCCACACAAGCCAGTACCTTTCACAGGAAATACTTCATGCAGAATACTCTCTAGACTTGAAAAAGGCCATTCCCACCTTTCCGCATGCTCTGGATGGCACTGTAGTACTCAAAGCCCAGGTAGAGCTGGGAATCCATCAGCGAGGGGACGCGCTTCAGCATTATGGCAGAGTCTTTGAAAAGCAAGTCTTTGAGGACCGGGTCCTTCTTTCCAGGTGGCCCAAAGAGGTGGAAGTCACTCTTGGTGTCCACGCCAAAGTCGCTCTGCCAACGGAGAAAAAGAATCAGCCAATAGCACTCCAGAGCACTTGTGAAGTGGGAAAGAGCAAGCAAAACCAGGGGGCAGGGGAAGGGGGTCCAGGGGAAGGAAAGCAGAGCTGGAGGATACCTGTGCTTTCGAGAGGAAGCTCCAGATATCTTCAACCTTGCTGTCATCCCGAGCCACGACGGCGTGAGCAGCCACTCTGGCCCAGTTACAGGTCTTGTAGTTGTCCACAGGCTGCCGGCTGCCATCCAGGCACAGCAGCTCGTACTCATCCTTCTGATCCGGGGCATTTTCTGGAGTGAGGGAAGAACCACGAGTTGCATCTCCACCAAAATACACAAATACACACACAAAAAACCCAGCCTGGGGCAGCATCGTAATGGATTTATTCCTGCTGAAGGCAGGAGAGACAAGCTGCACACTGCTCTTTGCAATGGCAATAAACCTCCAAGGATGGAGGCTGCACAGACTTCTCCAGACTGACAGAGCCCAGTGGCAGTGCTATAGCTACCTCTATAACGTGGCACCAACAGTAACTTTTGAATTTAAATCCAGCAGGTTTTCCTTCTCCAAGGAAGAATCCCAAAGAAGAAATGGAGCCCACCTCAATCATGTCTTTTAGCAACTAGGATGGGTTCGTCCAGTAACACATCCAGTGGGTCAAATACGAACAGGTTGGAGGTTTTGGACTAACTAAGGTTTGCACAATGCAGACTAATGCCAGGATGGAGGGGCAGCAAGAGGTCAGGCAGGAAAGGAGAGAAACCAGTGATTTGCAGGCCTACCATTAACAGTTGTGTGCTTCACAAAAGCCACGTCTCCTTTTCCGTCTTTCAAACAACTGTGGGTGGAGGAAGCAGGAGAGATGTTAAAAAACCAACAACGAACAGACATTGTGGCTTCCTAGCTCCTGTTTCAGTAAATTGCTTTGGCTAGAGCTGCAGTCATAGAACAGTAAGCAGCCTTCCCCAAAAATCTATGCTGGCAGAGAAGTAAATATAACGGCAGAGAAGTGTTCCTCAGGAAACCCAGTTAGACTTGGCACAGTGCTACTGCTGCACACTCCTAAGTCTGTGCAAAATAGAACTGCTGAGCTCCCACTCTCGTCTTAATGCCTGCCAGTCATTACTAATTGGACTGCTAAATACCAGCAGTCCCAGCTGTTTCCAGCCCTGGTTACAACACAGCATTGCCTGTCATAACAGAAAAAAAAAACCCGTTCACTCACTGGAAAGCTCCAGAATATCCAGAATAAGGTGCATTGCGGGCACACTTGGTTTTGGGGTCTCCTTTGCACTGACGGCACAGTTTTTGCTCGATGGTGGCACCGGGCACGCAGCTGGCAGAGAAAAACTTGGCCACCGCTGTGGATGAGAAACACACAATAATTACCTTAAAACTCACATCCACAACGACCTGGGAGGGGAAGACATCCAGTAAATGGCTTGGCTGCTCTGCGAGCTGCCTCTGAACTTCTGCAGAAGATCCAGCAACACTGCTGCTTCCAGCTTACCACCACCCCCAGGCTACCATCAACCCATTTCTCTTGCTTTACCTTGTTCCACTGAGCCCGATTCTATGCCTTCCCACTCAATGGCCCCCCGGTGGATGAGTGTCCCAATGGGGATGTTCCAGCCCGCAGACCTGCCCAGCCCCGTGTGGCAGGAGGTCTTGCCCTGCAAGTCGTTCACGGTGAATTCGGTTCCTTTTTTCACAACGGCCACAGCATAGTAGCTGGTTGTGGAGCCTGCAGTGGAGGAAGGAAGAAGAAAACGATCAAAAAGCAAGAATTTGGAACATTTCAAGTCCTGGCAAAGCCCTGGGTTCAGAGAATGAAGAGCTGCACTTCCAAGTAACGCTCATGTTCTGCATGTATTCCCAGCTCGTGGTACGAGTAATGCTCATGGTCTGCATGTATTCCCAGCTGCAATGCCAACACGGAACCAGAGCTGCATGTTGCAACATGTAATAAAAAGTGGCCTGAAAATGCTATGCCATGCAAAATGCCATGTCACTGCACATACATCAGGCTGTGAGACCTCAACAGTTCTTTCAGCAACTCTTTGGTAGGTCTTGCCTCAAACAGTGCTGACCACTAAAGCAAGCATGCAAGTCTTATAGTGATAGGACAAGGGGGAATGGTTTTAAACTAAGACAGGGGAGATTTAGGTGAGATATTAGGAAGAAGATTTTCACCCTGAGGATGGTGACACACTGGAACAAGTTGCCTAAGGAGGCTGTGGATGCCCCATCCCTGGAGGCATTCAAGGCCAGGCTGGATGTGGCTCTGGGCAGCCTGGGCTGCTGGTTGGTGACCCTGCACATAGCAGGGGGTTGAAACTAGATGGTCACTGTGGTCCTTTTCAACCCAGGCCATTCTATGATTATGATTCTATGATTCTGAAGTTTCATATTTAGCCTTTGAAATGACACCGACTCTGTCACATTACACATTAATAAAGTGGCTGAGCTTTAAGAATGGTCAGGAATGACTCAGCAGTGTTGCTTTGATCCCGAATATTGTGTACAAACAGGCTGACCTCCAGAACAGAGGTCAAAAGGGATTGGGAGCTCTGGATGTATGCCATTGCTCAAGGTAATAAGGGCAGAAATGGAGAAATAGTGTCCATCTGGCTCCCAGGAGAAACAACGGAGGGAGGAAGGACAGTGCAGGGAGTGGGGAGGAATGGGGGAACAGGGCTGACTCTTATCAGACAGGATTGTGGCAGAACTCTTTTATGCCTCTCTACATTCTGCCTGCGCATTTCTGCTACCACTATTTAACTTAAAAACCCCATGAGAAAACCTACCTTCAGTATGTTCATAAACCTCAGCAGCAATGGGCTTCAGCTTGTATGGGGCAAGGCCTGCCTCAAACACTTGACCGCCGTCCAAGCTAATGGCATCTGCCTCATTATTCTAAGCAACAAGAGAGTTCAATCAGTTGGATATTAGGAAGAAAATCTTCTCAGATAGAGCAGTGAGGTATTGGAACCGTCCCTGGAGGTGCTGAACAACAGTGGAGATGTGGCACTGAGGGACACGGTCAGTGGGCGCTATGAGGTGGGCTGGGGTTGGACATGATGACCTTAAGGTCTTTTCCAATCTTAGTGACACCGGGATTCTATGATCCCCGTTAATGTGCCCTTCCCTACAGCAGGTGGTGACTGGAGGGATGCCCCTTCTCCAGGGGATGCTGAAAGCCCCCCAGGGCCCTGCTCAGGCCTTGGCAGCCCACTCACCGCAATGGCTTTAATGCAGTCAAGGTACGTTGCTTTCTGCACACAGGTCAATGAAATCCTCTCTTGTTGTGTGAGGTCCCTGAGGTTGTTGCATTTCTTCTCTTCTGGAGAGGATATGGTGCACCATCTGATGACTGACTTGGGGGGAGCGGCGAAACACACAGCTGTGGGGAAAGGCAAAACAATCAAACAAGCAAACGAAAAAAAAAAAAGAAACAGGAAAAGATAGCCTCAGAGGAGAAAGGCACGAGGGGAAGAGAAACTGCGTCTCTGTCTCCTTGCAGTCACAGCCCTGGGTGAACAGCAGGACCTCCCCTGTGTACCTCCAAAGGAGAGCTCCTTTGGGGGCACCTGGGAGGACCCCCTGCCCCTGGGTGACAGAGCACTGCAGTCGCAGCAGCCTGAGCTCTTAGCAGCGCCCACAGGAGCAGGAGAACAAATCCACACGCTCCAGCAGAAATCAAACCCAAAGCATCTTGCGAAAGCAGAAAGAAAAGGCAGTCTCACTGAAGCAGTCTCTTTGCAGGTAGCACCAGAGGGACAGCAGCTCTGGTCTGGGCAGGCTGCACTCACCACACTGCCCTGCACGTTACCCTGGCAGCTGATGGGATGCATTCACTTCTGCACTTCCCATCTCCACCAGCTGTGGCACACACAGTGCCACACACAGTGGCAGCAGTACTGTATCCCCTTCACTCCATCCAAATTCCTCTTCTAAGAGCCCCCCCCCATGCAGTAATCACTGCTCTGAGACACTGCATCAGAGCACAGACTTTCACCCTCTTCAGCAATCTAAGCACCAGAAACATCGGAATCTTGCAGATAAAGTGCAGGTAAAGTACAGATAAAATACCCAGAGGGTTTCATACCAGTGTGGGCAGCCTGTGCTGCATGCTTCCCTTTAGCTGTGCCCCTTCCTGCCTGAGCTCCTGGATGCACACTTTGTCTTCTCCAGACCCTTGGTGGCACATTTTGTTCATCCTCTGGTTAACCCACGCTGTCTGCATTTTCCTTTTCACCTCTGAAACACTCTCTATTATTGGCTTTAGGAGGCAGGATTCTGCCCACAGACACCTCCCTTCCTCCCACACTGACTGTGGTCACTAGACGAATTCTAAGCCCTAATTCCCACTGCCGTAAGCTACGATTTACATGTTTTGGCTGCACAAAGCTGCCTTAATGTGCTTTGTGAGGCTGCCCTGAGTCTTCCTGGAGCCCGGTTTCACAAGCAGGTGTGGCAGGGGGGGTCTTGTGCTGGTTTGTCCCCCCACACAGGGATGTTCCCCTCACCCCCTACCGAGCTGCTTCCTTAGGGCTCAGGCCAGCATCCCCATGTGCAGACACCCAGAGCTGCCTATACAAGCACCTGCAGGCTCTCATTGCTTCTGCCCGGTCTGGCACACATTGCAGCTCTGCAGAGCAGCTGCTCTGAGGGGAGGGCATCCTGCAAGGCTGAGGCCCTCCATTCCCCCCAGACAATGCCTTACATGGGCACTTACCCGCTATCCCCAAGGACAGCACGGTGCAGAGGATGAGCTTCATGCTGGGGCAGGGAGCTGGGTGTTGAGGAGGGGGAGCAGCGGTGTTGGTCACAGACCGTCCCCTCTGGGTCTGTGATGGCTGCGGAGCCTCTTTCTTCCCCTTTTATAGAGGAGCAGCCCTGGCTGTGTTTGCAGAAGCAATGACCTAACGCTGTTTGTCCTTCCTTGTTTCTCAATAGCTCCCAAGTTGCCCCCCTTCCCCGGCTCAGCCCATTTTTAGGAAGCCTTTCACTCTTTGGCACCAAAACCCTTCACAGCCAGGAGCTGGAGCAGGCAAGGTGCTCTTTGTTTTTGCAAGGGGCTTCAAATGGAAAATTCCCAAGTTGTGACATGTGAGTTTCCCCTGCGGGCTGCAGTGCTGCGGGAGGGGCTGTTTTCTTTGTCGTGGCCACCCCCTGCCTCGCACAGCCTAATTGCAGAAAGTCCCCGCTGAATCCAGTGCTGAGCTTCACGTGTTTGCCAGTAACTCTCACCGCTGTGCCCAGCATCCTTTGGCTTGCTCTTTCCCTTTCACTCTCTTGGCAATGGCAGCGAGGTCCACAGGCAGCAACGTCCCTTGCAGATGGGCTGGAGAGCAACATGTGCAGGCAGAGCAGCCGGGCAGCTCAAGGGCAGCCAGCAGGAAGCATTGCCCCTCATCTTCCTCAAGCTGTCATGATGAACCTGGAAAGAAATGCTGAGCTCAGGACCCTCTTCTTCTGCAGACCCTCTCCATTTGATTCTACCAGCACACAGAGCTGGGTGCCGTTCCACACTGGAGCAGGGCAGCTGGTCCCAGTGTTGGGTGAAGGGTATGGCTCTGTGTTCATCTCCCTGGGAAGAGGGCTTTCAGTAACCTTTTGTCAGTGACCCATCCACCATGCACCATGATCCTGCCCTACATGCCACTGTGGCTGCTGTAGATACCTCCAAGCAGCAGCATCTTTAGCAGTTCCCTCCGCTTGGCTGGTTCCTGTTTTGCACCCTTTCATCTCCTGCTTTCCCAGAAGAGCAACATTTCTCATGTCCAGAGCTCTTCCAAACACAGCACAAGCAGGAGGGGAAATGATTTGCCCCCACAGTGAGGCAGTGCCACTCTTAAACAGCCTTCCTCCCTTTTAAAAACTGAAATCTCCCATCCTTGTTTATTCCACTGAGCTGGAGATCTCGATTCCACAAACCAAGCGGTTACAACACAGGGGAAAGCTTGGAAAACATAAAGGAGCATTTCAAAAAACAGAGAAGTTGCTGGAAAAGCCTGCATTATTTTGCTTTCTGTTCGTGGTTAGAGAACCCAAGTGGCATCTCCCAACCTTTTGGGATCTTCTCTAAGGGACCCAGATGTCTCCAAGGCATCCTTGTCATAGAAGCACTTCCCACCAAAGGATGCCAAGAGCAAAGTGCCAGATGCCTTCCCTTGGGATTCCAGGAGGGACAAATTTGGTGCACCCAACTTCTGCTGCCCTTCCACATTCAGTGTCTGAAGTCCACTCTCTCTCATAAATATAGGCACGTGGTTCAATAGGGCCTACTTACATGCATTCCTCACTGCCTGCTTACAAAGCTTTGTGCCAAAGGAGAGCTCTTCCCACGTCTTGTATGAGGCCTATTAAGCTGATATTAAATAGCAAGAACTGATCCTTACTAATGACTCCCCCCCAAGGTAGGGGGTCAGTGCTGAGCCTCATACAAGCAGGAGCTGCTTGATCAGAAGGAGGAGAGCTAAGACAGTGCTCCTTGGACTCCAGCCTTGTTATTCGGGAAGTATCAGGTCTTCTCCAGGATGTCTTCATCAGACATGCTGGAATATTGTTGCCCATCACACGTCCATTTTATTGCAACACTGAACATCCTAATGGCTCTGTTTTCAGAAAGAAGATGCTGCTAAAAATTACATGAAGGATGAAGAAACACCAACGAACACAACCTCTGGCCAACTGCAGACCACTGGCAATACACAAACACACGTCACCACCAGAAGAAGAACTGGGCTTGGATCCAAGCTAGGTAACAACGAAGGCAAAATAAAATCACTTATTTCTACATCTCCACGTGGAAAGAATCGCTTCTCTCACTCCATATGGATATGCTGCAGTTTGTGGTTGAAACTGGGTTGGAGATTTGGCCGTGTCCTAAGGAAGAATGCTTGCTGTGACTGGGCTGGGATGAAGCTGGAGCTGGCACGGCGAGATTGGCTGAGGGCAAAGAGCAACATACACCAGTGCTTCAGGTTTATCTGTAGGGCTTGGCTTGTTTCCCTCTGGAAATGGGAATATGTAGTTTGCGGCTCAGCCGTGGCTGGAACCTGCCCATAACAAAGGTACCAGCGTGGTCAGATCCAACAGCTGGACTCCAGTTCCCATCCTGTGCTGTCCGCAGGTCACGTCACAGCAGGTGAAGGCAAGGAGGGCAGCCTGATGGGAATGCATTTTTAGAACAGAATAAGATCATTAAGATTGGAAAAGACCTCTAAGGTCCACAAGCCCAACCACCAACCCATCCCCACTATGCCCACTGACCATATCCATCAGTGCCACATCTTCACATCTCCCTTCCCTTCCCTTCCCTTCCCTTCCCTTCCCTTCCCTTCCCTTCCCTTCCCTTCCCTTCCCTTCCCTTCCCTTCCCTTCCCTTCCCTTCCCTTCCCTTCCCCTCCCTTCCCTTCCATTTTCCAGACCTCCCTCCCTGCTCCCTGCTGGTCCGGAGGGCACACATGCCTGCTGCACCTGCTTGACCCCCAAGTCAGCACAGGGTTCCAGCAGCAGTGCCAGCCCTACCAGTGTGTCCATGCCCAGCAGTGACTGAGACCAGCCTGGCATTCCCAGTGCCTGACAAATGCCCCAAGAACATCCTGTAGTCTTTCCCAAAACATGCTCCCAACACCTCTCTGGACCCAGAGGCCACTTTCGAGGCCGTGTTCCAGCTCCAGAGTTGGTGTGGTTAGTTAATTTTCAGGAAATGCCATGAAGCTGTTTCCCCACTGATTAGGAGAAATGCTTGGTGTCAGGTTTGGGCTGTGTTGCAATATGCTGTTTTCTACCTGGGATGAGCCAAACTGGCCAGTGGAGTGTGGGAGCAGATGTTGCTTGAATCAATATTTACTTCTAAATGTTGCTTAATTTCTAAACCACACACAGCAAACAAAGAGCCCTCTGTCCATTTTAAGCAGCTCTTTGTGGCTCAGAGCACTAAGCCCAGCCGCAGGCTGTAGCCTCTTGCCCAGAGCTGCTTACCATGTCACACCACAACAGGTTTGCATTTTTGGCTAAGTGCTAATGCTGGCCTGACCAGGAGGTACCAGCAGCTCAACACTTTCTGCCTTGTAAAGTATCTCTTCAAGACAGTGCCACAACCCCATAACCCTAACCCCATGCATGCTTTCCTTCCAGCAAATGCCCAGCATTGATGAGAATAAGGTTTTCCTGATGGAGAAGCTGCCTCCTCTCAACCAAGCTTCCAGCAATCCCCCAGCCCCGCTGCTGAGCTCAGCAGTGATTTGTGCTCTGCTGCCAGGGGTCAATGCAAACCTCTCTTAGCCTCTCGGCTATGTAATTAGCGACATTCCTTCTAATGAAGAATTCCAGTTTGCTTGATTAACCCAAAGGTTAACAGGGTTACCAGCAGCTCTGTGCAGCCCTGGGAACTGCGACGTTCCTGGTGGGCTTTGGGAAGGGAACACAGGAAGGCACGGTGGGCTGATGGCTCCTGCTGGAATCATGGAGCTGCTGGAGCTCTGTTCATGCCTGCTTCCTGGGTATTTCCTAAAGATTGGTGGGAACAAACCAGCAAATATTGATAATCAGGAAAGAAAGACTATCGATATCAGTAAGTACTACCAACATATGCCTGTGGGGAGATGCTGGGCCAGCCTGGAGGAACAGAACATAAGAGAAGGTGGCTAATTTCACGGAGGCACAAAATGGCTGTGGTCGGGTCCTTCTGGCCCAATCCCTGCTCCAGCAGGGTCACCTGGCTCAGGGGGCCCAACACCACGTTGTTTCCAGTGCAGAGGGAAGCTGGGGCTCACAAGGACATGGAGGTACTGGGCAGAAGGAGCAGGACCACAGACGTCCCCCCGCGGTGACAGAGCCCAGGCCACTGGCAGTGTCTGTGCAGGAAGGGGATAGGAACGAGATGGCGGCAGAGCGGATCATAGGACATCACAGCCAGACTCAAGGTGCACCCAGATCTGAACCACATCCACTGCACCTATGCAAGGGTGCACTCAGCTATGTCCTCCGTTTTGGGAGATCCTTCCGCTGCTGTTTGGACATCCTGGGGCTGGCAGTGCGCAACGCTGCTGGAACAGGCCCAAGGAGCAGGGGCTGAGCCTCTCATTGCCCTGCACAGCCCATGGGCAGCCCAGCTGGGCTGGCACAGCCCCCACCAGGCATTGTGTTCAGCTGCAAGATGGTTCTGCAGCCAGAAATGAGGTTTGGGCATCAAGCGAGCGGGAAAGGGGTCAGGTCACCAATAGGTCGACGTGAACTCCACCATTTGCTGTTCAGCCCCTTTCCAGTTAGCTAACTCATGGTAATCATTAATACCAAACACCTATCCTCATGCAGAGCCTCACAATGGCTCATTTTTAACCTGTCACCACCACCACCACACATTATTACACGTGTCCTGGCCAAAGCCACCTTCCTCGGCAGCAGTAAACACTCTTATGGCAGTCCCATCTCCTGGCTGATCAGCAGTGGTTTTGTAACCAACAGAACTTATGTTGGCCAGCATTCCCTTCCATTTTGTCATTCTGAATCAGCATTGAAGGGAGTTAATGGAAACTGGGCTTCAGAATAACAGCAAGGCTTAGTCTTTATTGGACACCTTTCAACCTCTAGTTAAATTAATTTCTCTCTCTGCTTGAGGTTCTTGAACGTGGCAAAAGCAATCCAATGGCCTTGCAAACACCACATCCTTCAGAGCAAAGTGACAAAATACGGCACCAGTGGCTAAAAACTGGCAGCCCAGTGTTCTTCTGGAAAAACAGATGCAAAGAAGTTGGGGAATAACCTTTGTTAATTCATTAACTACTGAGAGTCATTTTCTAGGTGTGCAAGATATGAAGTAGAAAGAGATTTCATGGAAATCCCACCAATCTCTGCATCGTGTAACCTGCAAGTCCACCTACAGTGCTCTCCAGTAACCCCAGGGCTGCTGGACACCCTCCATCTGCCTTCCTGCTTTCCCAAAGCCCAGTGTTGCACTTACTGCTTGCAGCCCACAGCGCAGGGCAGTTTCCCCCAGCTCTTTGCAGAAGGAGAGGGGGAAGAAAAAGGGCTTCATCCTATGCCAGAACAGGGAAAGGAGGGTAGTGGTGACCTGCCAGCTCCTCTTGAGGCAGCACTCCTTATTTCCCAGCTAACACAGAGACAGCGATCCCGATCCATCTGCAAAGACTGGGATCCTGCTGGATCCCGTACGGTGCACTGCTTACTATGGATTAGGGTCCAGCACTCCTTGCACAGCCAGCAGAGAGGACTGGAGGAGGCATCTCTTCCCTACCAGTGCTAATGCCCACCATAGCACCAGCAAGACCTCCCCCGCCTGCATAATGTCTCAGGAGCTCTCAGGCAGGTTTGACCTTTCAACCAACCCCCCCTTTCCCTCCCAAGTGGCACAAGTGGAATTAGTTTTCTGGTCATCGGTCAGGATGTTCTCATCAAGATAAAACCCTGGCACATTTGGGAACGGCTCCTCCCGTCCTCACCATGCCGTTCCTTGGCCATATAATCACAGGATGGTTTAGGTTGGAAGGGATCTTTAAAGATCATCTAGTTCCAACGCCTGGCTCTCAAACCTCTCTGTTCCTTCCAGAAACTGCTGTTTTGCAATACAGCAAATAATAAAACTCTTAGAAATACCAAGAGTCCTGGGAGGAGCAAAGAGAGGGGAGCAAAAGGCCAAGCTAAGCAGGTTTCAAATCCCCTCCTGAAGACTTTTAGACACACCTTCCCCCCCCACCGATTTAATCCTCTTGGGCATTTCCAGCTGTGGGGATAAAGGAGAAGAAATCCTAGAGAGGTGCAGGGGCTTCAGGGCACGTGTCTGGCTGGGGCTGGCTGCAGGGATGGGGTTTGGTGACAGGGTGGTGAAGGAGAGAAGAGGAGACTTGAGGCTGGAGGTGGCTTTGCTGAAAGTTGCATAAGGTGGGGGTAATGTTTCATTCCTTAGTTTAATGATAGGTTATTCTATAGACAAAGGACGCTGCATGGGGAGAAATAGCGTCATGCCACCAATTTTCTTATCCCAGGAGGAAATGCAAATTGACTCCTTCGGGGAACTGGCAGTGAATAAGGGTTATGCCCGTAGCCTTAGAATCATTAAGGTTGGAAAACACTCTTAAGATCATCAGACCCACCAACAACCCACCCCACCGTGCCCACTGCCCACATCCCTCAGTGCCACATCTCCACGGCTCTGAACACCTCCAGGGACGGTGATTCCCCACATCTCTGTGCAGCCGTGCAGTGCCTCACTGCTCCTTTGGGCAGAAAGATGCAAAATACCTTCAAGAATCACCAGTGTGTGGTCACCTGTGCAACACTGCATGAAATGTTACTCACCAAAAGGGAGAACACGATCCTGACCTTCGAGCAGGGTAGTGAGACCATACCTCAGTCCATTTATGGCCCGCTTCATTTTGGGCAGTTATGTTTTGTGCACAGCAGTGATGATTTTGTCACCAACCCAAATGTTTCTACTGAGCGCTGGCTCTTGAAGGAGTCCCACAGCTCTGAGCAGACAACACCCCGCCTGCTACAAACATGCCTCGGAGAAATAACACGAACAAACAGCACGAAAGGCTTTGTGAAGATCCCATTGCAAATAACACATTTGTTCCTCTTGCACATTCCCTTTGATGTGGGAAATCCCCACGAAAAGACCGGGCTGGCCTTGCATCAAGGACATCACACTTGTGTAATGGCAGTGCATGCCAGGGGAGCTGCAGCCATCAGCCCATCTCCTCTCCTGCCTCACACAGAGGATGCTAGCACAAATGGGAGCGCTGCAGACACTGCAGTGGGGCATTTCCATAGAAGCATAGAATGGCTTGGCTTGGACCTCAAAGATCATCTAGTTCCAACCTCCCTGTCACGGGCAGAGCAATCAGGTTTGTTTTAATGGAATTATTTGGTGAGTAGAATGCAAAGGTGTTATCTGGGGAGAAGCAAAACAATACAGGTTCCTCTCACTCTGTTTCAGCCCTCTAAAGTGAAATCTGGCCTTCCTCCGCTATCCAAGGGGTAGGCATCTTATGAGGGCAACGACCCCGCTGCAGCACTCTGCTGTAGTGGGCACGCATGGTGGCCAGGGGGAGCTTGCTCCCACTTATCGTTATCAAAGCCAAATTAAAGGATTAACTGATTACGAGCCAGGCTGTCCCAGTATTAAGGAGAGCTATAGGCAGCAGGAGCAGCTCAGCCCAGACCCAGCAGAGGTTAACACACTGCAGTATGAACCAGGGTTAAATCCACCGTACTCACAAGCGCCAAAGTACAGGTTGCTCATTGATCCGGCAGCCACAGTGCATTTCCTCCTGGTCACAGGTGACTGCTTAAAAATAAAAGTGGGGAGGCAGAAAGGCAGGGGTGGAGGGTGCAGGAAGCATGCCCTGGGGGACGCTGCTGGGGCACGCTGATGGAGAGGTCAGGGCTGCCACTGGGTCCTGCCTGGCTCAGGCACTGAGCAGCACCATGGGCGCATGGCACCCACAGCGTGCTCCAGGAATGCAGAAATTTTGGTTGCCATCAGTATTTCCACCACTGAAACCCGAGCGGTCCCTTCCAGCTTTGTTTCTCTCCATCTTTTTCAATTCCTCTTCATTGCTGTGAGTTGCAGGAAGGAGGAATTCCACATCGCTCTGTCCTTCTCCTACTATCTTCAGGAGATTGGAGGAAAAGAGATGTGCGGCTATCAAACCAGACCCCAAATCACCCCCACTACCTCATCTTCTCTGCTTCGGTTTACATCCACGTCTTTGGATCTGTGTAGGGTTACGTGTGAGGACCACATGGGGTCCTGCCCAAGGTGGGTGCACGCAGCACAAGCCAGGCAATTGCAGGTAAATGGGGGGAGAGGGGCCCTTTGCTGTGCCTCAGCGAGGCAGCAGCTGATGGGCTGAGTTCCCTTCTGCCTCTGCCCCGTGGCTCATAACTGTGGCCTCCTACAGCGTGCAGTGCTTCTGACACAGACACAACGCACCGTACCCACATCCATCCTAAAACTCCTCAGATCCCATGTCACAATCCGGGCAGCCTGCTGTCTCAGCAGATCGGCCAAAATAAGCAGTCTCAGCAGCTTATTACACTCCAGATCCCCCACAGAGAGGCACCAAGGAGCACATTGTCCCTGCACAGTTACTTGTCTGAATGCAGAGCCCTTCATCCCTGTGTGGCCACAGGAATACTAACAGAGCCCAGTGGGCCAAGAATCCCTCGGTGCCCTGCCAGCAGACACCATTGAAAGGCAGCAGAGAGGAAAATAAATGGCCCAGAGGAAGGTCATTCCTTTGGCCCACGGCAGAGGAAGGGAGCTGAAGCCCGGGCAGCAGAGGAGAAGGGTGCAGGTTGTAATACCTTGGGACAAAGGTCTGCAGCCCAACTCGGGTCCCCTCTGAGCAAACAGCGGTGCTTGCTCAGCAAACACACCTGTCCCAGCCCTGCACGGATTTTTGGAGCTGCCTCCTTTGGGAGGAGGGGTGTTTGAACATCTGCAAAGAGCAATCATGGCTTCAGGGTGCCTTCCCATGCAACTCACTCCCTCCCCTATGTTGAACCAGCAACAGCAGAGACACAGCTAGAGGACCCAATGGGAGGGATAACATCCATGCCCAGAGCACAGCACAGGGGGGGCTCCATGCCCACCTTTCGCAGCTCCTGGGCTTTCTGTAGGACCACATCTGTAGCACGGGGCCGCAGCAGGAAACGCTCAGTGCTTGTGTGCCTGCTGCACCCAGCTCAGCCCCCTGCCCAGCAGCCCACCCCTCCACACCACCTCCACTTGAGCCTGCAGCTCCCAGCCCTCGTCCATCCCATGGGCTCCAGCTCTCCTCACACATAGACTCTGGACCCAGCCCCGTCCCTCCGAACCCCTGACCCGCTGCCAGTGGGAAGCAGCGGCCTTGGCCCGGCACGTAGCGCGGTTTGCACAGCCTGTGCTCAAACACAATGGCTCTGAAAGAAATGCCAGGACCTCCACGGCCCGCCACGGCCTGCTGCCTTAGCCACAACTTGTCATAGAATCATTCAGGTTGGAAAAGACCACTAAGGCCATTTAGTCCGACCAACAATGGGGGCATGAGTGGTGTTGGGATTTGGGTTTACCCGCAGCTCCGGCACCAGCTGAGCTGCAGCAGAACTGAGCGGAGCACCTGGGAGCCCAGCAGGAGCCTGACCTAGAATCAGAATCGTGAAGGTTGGAAAAAACCTCAGAGAACATCCAGTCCAACTGTCAACCTGCAGCTGCTGCTGTATGCAGACGTTCCCCATTTCAGAGGGAGCAGCTCCCCCCCATAAGGAAAGCTTCCAGTCCAGAGTCCTTCTGGCCAAAGGGAGAAGCAGCAGACCCCCACGTTTTGAGTATGCTGCATTTACAAAAGGCATTCTGAATGAAAAAGCTTTTTTGTTATGAAAAGGAAAGCAATAGATGACTCCCGGGCTCTTCCATTTGGAGGTGTTGCCAAAAAAGAAGAACCCCTTCTTTGTGAATGACAGCTGTGCTGCTGGATGCAGCCATTCCAATAGATGCTATGAAACCAACCTGGGGTTGGGGGAAGCGTGCTGAAGGGCAGGGCAGAAACAGCCCTTCTTTGGGGTTTCGGAGCAGTCCCATCCAGCCCTGGTTCCCTCTGGGCAGCCAATGTGCCGTTTCCGTGCTGCTTCGATGACCCCTACAGGGACAAGCAGTGAAAAGTTTTAAATCCCTTGCCTATAAAAGCTATTGGAGCCAGCCAGCTCCTCCTCCCTGCTGGAAGCAGAGCCTAAACTCACACACACAGTAGTTAAATATCACGATGGTGACAAGGCACACACTGGGATTACGTGCTCCCCGGTGGTGAAAAATCCCACTTGAATGTCATATTTGCTACACAGCCCTGTGCTCCCAGTCCTACTTGCTGTCTGCTCCTGAGGACGTACCTGGTGCACAACACGTGCCTTTCCCAGAGATGGAGATGGAGTCCATCTGCACCACAGAGATAGCCTGCTTCTCCCTGCCACCTGCAGGCGAGCTGGTTGAGGCCACCGACATAAAACCAGCTGCAAGAAACCTCTCCCACCCAGTGCTTTTGAGACCCACGCTCCCAATCTGTGCCTTTCTGCTCGGCTGGGGCTGTGTGGTTGGCAGGAGCAGCTTTAGGAAGCAAGGTGTGCATCAGGTCCTCCACGTGCCACACCGCCGTGCAAACGCTGACCTCCGGGGCAGCTGTTTCACACTCACATGCCAATGCTGCAGCTTTCCTAGAAGTCATACACTCTCTCCCACATTTCAACGTGGTGTTGTTTTGGTTTGGTTTTCCCAGGTGAGACATCAGTGTTTACCTGGGCTCCTTGTCATGCTTTTAATAAATAGGTGACATCAGAGCACGAGCTTCCCACCCTGTTTGCACACTGATCTGTTTCCAAAGGCATTCTCTGTGTAAATTCCTGTTCTGCCCGGTTTCCCTCAGTCGACACAGCTCTTCCAGCTGGGCTTCATCTGAAAGCCATTTCCACTGCTTTGATATGTGCACCAGGCCATGCTGGACCAGCCTATGTCTGAAGACACACAAGAATTTCAGGGCAGGAGGCAAAAAAATACCATAATTTCACCCCAGAACGCCTTGGAAAGGACATCAGATGAAGAGGGGAGCCATGCTTTCCCTGCTTCACTTGCATCACCTCTCTTCTGTTCCTCTTTCCTTGCTGTGCAGCATTTGGTCCTTCCTTTACCCATTTTTCTGTCTCTTCATCTTTGGCCTTTCCCAGGTTAAACATGACTTTCCAAGCCACATCTGCAACACCAAGACCCGCTTTGGCCTCCCCAGGACAAGGCAAGGTGCAATAACCAATCAAGTCCAGCGCAGGGCCAGTGATGCTTCAGGACCTGGAGCATCTTCCATTCAAGGAGAAGCAAGAGAGCTGGGACAGCTCGGCCTGGAGAACTGCAGACTCAGGAGTGTGTCAGCAGTGCATGAGGTGGGAAGGAATCATAGAATCATTAAGGTTGGAAAAGACCTCTAAGATCCCCAGGTCCAACCCCAGCCCATCTCACCATGCTCACTGAACACATCCCTCAGTGCCATATCTCCACAGCTCTGGAGCACCTCCAAAGGCAGCAGGTTGAAGTCAGCCCCACAGGAAACAGCTGTCTGTGCTTTGCATCACCACCCTTATCAGGCAGGGTGGGAGAGGCACAGCAGGGCGCATCACGGATGGCAGGTGAGCCCATGCAGCCAGCCAGCCCTGAAAAGAGGCATGTTGCCATACTCTCCGTGGTCAAAGAGGGCTGGGAAGGGCAGGTTCATCCCCTGTGCCTCCAGCTGCAGCCAGCTGGTCAGGGGTGGCAGAAACCGACCCCTGGTGACAGCTGGGACCCCACCAGGGCTGCAGGCCTGGGAGGCTGCCAGACAAAGTCCGGGTTCATGAGGGATCACGCTTATCTCCGAGGTCCCTGGCAAGGAAACAAAACCAACCCAAAAGAAATCGCGGAGCCTGTTCCCAAGGTGAGCAGAGATGTATTTTGTTGTTCAAAGGCTTCTGATAAGGTGACCAAGATTAAAGAGCAAATAAGTGCATGGTAAGGGCCAAAGTCCTAATGCAAACCGAAGAGCGTAAGCCAGAAGCAACAACGTGCTTCTCACCTCAACCTGAGCGCATCCAGCAGCACTGCCTCCTTCGCACCGAAGGGAAGCTCTGGCTGGTGGCTGCACAGGCCCTGTTTTATCCCTCTGCACGGTCCTTCCCACCAGCAAGCTGGGAAGGTGCTCACAAGAGCATAACCTGTCCCTGTACCATCATACTACACGACATCCATACAGCTATAGCCATGCTTTGCTCCCAGCTTCCCATCCTGATGCATCGGCTCCAGTGCCCTCAGCACCTTTTATGGGGGGCCTGGTATTGATGGGCACTTCCCTGCAGAGGGGCCTGACTTCATTTTCCCGAGAGAGCTGTTAATAGGAACTAATTAAATAAGGGTGCCTCACTCACTCTGAAGGATATAGATGTAATAAATACGAATTTAAGTAGGCACTAATGGTGGCTGCCCACAAGCAGAAGGGGAGGCCCTGGGGGTGATAGGTTTCCAAATGACTTGGAAAGCAAACTTGCACGTTGCTGATAAGGCAGCACGCTGAATTCCCTGGGGAAAGTCGTGTCAAAATTATCGTGGGCTGTTTCAAGAATACGTCCGTCTGGAAACTGGTCTGAAAAGCAAACAAAGCTGCACAAAGACTTTGTTGTTGGGGGGGGGGGGGGGGAAGCTGTTTCCCCCACTGGGATTTTGCAGGACGGATTGCAGACCTAGGAAAGCCCCAGGTCATGGTGTCCCCCCTTTATGGTGCTTCTGGGACACACCTGACCCATATCACTGCTGCCCCCCCTAAGAGCAGCAAGCTTCAGGATGCCGGGGTACAAACGGGTTGGTCAAAGTGACCACAGGTAGGCAGATATGATGCAGGCATGTCCTCGCTTTGGTAAAGCACATACAAAAAGGAAAGAAATAAAGAGAGGGGAAAAAATGATACCAAAAACGATGAAAGCAGGGGCAGCCTTACAGCAGGCAGGACTCAGACACACTCCTCAGATTCAGGATAATGAAGACCTCATGGCATTCCTCAAGAGTATGGCTTCCTGCACCAGCTCAGGTTGTGCTTTTGTGCCTGGAAAAGGCAGGTCCCGCACAGCACATCCCTTAGCCACAGCTTGGCAATGTCTTGCTGGTGGGAGGAGGCATGGGACAGCTGGAAACCATAGGACTAAGGCCCAAACCAAGAGATAAAAATGGGTTTAAGGCTGTCCCAACGGGCTGCTGGGGTAGACAGAATGGGAAGCACAGGTGCTGTGGTGACAGACTACAGAAAATACAAGCTGGTGGCCATCTCAAGTGAAGATGCCGTCCCAGTTGAATAACGGATGTATTTTCTGCAACTCCTCCTTGTGGGATCAACCTCCAGCTCTCTGAAGTACCTGAATGGGGCAAGGGAACAACAACCTCAAGCCAGGTACCTCCAACTTCAGGCACTTCAGTAACGTTACTCCTGTCCCCTCCTAAGAGAAGTCTAACTCCAGGCATTGCTTCTCTGTAGCAGTCTGATGATGCTTTTCCCTCTTCAGGGCATTTAAGGAGGGCCAACCACTTCTTTTCAATAAAAACAGGGTTTTATTATTATTATTATTATTTATTTTGCACATGTTCTGCTTTGACTTTAAAGTAAGAAGCCACTTCCAGCAGGTGCTCCACCACTCTCCATTCCCTGCTAAGGAAAGCTCTGCGGGCCACTTCCACCCCAGGAAGCCCCCAGCCCCCGTGTGCAGTGCTCATCTTCATTCTTTCTGGCCAACCTGGAATGGTAAAAACACCTTCTTGACCAGCTCTGCCACGTTCTGCAGCAACACTTGGCTCTTCTTTCCTTGGAAACCATCCCACCACTGATACTGGTGTTGCCTCTTCAAGCAGCCAGACGTTCTCTTCTGTTTAGGGAGGTAAAATCACAATGGACCATGAGCTCCATGTTAGGCAGGCATTGGTGCTTGTTTGCAAGGAACCACCAGAGTGCCTTTTCCAAAAACCAGGCAAAGTCTCAAAAGACATTTCCTCATCTGCCCTGGGACTGCAGTGCTGGCCTTTCTCCCACTTCTTGCTTTCACAGCACCATAACAGCATCCCAGCTGGAGGGCAAAGCTTTGCTACTCCTTCTGTTGAGCCTGGAAATCCATTGCTTACTCTCCAGCTTTGCAACAAGACCCATGCCAGCTGCTCCACCGTATCTCAAAACCGCACCCTTCCAAACACATTGGCCTCATTGTGAAGGGGAAGGAGAGCAAGATTGGTCATCAGCACTTGATAAAACCTGGGTCTGAGGAAAATGAAAAGGTCCTTTCAGACTTCGTCTGTTTGTTTGAAGAGGATATGAGTAGTGCCTTAGGCTTGTCTGGCCTCCTTACGTATTACTGATGCACCTCAGAGCTCTAGAGAATAGTGGGAGGCTTGTGGGATGCCCTCACTGAGCGCCCAGCAATGCTTGCTGAATGGTCCAGCTCCAGAAGATGGAAATCCCAGCTTGGGTCCCCCCTGCTCTCCACCAGAGCAGCGGTCACCTTCCCACACATTGCTGCTCACCCTAACTGCAGGTGTAGGCTAGCAAATGGATCAGAGATGCCTGCCTTGCCAACTAAGATGCAACATACCCATAACCCTGGAAGAAACCTACCAGCATTCCCCGTAGCCCAGCCCAGCAGAGCAGATGGCTTTCTCTTTGGTGTTTCTGTTCCACAGATGCATAGCCATGACAAGGAAAGAGGCTGCACAGCAGCAAAGAGGAATAGAGATAGAGGAGGTCCTGATCAGGATGACAGCCCCGAACTGGAACTCCCATGAGGTCCCCATCCATGGACAGATAGCTTTGTCCTTAGGGAAACAGCTGAGCTGAGCAGCAGCAAATCCCACAAGTGACAATCCAGGAAGAACAAACACCCCAACAGGAGCAGGATCAACCCTGGACACCCTCACGTTCATGAGCCTCTCCTCCCATTGTGTCCGTACGGATGCTCCCAGGAATGGGTACCCCATTCCCTGCAGCAGTAAGATCTCTCCCATGGTCCTGCCTGGGGATGCTTGCAGACCCTACAGCAACATGGCTCCCTAGATGGGCTCAACCATCTCAGATCGCATGAGGAGAGGAGAGAAGCTCCATCCCTCCATCCAGAGTTCCCAATAGCAGTAGTGAGTTTGATCCACACACCCAGCAAGCTAGCCCTCAGCTCTCACCTGGCCCCAAGCTCCGAGATAAGCTGCCGGCCCGTCAGATAGCAGGAGCACAGGATGGGTGGAGAACGCAGCAGCCCTACAGCAAACTTGTGGTTTCGATGAGGTGAACGGGGAGAGGCAGCGCTTGCCTGTGCCAGGGAGAGGCAACAGGAGGGGGAAGGGAGCAAGCTGGGCCCCTCTGTCCCTAAAGAACAAGGCGTTGGCCAGAAGGGACCTCAGACAGGTCTGTCTGCCTCTCCCTGAGACACGTGGCCACAGGAGAGGGGATAACACATTCCACCCTTATGATACACATTCTCCACTCCCACCACTACCCCAAGTGTTTGGTGGCCAAACACAAACAGCATCTGGTCCTGCTGCCTGGGCTCAGGTCCCAGGATCGGGGCTGTGTCCTTGCTGGTGCTGTGTGGGATGCTGGGGTG